>NC_090224.1:38847618-39170118 GCF_024489055.1 Chanodichthys erythropterus | reverse complement strand
TTTCAACTGAGCGATTTCAAGCAACCAAACAATTTCAACTGAGCGATTGCAACAGAGCAATTTCAACCGAATGATTTCAACCAACCGAGCAATTTCAACAAAGCAATTTAAACGGAACGATTTCAAGTAACCAAGATACTTCAACTAACCAAGCGATTTCAACTGAGCAATTTCAAGCAACCGAAGTGATTTCAACCGAGCGATTTCAAGCAACCAAGAGATTTCAAACAACTGAGCAATTTCAACTAAGCGATTTCAACCAACCAAGCAATTTCAACAGAGCAATTTCAACTAAGCGATTTCAACCGAGCGATTTCAACAGAGCAATTTCAACAAAGCGATTTCAACCGAGCGATTTCAAGCAACCAAGAGATTTCAACCAACCGAGCAATTTCAACTAAGCAATTTCACCCGAGCGATTGCAACCAACCGAGCAATTTCAACTGAACGATTTCAACCGAGCGATTGCAACCAACCAAGCAATTTCAACAGATCAATTTCAAGAGAGCAATTTCAACAAAGCGATTTCAACCAAGCGATTTCAACCAAGCGATTTCAACCGAGCAATTTGGAATTTCAATTTCAACAATTTTTGGAAAATTTGGAAAAGCATTCTGCTATACTTCCTCTGCTATACTACCTCAGAACGTGTGATTTCAAGCAACCAAACAATTTCAACAGAGCAATTTCAACTAAGCGATTTCAACTGAGCGATTTCAAGCAACCAAACAATTTCAACCGAGCAATTTTAACTGAACAATTTCAACCGGGCAATTTCAACTAAGCGATTTTAACTGAGCGATTTCAAGTAACCAAGTGATTTCAAATAACAAAGCAATTTCAAATGAGTGATTCAACCAACCGAGCAATTTCAGCTGAGCGATCTCAACTGAGCAATTTCAAATAAGTGATTTCAACCTAGCAATTTCACTTAGGATATGATTTTATGCCTTATAATTACTTAGATGCAGACCTTGTGACAGTTTGACCCAGTATTCCCTATTTATACAATTCCTGACATGTTTTGACAATGTGGTGTAATGAAAATGACAACACTAGTTTTGCATTAAAATGCGTTTTCTAGATATCACCAACCATTGCTAAACAACACACAATTTTGGTTCCCGAGTTGACGAGAGTTTCACCCCATCTATCACATAAAGTCAATGGGAAATTTTCAGTTAGTTTAGCACTTGGAGCAGAACGTGTGAGGAACATGAGTACAAACACTAAAATAGATGATGAATTGGTTTGTTAAGCCCCAGTTTCAAAAACATCCAAGCTGGAAGTTGTTAATGCTTCCTGGGAAAATGTCCTTGTTATGCTTTACAAATGTGTCCCATATAATATCCGTTTGATTGTGGACATTCCAGAGGCAGCTGCTAAGCTCTGATGTGTTTGGATCAAGTGCGGTGTGAAAAGACTGTATCCCTGCAACTAAACAGCAGAACTAGCACTAGAATCCAGAGAATTTACTGTGTGTAAGTGATTGTGACAGAGAGGAGAACCTCACGTCTGTCCAGCTCACATGTCTCTGAGAACTCATATGGAACATCTGTCGGAGCAGCTGAGACTGATTTCATGAGATCAAGTGCTCTTTGATTCCGACTATACACACTCTCTCTTTTTTGGGTGCATAAATACACAACACACAATAAGAATCCCAGTTTAATATTGCTGGTGTACAGATTTACACCATGGACTCCTGTCCAATTCTGATCCTTATATTTCAGGGTTTTGAAATACTACTGCATACTGCACAATATACACTAAATACAAGTTACTTATTTTTAAAAACTATGGAAAATATGGAAAAGCATACTGCTATACTACTTCTATAGGGCTCCACTATTTTTGAAAAAAAAAAAAAAATCATAATTGTTGATTATTTCCTTTGATATCGTAATTGCGATGATTAAGGTTGATTAACTGAATCGACATGTTTAAAAGCAGTAATATTGCTGGACTTAATGTTTAAAAGCAACTCATATAAAATGCAATTATTGTCAAGCACGCAAAACATCCGCAAAGTGCACAGATTTAGATTTGTGTTGAATGAGAGCGTTACGTGAGCCCAAGTTTATTTGTATAGCGCATTTGCCGCATGCTTTGCAGTTTCAGATTCTTTTAAAATAAATGTATAATTTATGATAAAGGTTGTTTATAATGAATACCACTAAAAAATATTTTTGTTTTATACTTATATTTTTCTATTCCTGTTCTGTTCTGAAAACTGTTAAATTTAAAGGATTTGCTGTAGTGTATGGGGAACTAAAATACATATTATAGTGATTATAATGTTTGTAAACATTTTGTTTCATTTACTTGCATTTTGCTTTAATTCTGAATGAAATAATAAAATATGACTATTATACACTGATGCAATTATCTTTTCTCTCTCTCTCTCAACAAAGTAATTTCGACCCTGTGAAACTTATAGTCAGGTGCGGCTTGTTTTCTGGATGATAAGGTTATCAGTTCAGTAACCAACACTTTTTCACAGTTCATAATTGTGAATGTTTTTCTAATTTTCTGTGCATTTATTATAATAATAGTTGTAAGCTACTATTCTGAATTAAACTATCGTATACTATAAAATTCTTAAAACTCAAACTCTCTCTCGAAAGCATTTGAACATGAGCTGAAGTGACATCATACTCCATAGTGTCTATATCTGAATCCTGGGAAATCCCAGGGAATGTGGGAAGTGGATACTAAGAGAGTATTAATTACAGAAACGAGGAAAAGCAAAGCAGCCTTTACAAAGAGGATCAGCTCAGGTTTCATAATACAACTGTGGCTGTGTTCATTTGATGAAGGATGTGTGTGATGAAACAGAAGCTGGATTTGAAAACAAGGTGCATTAAATCAGCTTTAAAGTCTCTCACACTGAAATCATCATTTTGTTTCAAAACATCCACATGTTTGTTCTAATAAGACTTTCCCATAGATCATTTAGTTCATCAGCGCTAGCAGTATTGCCTGTCCAGGCCTGTCCAAATAGCATGTGGCCTTTGCACTTGTCAACTCTACTTATATGATGCATTTCCTGTATTTGGCTCAAGTGTTCAAGTGGGTGCGAAGTGTGTGTCGAACTTTTGATTACCTGATGAGACACACTAGTGTTGTAAAAATGCAAGTGTTTAATGTGTGGTGACAGATCTCTGTAGTTGAAGCGATCATCTCTTCCTCTTTACTACTAGTTACAGCAGCAAATAAACATGAATGAACATCAGAAGATACAGAACAACTTACTGAAATGAATCTTGTGCCATGTAATCGATCGATCAGTGTTTGAACTGCGGAAAGACAACAGCTTGTGAACAATATACGTCACATTTACCTCAGAAAAGACATTCAGTGATAGTCAACTAGAAAAATAACTCTAGAGAGCAGAAATTTGATAAATATATGCACTATATTACAGACTCGTTATATTTTTACTGAACCCGTTCTTCAATATTTAATGCATGTTTGAATAAATCTGTCATCAAACTGCCGCTGTTAAAATGTTCATATTTCAACAACAAATTGGTGCAGAAACATAATTATATAATTAAAAAAGTTTATATAAAACTGCCTTATGTGCAATTTAAATGTTTTATACAAGTTATAGTTTATCACAGTTTTTATTTGAATGTTGATAATTGAATAAATTTGATTAATTTATACATAATTAAACTTAATTTCATTTTCAGTAAAAAATTAATTTTGGTGCATATTTTTCTTCTTATTCATTTTTAACAAAAAATCATCAAGGAGGGAATGCACATTATGACACCCGTTAAATCAAGGCATTGCAGTGCAACATTAGACTCTAGAGCTGCTGCTGCTGGAAGCCATTCAATCGCTGACCCCAAATGCATGCTTTTCCACTAATGATCACATTTATTTGTGTATTCTGAGTGAACAATTTTCTATTATAATTTCATTTTATTATTTTTATTTCATGCAAAAATGTCCATTTCAAATCGAGGTGATGAATATGAATGTTTTTTATGTTGAGATGTGTGAGTGTTGTTTTTTTGCTGTTGCTGTTAAGCCACATCAGCTAACGGTGTGTGTGTGTATGTGTGTGTGTGTGTGTGTGTGTGTGTGCAGGTCTCTTCCCAGCTGTGCTAAACCTGGCCTCCATGGCAGAGATCAAGACAAACGCCACGTGTGGAGAAACAGGACCAGAAATGTACTGCAAACTAGTGGAGCACGTACCAGGACGGCCCGTGAAAAACCCTCAGTGTAGGACCTGCAACCTGAGGAGTGATTATGATTACGGTACAGACACACACACACACACACACTGCTCTCATGCTATGCATAATCCATTTGATATGCTCTAATCAAAGGCTGTTTCTGCACAGAAAACACTGGCACACTCGCTCATGTAACACACATGGACTCTATTCTTCACTTCACAGGCCTCTTTGAAAGAATAGGAAGTGTGTTTTTAATAACAATGTCTGATTCATGACAAAAATGTTCTTTGGAGTCTGAAAATTTCATTCACAGGCTAGAAAATCAGAATTGAGATGAGTGTGAATTGCAAACAAACCCAAAAGAAGTGACTGAATTTTCACTTTCGGGTCAGCTGCTTCTTTAACGGTCCATTGATATGTAAAATGCACGTATTTTTTCCTCTGATGTTGTGGTGTGATATGAGCTGTCTTCATCAGAGCAGTAGTTTCAGGTGCGGGTGTCGTGGTTTCTGATGTATACAAGCTGTTTGAAAGCTCTTAACGAAGTGTGCGTGGAGTCGGGCGGCTGCGGCGCTGTCGTTCACACACGCGTCAGGCGCTCTAATCTGAGCTCCAGTCACCCACACACTCCCAGACACTGAGTGATTAATATAACATGTAATTAGAGAAAATTAGAGAAAGAGAGAGAGAGAGAGATGTGACTTAACCAGCGGGGGAGTTCTTTTAAATGAAACCTAGATCTCGCTCATAAATTAGAAAAGAATATATGCAGTCAAATAAATGATTAAGTGGACAACTTTAATCATCTTTGCCTGATTAAGGATCTGGCTGTAAAGAAAGATTGGAGTTAGTCTCATATAGTTTGCTTTCACAGGCTCTGCGCTGAGATAAATGTGAGTATTTCAGCGCTTATAAAACTCATCCCTCATTAGAGCAGATAGCTTTATTTCAAAAGACGGTTTTATTCAACCCCAGTCGGCTGGCGAAGGTAAAAGCCAGCGGAGACACGTTATTAAGCGCCGTCGTGTCCTGTCGTGGTTTAATATGAGGCGTTTCGCTGCTCGTGTCATGAGGAATCAAATCTCTCTTGATCTCTTCAGATAAAAGAGCTTGATGTGCTATGAAAACACGCTACGCCAGTGCAAAAACACCATTTATTAGAATGAAATGAAATTCAAATTCAAATATATGAGTAATACATATACACAGACATCTTAAAGGTGGATTAGAAAGTCAAGCAGTCATTATGAACAGGACGGATCTGCTGTCGTCACGGCGTGTCTCTCTCTTCCGGTGTAGATTTCGATACCTCAGACGCTGTGATTTACTCGTGTTTATACACAATCTAGTTCATCTGAAGGCCCTGAACACATGCAGGAGTGTGATTGCATCAGTCAAATGCAGCGATTAACAGCGACAACTTCAGGAAAGTTTTGAACGTCCTTAAAACACATGCAAAATACATTGATGCAAATTTGGTTAAAACATAAATATAGCAAAATACAGTGAGGTTTATTATATGTAGAACAGGTAAAACCAGTTTTGCCAATGACAACTTAATTTCATATGTCATACGGTGTTAAAGTAGAGCTCACAGGAAGGCGGATTCAAATCAATCCACTTTTCCGACTGGTTTTGAATGTCCTACAAATTCAAGATGAAAAGATGAAGGAGGTGTGATCTATCTCTCATGACTGTTTCTCGTGTGTGTAGAGCGGCATCCCATCGAGTACGCCATCGACGGCACCAACAGATGGTGGCAGAGCCCGAGCATCATGAACGGGATGGAATACCATTACGTCACTGTGACTCTGGACCTGCAGCAGGTAAACCTCAACTACAGCCAATCACAATCAGTCTTTCTCTAGCTATTCCATACAGGTCATTTGGCATATTCAAATGCTACAGTAAAAAACAGCAGCTGTGGTTGCCAAGTACATGTTAATGAGAGAACGTTAATACTAATATATAGAAGGTGTCATTCACACAAACACTGAACACCATCATGCTTACACACATGACACTGAATTAACAACATTAGATGTAACATAAAACTCTAATGTTCATAACCGATTAGAAAATAACTAAGATAAAACATAGTTATTTCAACCAAAATACATCAAATGTGAAGTAGGGAATTCTGGGAATGTCAATTTATGGTTTTTCACTGTAAATTATACAATGACTTGTTATATTTCACTTCCAAAAACTGCAAATTTAACAGTATTTTACTGTATTTTAACACAGCAGTTCTACAGTCTTTTGCCGTTAAAATCACGATCATTGTTTTACAGTGCAGGATGGATTCTGATTGGCTGTCAATGTTTTGTATTGTTCATTGGCTGGGGAAAAAAAATTCTGAAAGGGATTCCAGTGAAAGTCTCATTATCGTTATAGTTGTGGTGTGGATTCACTATTCTCATGCATTTAAAAAAATGCTGGGTTGAAAACGGAGAAACCCAGTGATTGTGATTGGGTTAAATGTTTGCCCAACATGATGGGCAGTGTTATTTAACTCAACTGTTGTTTAAAAATGCCTATATGGCTGGCTTCAAATGTTGGAAACAATATGTTGGAACAACCCAATCACTGGGTCAAAACAACCCAATCGCTGGATCAAAACAACCCAACCACTGGGTCATAACAATCCAACCACTGGGTCAAAACAATCAAGTCACTGGGTCAAAACAACCCAACCACTGGGTCAAAAGAACCCAACCGTTGGGTCAAAACAACCCAATCGCTGGGTCAAAAGAACCCAACCTCTGGGTCAAAAGAACCCAACCGTTGGGTCAAAACAACCCAATCGCTGGGTCAAAACAAGCCAATCGCTGGGTCAAATCAACCCAATCGCTGGATCAAATCAACCCAATCGCTGGATCAAAACAACCCAATCGCTGGATCAAAACAACCCAACCACTGGGTCAAAACAACCCAATCACTGGGTCAAAAGAACCCAACCGTTGGGTCAAAACAACCCAATCACTGGGTCAAAAGAACCCAACCTCTGGGTCAAAACAACCCAACCAGTGGATCAAAACAATCCAGTCACTGGATCAAAACAACCCAATCGCTGGATCAAAACAACCCAACCACTGGGTCAAAACAACCCAACTAGTGGGTCAAAACAATCCAGTCACTGGATCAAAACAACCCAATCGCTGGATCAAAACAACCCAACCACTGGGTCAAAACAACCCAACCACTGGGTCAAAACAACCCAATCGCTGGGTCAAAACAACCCAACCACTGGGTCAAAACAATCAAGTCACTGGATCAAAACAACCCAATCGCTGGGTCAAAACATCCCAACCGCTGGGTCAAAATAGCCCAGTCGCTGGATCAAAACATTGGCTGGGGAAAAAAAATTCTGAAAGGGATTCCAGTGAAAGTGTCATTATCGTTATAGTTGTGGTGTGGATTCACTATTCTCATGCACTCAAAAAAATGCTGGGTTGAAAACGGAGAAACCCAGTGATTGTGATTGGGTTAAATGTTTGCCCAACATGATGGGCAGTGTTATTTAACTCAACTGTTGTTTAAAAATGCCTATATGGCTGGCTTAAAATGTTGGAAACAATATGTTGGAACAACCCAATCACTGGGTCAAAACAACCCAATCGCTGGATCAAAACAACCCAACCACTGGGTCATAACAATCCAACCACTGGGTCAAAACAATCAAGTCACTGGGTCAAAACAACCCAACCACTGGGTCAAAAGAACCCAACCGTTGGGTCAAAACAACCCAATCGCTGGGTCAAAAGAACCCAACCTCTGGGTCAAAAGAACCCAACCGTTGGGTCAAAACAACCCAATCGCTGGGTCAAAACAAGCCAATCGCTGGGTCAAATCAACCCAATCGCTGGATCAAATCAACCCAATCGCTGGATCAAATCAACCCAATCGCTGGATCAAAACAATCCAATCGCTGGGTCAAAAGAACCCAACCTTTGGGTCAAAACAACCCAATCGCTGGGTCAAAACAACCCAATCGCTGGGTCAAAACAACCCAACCACTGGGTCAAAACAACCCAACCTCTGGGTCAAAAAAACCCAACCAGTGGGTCAAAACAATCCAGTCGCTGGGTCAAAACAACCCAACCACTGGGTCAAAACAATCAAGTCACTGGATCAAAACAACCCAATCGCTGGGTCAAAACATCCCAACCGCTGGGTCAAAACAACCCAATCGCTGGGTCAAAACAACCCAACCACTGGGTCAAAACAACCCAACCTCTGGGTCAAAACAACCCAACCAGTGGGTCAAAACAATCCAGTCACTGGATCAAAACAACCCAACCGCTGGATCAAAACAACCCAATCGCTGGATCAGAACAACCCAACCACTGGGTCAAAACAACCCAATCACTGGGTCAAAAGAACCCAACTAGTGGGTCAAAACAATCCAGTCACTGGATCAAAACAACCCAATCGCTGGGTCAAAACAAGCCAATCGCTGGGTCAAATCAACCCAATCGCTGGATCAAAACAACCCAACCACTGGGTCAAAACAACCCAACTAGTGGGTCAAAACAATCCAGTCACTGGATCAAAACAACCCAATTGCTGGGTCAAAACAAGCCAATCGCTGGGTCAAATCAACCCAATCGCTGGATCAAATCAACCCAATCACTGGATCAAAACAACCCAATCGCTGGATCAAAACAACCCAACCACTGGGTCAAAACAACCCAATCACTGGGTCAAAAGAACCCAACCGTTGGGTCAAAACAACCCAATCGCTGGGTCAAAAGAACCCAACCTCTGGGTCAAAACAACCCAACCTCTGGGTCAAAACAACCCAACCAGTGGGTCAAAACAATCCAGTCACTGGATCAAAACAACCCAATCGCTGGGTCAAAACAACCCAACTAGTGGGTCAAAACAATCCAGTCACTGGATCAAAACAACCCAATCGCTGGATCAAAACAACCCAACCACTGGGTCAAAACAACCCAACCACTGGGTCAAAACAACCCAATCGCTGGGTCAAAACAACCCAACCACTGGGTCAAAACAATCAAGTCACTGGATCAAAACAACCCAATCGCTGGGTCAAAACATCCCAACCGCTGGGTCAAAACAACCCAATCGCTGGGTCAAAACAACCCAACCACTGGGTCAAAACAACCCAACCTCTGGGTCAAAACAACCCAACCAGTGGGTCAAAACAATCCAGTCACTGGATCAAAACAACCCAATCGCTGGATCAAAACAACCCAACCACTGGGTCAAAACAACCCAATCGCTGGGTCAAAACAACCCAACCACTGGGTCAAAACAATCAAGTCACTGGATCAAAACAACCCAATCGCTGGGTCAAAACATCCCAACCGCTGGGTCAAAACAGCCCAGTCGCTGGATCAAAACAACCCAACCACTGGGTCAAAACAACCCAACTAGTGGGTCAAAACAATCCAGTCACTGGATCAAAACAACCCAATCGCTGGATCAAAACAACCCAACCACTGGGTCAAAACAACCCAACCACTGGGTCAAAACAACCCAATCGCTGGGTCAAAACAACCCAATCGATGGATCAAAACAACCCAACCAGTGGGTCAAAACAATCCAGTCACTGGATCAAAACAACCCAATCGCTGGATCAAAACAACCCAACCACTGGGTCAAAACAACCCAACCAGTGGGTCAAAACAATCCAGTCACTGGATCAAAACAACCCAATCGCTGGATCAAAACAACCCAACCACTGGGTCAAAACAACCCAACTAGTGGGTCAAAACAATCCAGTCACTGGATCAAAACAACCCAAACGCTGGATCAAAACAACCCAACCACTGGGTCAAAACAACCCAATCGCTGGGTCAAAACAACCCAACCACTGGGTCAAAACAATCCAGTCACTGGATCAAAACAACCCAACCGCTGGGTCAAAACAACCCAACCACTGGGTCAAAACAATCCAGTCACTGGATCAAAACAACAGAACCGCTGGGTCAAAACAACCCAACCACTGGGTCAAAACAATCCAGTCACTGGATCAAAACAACCCAACTGCTAAGTCAAAACAACCCAATCGCTGGGTCAAAAGAACCCAACCTCTGGGTCAAAAGAACCCAACCGTTGGGTCAAAACAACCCAATCGCTGGGTCAAAACAAGCCAATCGCTGGGTCAAATCAACCCAATCGCTGGATCAAATCAACCCAATCGCTGGATCAAAACAACCCAATCGCTGGATCAAAACAACCCAACCACTGGGTCAAAACAACCCAATCACTGGGTCAAAAGAACCCAACCTCTGGGTCAAAACAACCCAACCACTGGGTCAAAACAACCCAATCGCTGGGTCAAAACAACCCAACCACTGGGTCAAAACAACCCAATCGCTGGATCAAAACAACCCAACCACTGGGTCAAAACAACCCAACCACTGGGTCAAAACAACCCAATCGCTGGATCAAAACAACCCAACCACTGGGTCAAAACAACCCAACCACTGGGTCAAAACAACCCAACCACTGGGTCAAAACAACCCAACCACTGGGTCAAAACAACCCAATCGCTGGGTCAAAACAACCCAACCACTGGGTCAAAACAATCAAGTCACTGGATCAAAACAACCCAATCGCTGGGTCAAAACATCCCAACCGCTGGGTCAAAATAGCCCAGTCGCTGGATCAAAACATTGGCTGGGGAAAAAAAATTCTGAAAGGGATTCCAGTGAAAGTGTCATTATCGTTATAGTTGTGGTGTGGATTCACTATTCTCATGCACTCAAAAAAATGCTGGGTTGAAAACGGAGAAACCCAGTGATTGTGATTGGGTTAAATGTTTGCCCAACATGATGGGCAGTGTTATTTAACTCAACTGTTGTTTAAAAATGCCTATATGGCTGGCTTAAAATGTTGGAAACAATATGTTGGAACAACCCAATCGCTGGATCAAAACAACCCAACCACTGCGTCATAACAATCCAACCACTGGGTCAAAACAATTAAGTCACTGGGTCAAAAGAACCCAACCACTGGGTCAAAAGAACCCAACCGTTGGGTCAAAACAACCCAATCGCTGGGTCAAAACAAGCCAATCGCTGGGTCAAATCAACCCAATCGCTGGATCAAATCAACCCAATCGCTGGATCAAATCAACCCAATCGCTGGATCAAAACAACCCAATCGCTGGATCAAAACAACCCAACCACTGGGTCAAAACAACCCAATCACTGGGTCAAAAGAACCAAATCGCTGGGTCAAATCAACCCAATCGCTGGATCAAAACAACCCAACCACTGGGTCAAAACAACCCAACTAGTGGGTCAAAACAATCCAGTCACTGGATCAAAACAACCCAATCGCTGGGTCAAAACAATCCAGTCACTGGATCAAAACAACCCAATCGCTGGGTCAAAACAAGCCAATCGCTGGGTCAAATCAACCCAATCGCTGGATCAAATCAACCCAATCGCTGGATCAAAACAACCCAATCGCTGGATCAAAAGAACCCAACCGTTGGGTCAAAACAACCCAATCGCTGGGTCAAAAGAACCCAACCTCTGGGTCAAAACAACCCAACCTCTGGGTCAAAACAACCCAACCAGTGGGTCAAAACAATCCAGTCACTGGATCAAAACAACCCAATCGCTGGATCAGAACAACCCAACCACTGGGTCAAAACAACCCAACCACTGGGTCAAAACAACCAAATCGCTGGATCAAAACAACCCAACTAGTGGGTCAAAACAATCCAGTCACTGGATCAAAACAACCCAATCGCTGGGTCAAAACAACCCAACCACTGGGTCAAAACAACCCAATCGCTGGGTCAAAACAACCCAACCACTGGGTCAAAACATCCCAACCGCTGGGTCAAAACAGCCCAGTCGCTGGATCAAAACAACCCAACCGTTGGGTCAAAACAACCCAACCACTGGGTCAAAACAACCCAACCAGTGGGTCAAAACAATCCAGTCACTGGATCAAAACAACCCAATCGCTGGATCAAAACAACCCAACCACTGGGTCAAAACAACCCAGCTAGTGGGTCAAAACAATCCAGTCACTGGATCAAAACAACCCAATCGCTGGATCAAAACAACCCAACCACTGGGTCAAAACAACCCGATCGCTGGGTCAAAACAACCCAACCACTGGGTCAAAACAATCAAGTCACTGGATCAAAACAACCCAATCGCTGGGTCAAAACAGCCCAGTCGCTGGATCAAAACAACCCAACCATTGGGTCAAAACAACCCAACCACTGGGTCAAAACAATCCAGTCACTGGATCAAAACAACCCAACCGCTGGGTCAAAACAACCCAACCACTGGGTCAAAACAATCCAGTCACTGGATCAAAACAACCCAACTGCTAAGTTAAAACAACTCAATCACTGGGTCAAAAAAAAAAAAAAAAAAAAACCCTGGGTTTGTCCAATTTCAACCTAACTTCGATTGTTTTTAACCCAGCATTTTTTAGAGTGTAGAAATAGAATAATTATTAAAACTTTAGAGTTATAGTTTTTGTCTTTGGTGAGAAACTTGAACAATTTAAAGATGAATTACTAAAATAAATTGTATTAATTGTATTTATTACAAAATTAAACTGTATTTATAAACAAATTTTTAAAGGGATTGTTGATAATTCTGTCATAATTTAATTTAATTTAATTCCCACCCTGTTCAACTATCCTCCTTCTGTTTTCTCTGTTTTCCATGCAATTACAAT
Source organism: Chanodichthys erythropterus (assembly GCF_024489055.1). Lineage (NCBI taxonomy): Eukaryota > Metazoa > Chordata > Actinopteri > Cypriniformes > Xenocyprididae > Chanodichthys > Chanodichthys erythropterus. The sequence continues at coordinate 39,157,237 of NC_090224.1, read as the reverse complement.
GAATGGGAACTGGAGCCGTCAATGTTCAAAACAGACACAAAACCATAACAAACTATAATAAAATGGTCTATACAAATGTACTATAGAGACGACAGTCCAGTTAGGAAAATTGTTCAATTATAATTTCTTCCTTTTATTTTTAATGCTTACGAGGAAAAAAATAGTGTTCTGCTGTCATGATGCACTGCAGTCTTGAAAAGCCTCTCTGTTCTTATTCTTCTCGCGCGCGTGTGTGTGCAGAAGCAGTGGCAGGTTAACTCTGGCAGAACAGTGAAATGCAGGAGTTGAATGACTTGCAGTAGTGTGTGGGCAGAATGCTCCCATCAGCCCTTATTAGATGATGATCTGAGGCCAGCGTGAGCTCTGCCGCCCAACCGCAGGAAATTACACAAACACCTACAGACACGCAATTAATGCAGTCAACAGATGACACCGGGAGCAGGGCGGTCAGAACGAGGAGCGACGTGCAAATTAATAGATGGGAGACAAAATGACATCAAAAAATAGAAGCGATGGGATGTACAGCGCACAGTGAAAACTGAAACGAGTTAACAGATGAGAAAATGGGATGTTTGAAGCATGATTCTGTGGGATTTATGATAGATAGGATCATAGATGCATCCTTTTTACTGTATTTTTCATCAAATAAATGCAGCCTTAGAGACTCTCAAAAACATAAATCAACTTTAAAAATTCAAGGAAGACTGTTTTGAACAGCATGATGGTGATAAATAATGACAGAATGTTAATTTAAGGGTGAACTATCCCTTTAATTCCTGAACTGAAGAATATGACAATGAGTGTAGCACGGTACTGTGACAGAGAGAGAGAGAGAGAAGACAAATGAGTGTGACAGGGTTTGAGTATTCATTAGAGAGGCTGTAGAGGACATTTAGAGTTAATAAATCAGACGAGAGGGTGTGTAATTACTGACGGCAATCACACGTACGGCATCGGGGCACGACTGCCATCTTACCATCACTCACTCGCTGACAACCTGTCGTCACGATGACAAACGTGCACTAACACATTACAGTCTCTCATTCAGCACTGAGCACTAGAGCAACACCCGCCTGAACTGAGGAAATTGATTCGATTGAATCAAGCGCTTATTTATAAACAGCAGGCTGATATACACACGCTTTATGTGGAATATGTTTTAGATGTTTTGCACACAGTACACATGCCTTTAGTCATCAGAAGAGTCTGATCGAACTGTGCAGATTTTCCACATTTTATAGCCTTGCACACATCTGCACATTTTATTTTTCACTGCAGTCTAATGATTGTGTATGAGCTTTAGTGTGTGTGTGTGTAATGTTCCGATCACTGCAGATGTTCACCTGACCTCAATGCTCTTTAGAAATGTGAATAATCATACTGAAGCCCTACACAAACACACGCACACATGCACGCAATCATTTCTTACCATTTTATGAGCACATTTTACAGAAAATCAAACTGTTCATTGAAAATTCTTGTGGGATGTGCGTGTCTGAACAGGAACAGTAAGAAAAAGGTCAGAGTTTTTTGAAGGGTCATCTGCAAATATTGCTTGATAATTGTGTGTTTGTTTTTTTTAGGCAAAATAATAATAATAAAAATTAAAATAATATAAAAATTGCAAATGTTGTTTACAGAAGTATTGGTCTGTGAATCATTAAAATATTTTCTGGATAAAATTCCCATAGTAAAGAGAACAAATGGTGAAAATAAAATCCCCAAGTTAAACAAATGCTGAAATGGAAAAAGAATAAAAAACAATAGCCAGATGTTTGGATGTCTCATTTGGTTCAATTATCAGGAAGTGGAAATCCAACCACCTACACCACTTTGAAAACATATTCTCCAAAAATTCTCTGCAGAAACTACAATGAGACGAGAGGAAACCACAGAAAAGCAGCGATCACTTTAAAGGGGTCATGAGCTGCGGCATTTTATAATGTTTCCTGGAGTGCACTTATAATGTTAGTTTGTTTTTTACATCCAAAATTGTCATAATTTAGAAATAAAAGGCATTTTTCCTACCCTGATTTTAGCCTCTAATTTGAACGCTCTGTTTTAAGGGGCGTGTCTCTGTGAGACTTCAGTGTAAACGCCCACTGCTGTGATTGGCTGACATATTTGCATATGAAATAATTATTACTAAGTATTACTCTCTCGAAAACTTTTAGCATGTTTTTACTATTACAGCTCTCAAAGTTCACTAATCGTTAAAAAGTGCTGCATTATATTGAGATCGTGGCATGAAAGGTTGCAGGGATGAACACTGAACACTGTACAATGTTGTTGAGATCATGAAATCAGTGATCTCGTCATTCTGCACACTAACGAATGCTTTCATCATAACTAACAGTGCAAACTCGATGTAAATAAGAGATTTGTTGAATAAAACGGGAGTTTTGACGCGAGTCAAATACCATCTCCACAGTGAAGTATGCTGTGCTGACATCACTACAGGACTGACATCTTGTTGGGAAGAATGACTGGTGCACATACTCAAGAGAACAAATAGGAGCGAATGACCCGGACACCATCTGATCTCTGTCCATGTGAGAGTCTAAAGCATTATTAAAATAATTGTGCTCAAGGGCAAGTGTAAGCTAAACTAGAGCAAATACCTGGAGGAATGAGCGACAATAGCCTGTACAAACAGAACATAGCTCTGATTGTTGTGGACAGTTAACGATTAACAGATTATTCATCTATTCTTTGACTAGTTTAGACACTTTATTTACACATTCACTGTATGTTTGCTTTATATTTTAGAAAGGCTACTGTAATTACTGTCTCAGAAGCAATAAACGATACAATTCTTTAAGAGCCGTTATCTGGAGCAGTTTACTTTCACTGCTTCTCTCTTTCACTCACAAGACCAACAAAGTATGGTATTTTATGCTTCGTTATTCATTATCATTCCTACATCATGGAGAAGTGACAGGCAGAAGTCTGGAGGAGCAGGTGTTCTGTTTATTCATTCTCAGCTCGGAGGAATGTGTTACATTATTGTGTTAATCAACTAAACTAATTAAGCTACATTTTACTTCATATGGAAAATATTTATTCATTGAAAGTGCAGTTGTGCCAAACCACATCCTAGTCCTATCAGAAAACATTCTGCATTTTTACAATAATAATAAAAAATTATTTGATTTTTCTTTTTAATTATTATTATTATTATTATTTATATTTTAGCATAAGCTTGAGTTGAAATTTGTTGAGACAAATTATGCAACATGATGCCGGATTCAGTTTGATATCAGAAAAATTAGACAATGGCAAAACAACGCGTTCACTCCCAAGTGTGTTTACCCTTCTGGCTTTTCAGTTATTGAACATTTGCTGGAGTTTGTTCATCTGAACTGAAAGTTATTGAAGCCTCTGAGAATAATCTTTGACAGAAGAGATGTGACACGCAGAGAATACACTGTCATCTGTGAGCGAGGCGGATATATCTGTGTGTGTGTGTGTGTGTGTGTGTGTAGGAGGCAGGGTCTTGAGGCCAGCACACAGAGACAGATAAGGGAGTCACATCTGTGTTTGATTCGTGCCATTTCTGACAGGTTGTGGGTTATGACATGATTTTTATAGCTCTTCTCCTCTCAGTCATATACTGCAGGAATGGTTGTCTGTCTTCTATGAAATCTGTGGCCTTTGCTTGTGAGAAGCGCTGCAGTAAATGAACACCTGAGGGCAGCACACACACACATTTTTTTAGCCAATACCGATACCGATTTTAACAAACAACTACTGGCCGATTCCGATATCGATATTTGTCACTTTTTTTAAAATTTTGTCATTAAAATACATTAGTGTTTTATTGTTTCATGTTCAACATGTACTTTAAGGTATACTAGCTAGTTTATTGCTGCATCGTAAAATAATTTCTATTGAACATGGATTCGATCCATTTAACAATCAACAGGGCAACACAAACACAACAGAACAATGATGCATATGAAATAAACAGTACTTTTCAGGTAGATCTAACTGTAGTTTTCAGGAACAGAAACAAAGTAATCAAATGTAAAATATATTCTTCATTGTGTAAATTAAATTAAAATTAGAAAAGTTTTGTTAAGAGTAAGTAGTAAGTAGTAAGATTTTTATTTTTTTTTTACATTAAAACACAGACAGCAGCAGGAATATTAAGCTACTGTTTGTTACTTTAAGAGCTGCACAGATCCAATATACTGGTACACAGTGAACTGTTCATGTTCGTTTAAGACATAACCGATTATGTTTACAAAGATATTCGCCAACAAGATATTTGAGTGCTGTCTAAAACGTTACTTTCACAAAAATGTAGCAGACTGAGCGTTTGGGGCGTGGCTTCTGTAGCAGACTGAGCGTTTGGGGCGTGGCTTCTGTAGCAGACTGAGAGTTTGGGGCGTGGCTTCTGTAGCAGACTGAGCGTTTGGGGCGTGGCTTCTGTAGCAGACTGAGAGTTTGGGGCGTGGCTTCTGTAGCAGACTGAGAGTTTGGGGCGTGGCTTCTGTAGCAGACTGAGAGTTTGGGGCGTGGCTTCTGTAGCAGACTGAGAGTTTGGGCGTGGCTTCTGTAGCAGACTGAGCGTTTGGGGCGTGGCTTCTGTAGCAGACTGAGAGTTTGGGCGTGGCTTCTGTAGCAGACTGAGAGTTTGGGCGTGGCTTCTGTAGCAGACTGAGCGTTTGGGGCGTGGCTTCTGTAGCAGACTGAGCGTTTGGGCGTGGCTTCTGTAGCAGACTGAGCGTTTGGGGCGTGGCTTCTGTAGCAGGCTGAGCGTTTGGGGCGTGGCTTCTGTAGCAGACTGAGCATTTGAGGGGTGGCTTCTGTAGCAGACTGAGCGTTTGGGCGTGGCTTCTGTAGCAGACTGAGCGTTTGGGGCGTGGCTTCTGTAGCAGACTGAGCGTTTGGGCGTGGCTTCTGTAGCAGACTGAGCGTTTGGGGCGTGGCTTCTGTAGCAGGCTGAGAGTTTGGGGCGTGGCTTCTGTAGCAGACTGAGCGTTTGGGGCGTGGCTTCTGTAGCAGGCTGAGAGTTTGGGGCGTGGCTTCTGTAGCAGACTGAGAGTTTGGGGCGTGGCTACTGTAGCAGACTGAGAGTTTGGGGCGTGGCTACTGTAGCAGACTGAGAGTTTGGGGCGTGGCTTCTGTAGCATACTGAGAGTTTGGGGCGTGGCTTCTGTAGCAGACTGAGAGTTTGGAGCGTGGCTTCTGTAGCAGACTGAGAGTTTGGGGCGTGGCTTCTGTAGCAGACTGAGAGTTTGGGGCGTGGCTACTGTAGCAGACTGAGAGTTTGGAGCGTGGCTACTGTAGCATACTGAGAGTTTGGGGCGTGGCTACTGTAGCATACTGAGAGTTTGGGGCGTGGCTACTGTAGCAGACTGAGAGTTTGGGGCGTGGCTACTGTAGCAGACTGAGGGATTGGGGCGTGGCTACTGTAGCATACTGAGAGTTTGGGGCGTGGCTTCTGTAGCAGACTGAGAGTTTGGAGCGTGGCTACTGTAGCATACTGAGAGTTTGGGGCGTGGCTACTGTAGCATACTGAGAGTTTGGGGCGTGGCTACTGTAGCAGACTGAGAGTTTGGGGCGTGGCTACTGTAGCAGGCTGAGAGTTTGGGGCGTGGCTTCTGTAGCAGACTGAGAGTTTGGGGCGTGGCTTCTGTAGCAGACTGAGAGTTTGGGGCGTGGCTTCTGTAGCAGACTGAGAGTTTGGGGCGTGGCTTCTGTAGCAGACTGAGAGTTTGGGGCGTGGCTTCTGTAGCATACTGAGAGTTTGGGGCGTGGCTTCTGTAGCAGACTGAGAGTTTGGAGCGTGGCTTCTGTAGCAGACTGAGAGTTTGGAGCGTGGCTTCTGTAGCATACTGAGAGTTTGGGGCGTGGCTTCTGTAGCAGACTGAGAGTTTGGAGCGTGGCTTCTGTAGCAGACGGAGAGTTTGGGGCGTGGCTTCTGTAGCAGACTGAGAGTTTGGGGCGTGGCTACTGTAGCAGACTGAGAGTTTGGGGCGTGGCTACTGTAGCAGACTGAGGGATTGGGGCGTGGCTACTGTAGCATACTGAGAGTTTGGGGCGTGGCTTCTGTAGCAGACTGAGAGTTTGGAGCGTGGCTACTGTAGCATACTGAGAGTTTGGGGCGTGGCTACTGTAGCATACTGAGAGTTTGGGGCGTGGCTACTGTAGCAGACTGAGAGTTTGGGGCGTGGCTACTGTAGCATACTGAGAGTTTGGGGCGTGGCTACTGTAGCATACTGAGAGTTTGGGGCGTGGCTTCTGTAGCATACTGAGAGTTTGGGGCGTGGCTACTGTAGCATACTGAGAGTTTGGGGCGTGGCTACTGTAGCATACTGAGAGTTTGGGGCGTGGCTACTGTAGCAGACTGAGAGTTTGGAGCGTGGCTACTGTAGCATACTGAGAGTTTGGGGCGTGGCTTCTGTAGCAGACTGAGAGTTTGGAGCGTGGCTTCTGTAGCAGACTGAGAGTTTGGGGCGTGGCTTCTGTAGCAGACTGAGAGTTTGGGGCGTGGCTTCTGTAGCAGACTGAGAGTTTGGGGCGTGGCTTCTGTAGCAGACTGAGAGTTTGGGGCGTGGCTACTGTAGCAGACTGAGAGTTTGGGGCGTGGCTACTGTAGCATACTGAGAGTTTGGGGCGTGGCTTCTGTAGCAGACTGAGAGTTTGGGGCGTGGCTTCTGTAGCAGACTGAGCGTTTGGGGCGTGGCTTCTGTAGCAGACTGAGCGTTTGGGGCGTGGCTTCTGTAGCAGACTGAGCGTTTGGGGCGTGGCTACTGTAGCAGACTGAGGGTTTGGGGCGTGGCTTCTGTAGCAGACTGAGAGTTTGGGGCGTGGCTACTGTAGCAGACTGAGAGTTTGGGGCGTGGCTACTGTAGCAGACTGAGAGTTTGGGGCGTGGCTACTGTAGCAGACTGAGCGTTTGGGGCGTGGCTTCTGTAGCAGACTGAGAGTTTGGGGCGTGGCTTCTGTAGCAGACTGAGCGTTTGGGGCGTGGCTTCTGTAGCAGACTGAGGGATTGGGGCGTGGCTTCTGTAGCAGACTGAGAGTTTGGGGCGTGGCTTCTGTAGCAGACTGAGCGTTTGGGGCGTGGCTTCTGTAGCAGACTGAGCGTTTGGGGCGTGGCTTCTGTAGCAGACTGAGAGTTTGGGGCGTGGCTTCTGTAGCAGACTGAGGGATTGGGGCGTGGCTTCTGTAGCAGACTGAGAGTTTGGGGCGTGGCTTCTGTAGCAGACTGAGCGTTTGGGGCGTGGCTTCTGTAGCAGACTGAGCGTTTGGGGCGTGGCTACTGTAGCAGACTGAGGGTTTGGGGCGTGGCTTCTGTAGCAGACTGAGAGTTTGGGGCGTGGCTACTGTAGCAGACTGAGAGTTTGGGGCGTGGCTACTGTAGCAGACTGAGAGTTTGGGGCGTGGCTACTGTAGCAGACTGAGCGTTTGGGGCGTGGCTTCTGTAGCAGACTGAGAGTTTGGGGCGTGGCTTCTGTAGCAGACTGAGCGTTTGGGGCGTGGCTTCTGTAGCAGACTGAGGGATTGGGGCGTGGCTTCTGTAGCAGACTGAGAGTTTGGGGCGTGGCTACTGTAGCAGACTGAGCGTTTGGGGCGTGGCTTCTGTAGCAGACTGAGCGTTTGGGGCGTGGCTTCTGTAGCAGACTGAGAGTTTGGGGCGTGGCTTCTGTAGCAGACTGAGGGATTGGGGCGTGGCTTCTGTAGCAGACTGAGAGTTTGGGGCGTGGCTTCTGTAGCAGACTGAGCGTTTGGGGCGTGGCTTCTGTAGCAGACTGAGCGTTTGGGGCGTGGCTTCTGTAGCAGACTGAGGGATTGGGGCGTGGCTTCTGTAGCAGACTGAGAGTTTGGGGCGTGGCTACTGTAGCATACTGAGAGTTTGGGGCGTGGCTTCTGTAGCAGACTGAGCGTTTGGGGCGTGGCTTCTGTAGCAGACTGAGAGTTTGGGGCGTGGCTTCTGTAGCGACTGAGCGTTTGGGGCGTGGCTTCTGTAGCAGACTGAGCGTTTGGGGCGTGGCTTCTGTAGCAGACTGAGCGTTTGGGGCGTGGCTTCTGTAGCATACTGAGAGTTTGGGGCGTGGCTTCTGTAGCAGACTGAGCGTTTGGGGCGTGGCTTCTGTAGCAGACTGAGAGTTTGGGGCGTGGCTTCTGTAGCAGACTGAGGGATTTGGGCGTGGCTTCTGTAGCAGACTGAGAGTTTGGGGCGTGGCTACTGTAGCAGACTGAGAGTTTGGGGCGTGGCTACTGTAGCAGACTGAGAGTTTGGGGCGTGGCTTCTGTAGCAGACTGAGCGTTTGGGGCGTGGCTTCTGTAGCAGACTGAGCGTTTGGGGCGTGGCTTCTGTAGCAGACTGAGAGTTTGGGGCGAGGCTATTGTAGCAGACTGAGAGTTTGGGGCGTGGCTACTGTAGCAGACTGAGAGTTTGGGGCGTGGCTTCTGTAGCAGACTGAGAGTTTGGGGCGAGGCTTCTGTAGCAGACTGAGCGTTTGGGGCGTGGCTTCTGTAGCAGACTGAGCGTTTGGGGCGTGGCTTCTGTAGCAGACTGAGAGTTTGGGGCGAGGCTATTGTAGCAGACTGAGAGTTTGGGGCGTGGCTACTGTAGCAGACTGAGAGTTTGGGGCGTGGCTTCTGTAGCAGACTGAGCGTTTGGGGCGTGGCTTCTGTAGCAGACTGAGAGTTTGGGGCGTGGCTTCTGTAGCAGACTGAGCGTTTGGGGCGTGGCTTCTGTAGCAGACTGAGAGTTTGGGGCGTGGCTTCTGTAGCAGACTGGGCGTTTGGGGCGTGGCTACTGTAGCAGACTGAGGGATTGGGGCGTGGCTACTGTAGCAGGCTGTACTGTAGCAGAGTTTGAGTGTTTCCCTAGACATCATTCAAATTTATATCTGACCACTGCATGCTACAGCTGATCAGTCAGAATATGTGTACATGTTGTGTTACAGTGTGTAGTTTGAAGTGTGACTGGTGTGGCCTTCATTTCCTTGTGTTTTTCATAGTTTTAGTCAGATGATTGTGCTGTTCAGATGTCCTTGCGTCACTCCCGCCTCACCTCTCTCTGAACACAGCACACAAAACAGCATTGTGCTGCGTGAACCAGCGTCCGGAGCTTTGCTGTGAGAGACGGTAACATAAGCCTGTTATCTGCTGGAGATGAAAGAGTGTGTGTGTCTCTCATGGGGCAGTGTTAGCTGAAAAGGTAACAGAAATGAATAGAGACTTCAGCCTAGCTTCTTTCCCCCCGTTTCTCATGTTTTCTTTTTATTCAGGTCAGCTCTTCAGGTAAGCTGGAATGTCACTGCGCCCCGAAGCTTTCTGAAGGCCGCCGAGAACCTGTCAGGGACTGTGTTTAACGTGTCACACCGCGATACACAAACCATCCTCATTTATTGTGTGTGTGTGTGTGCCTCGAGTCTTTTGCTGCTGAATAAAAGACTTTTGAATCATGGGAATCAAGTTTTACTTTTCTTTCTCAGATGTTCTCTTTCATTTCTGTTCATCTATTATGAGAGAGTCTGCTGCCAGCTTTAGCACATATCATATTCATCTTTGTGTAATGGTGTTTTGTATTTGACTCATATTCAAAAAATACTAAAGATTTTACAGATTCTGTCAAGGCTATATAAACAGTGTATACATTTACGTATATATATTTGCGAGAATATTAATGTTCTGTTCCACGTTCTCCTCTTACTCAGATCTTCCAGATCGCTTATGTGATCCTGAAGGCTGCAAACTCGCCTCGGCCTGGAAACTGGATTCTGGAACGTTCTCTGGACGGCGAAACATTCATGCCGTGGCAGTATTACGCTATAACAGACACAGAGTGCATCACACGCTTCGACATCATCCCCAGAACAGGCCCGCCGTCCTACACGCGTGATGATGAGGTCATCTGTACCTCCTTCTACTCTAAGATCCATCCTCTGGAGAACGGCGAGGTGAGAAACTCCTGGACTCATGGGTCAACAGAATTAAGTTGCGTAATGAGAAGGTTTTAATGCCATGATTGACTTCTGAAGGGGTCATATCCTGAACTGGTTTATCATTTAATGTTTTTCCTTTAAATTCATTATTATGTTAATCAAGGTTTCATCATCATTTAGATTTTACCATGAATTAGGCAAAAAGTGCTCAAATCCAGCAGGTAGAAAGCTCAATGAGCTCAAACACAAAAAACACAGAAAAAAGCATTGCATCTACTCATCAGAAGTGAGCCATTCACAACTAGGCCCTTATATACAACAGAGTATTACATCACATGATAGACCACATGACTACATCACATGATTTAATAAAATATATAAACATACAATGGCCACATACATGAGTTGAATCAACTCCACAGCAACTACATCAATTTATCCACTAACCATTCAGAAACGTCTAAAAGTTGTAACTTCTTCCTGAGTCTCTCCATCAGTGTCGACTCCGGTTTGAACAATGTAAGGCTGAACACTTTCCTCATTTTGTCTGCGTGAGATTCTCCAGCTTTGTTGTTGTTGAGCTGTTAAAGCTCCGCCCTCTTCTGGAGCAGCAGCTCATTTGCATTTAAAGGGACACACATAAAAACGGCGTGTTTTTGCTCACACCCAAATAGGGGCAAATTTGACAAGCTATAATAAATGAACTGTGGGGGATTTTGATCTGAAACTTCACAGACACATTCTGGAGACACCAGACACTGATATTACATCTTGTGAAAAGAGGCATTTTAGGTCCCCTTTAAAGAAAAGGAGGAATGTTAAGACCATTGTCATTAAGACCATTAGGTGATACTGTGTCCAAAGTAGAAATCCAGTAAGTTTCACACTTTAAAAGTGATTTTTGGTGAATTGGGAGAATAGGCTAAATGACGACAGAATTGTCATTTTTGGGTAAACTATCTCTTTAAATGCATTTGAATGTATGCGACTGAGGACCTCACTCGACTGCATCTTGAGTTACCTCATTAGTTGTAATCCTTAATTAGAGAAAATAGACAAGAGAAAAATATATTCACAAGCACACACACACACACACACACACACACACACACACACACACACACACACACACACACACACACACACACACACACACACACACACACACACACACACACACACACACACACACACACACACACACACACACACAAACTCCTGTGTCCCTCTCATTCAGAGCCCACTCAATAACACACACACACACACACACACACACACTCATTTACACAGATATCACAGCAAATTTACATACAAACCAAAAACATGTAGAATTATGCATGTTTGCATTATTACAGCTGCTAACTTCCCCACACAGCTCGTCCAACAGCTAATAGCCGGCTGACACGAACACCCACACAGGCATGATAGATGAGATGTAAGTTCTCCGACAGCAGCAGTTTTAATGTGTGTGTGTTTTCTGAAAGTCAGATTTACAGCTGTCAGATCATAGGACTATACTGAACTGTATTGCGTGTGTGTGTGTGTGTGTGTGTGTGTGTGTACCATACTAATGAGGGAGGTGGGTGGGGAGATCAAGCCTGGACTCAAATGTCACTCTATCTCCTTTAAAAGCAGACATCATAAACTCACACAGCACTAATTAGCACACATCATTAACCCAAGAAAAACAGCCCAGTACTACACATACACACACACACACACACACACACACACACACACACACACACACACACACACACACACACACACACACACACACGCACACGCACATCACTTCCTTGAGCTTCATTTGCATTACCACTATGGTAGTCAATAGATTGCAATAATTTATTTTATATATTTGTTTATTAGTTTATATTCTATTAACCCTCTAGTGGACATTTGTCTTTTTACATCTTGAATTTTTTTAACATTTTTACATTTTTCAGAATGCTAAACAATTTGGTGACCTTTGTACGTGCCACTTGATATATGAACACACACAAAAAGAGGACATAAAAACATGAACATGAAAAGTCCAAATGATCTTAAAATAGTCACACTTGTGATCTTCGCACTCACATCAACGCCATAGAAAATAAATGGGAAATACAAAAATACAAACCATTTTTAGATAACAATCTACAAATCAGCCATGTATATAAGTATATATACAACCACAGTTGAGGGAATGATTCAAAGACTCACTCATAAAGACGCAATTCACCATTTCTTGTTTTCTTTCAGATTCACACCTCACTAATAAACGGTCGTCCCAGCGCGGACGATCCATCGCCCACGTTACTCAACTTCACCTCGGCACGTTATATCCGCCTGCAGTTCCAGAGGATCCGCACCCTAAACGCTGACCTCATGACCCTCGACCTCAATGACCCCAAAGACATCGACCCCATCGTCACCAGACGGGTGCGTGCCTCTGCTGGAGCGCTAGTGCGATGCTTTGACACCACAGAGAATGTTTGTCGTCGCACAGTGCCATTCATGCGCCATCTGTGTGTGGATGGTTGGAGCTAATACTGCCCGGGCCGCCTCATCTATTACCAGCCTCTCCTCCTCAGACAGATGGGTTTTAATTAAAATCACACAGTAATTAACAAATCGGCCCGCTCTGTCCCTCTAAGACGCCATATCACACGCCTCCACCCGCCCACTTCCTCCTACAAACTCATTAACTCTCTGATTGACCTGTTTCCATCAAAGAAGAGTTGCGTTATGAAATGCAGGATTATGTTTCTCACGTGCATTGAGCAATTTGGATAAATGTACCCAAATTATTTCACTCAAAGAGTCTTTTTGTAGTCTGAGAGGCATAAGCTGGCTAAATTAAAGGCTAAGTTGAAGGTGATGTGTGTCATTCTCGAGTGTATTGCGACTTTAGTACGTTTAAAGGGTTAGTTCACCCAAAATGTTGTAAACCCGTAAGATGTTCGGTCAACTTCTAAACACAAATATTTTTAATGAAATCTAAGAGGTTTCTGTCCCTCCATTGACAATCCACACAACTACCACTTTGACACTTCAAAAAGTTCAAAATGTGCCACATAACACACGAGAATGAACCTCAATGGTTTTTGAGGAAGCTGCGTAACACGAGAATGAAGGCCAAAACATAGAGAAAAAGATGAGTTTTCAAATGAAAATGTATTAGTGTGGAAAAAGACTTAGTTTTATCATCTCTTTATGAACTTTTTGAAGCATGGACCATCAATGGAGGGACAGAAATCTCTCAGGTTTCTTTAAAAACATCTTTATTTGTGTTTCAAAGTTCTTACAGGTTTGGAATGACAACATGGTGAGTAACTGATGACAGAATTTTCAATTCATTGATCTGTTTGTTTGAGCTTCACAACCAGCTCGACACAACGGTGATGCACAGTCAGTACCTTGAAGGGTGTAGTTTTAGGACATGTGCATCATAAAATAGTGATATATTTACCACAGACACGCTTGCATCAGCATCTAGATCAATTCATTATTTAGATTCATGTTTACAAAAAAAAACACTCTGGCAGCTTTGGGGGGAAAAGTGCTTCACAGACTCTACTTTTGTTATGTGAGGGGTAATGGGAATTATATAGCTTGCAAGATCCTTAGTTCTTCTCAGTCCAGACCACACGTCATATAACTGCAGAAGGTTTGCCAAGGGCAATCTGCATCTGTATATCTTCTTTTACAGTCTGGGATGCAGTCATTACTACAGTTTGTGTTACAGTAGAGTTTGAGTACAAATATGATTGTAATGCTTTTGTTTTTCAGTATTACTACTCCATTAAGGATATATCAGTAGGGGGCATGTGCATCTGTTACGGTCACGCTAAGGCCTGCCCTCTCAACACAGACACCAAGGTTTGTCATCTAAAGCTTGTGTGCAATTTTAATTAGGTTTATTGCTTGAGCTTTATTATTAAGGTGTTAATTAGAGACTAATCACTTGAAGCATGCACTCACAACAGTTTAAAAAACCCAATAACTGCTGTATTTTGTGGTGCCCATGTGTGTGTGTATAACTTTATCAAATTAAACAAGCCTGACAAATATAGATTAAATAAATACGTTCATACAGTGCTCAGTGTAAAGGAGTACAGCCCCTTTGAAAAGTAATATTTTAAACAATATCTCAATGAACACAAAAACTATTTCCAAAATGTGGTGCCATTGCTGACAGCACGAAATGGGGTTTTAACACCCTTTTATAGTCAGCTGTCTGCTGGACACCTGTGTAATGAATAATTCGACTCACCTGTGGTTGACTTCTTGTTAAATTAGACATCTTGGTAAATTTAGCTCTGCTCCAGAGACTTTCAGTGGGGTGTACTCATTTTTGCATCACCCTAATTTGAGTAAAACTGAAAATTTTGTTTTCTAAGTTATATTATTAACCTTACTTTCATGTTAAACAGATTAAACAGATGTTATATTAAACTTGTCAACATTTTGGAAATTGTTTTTGTGTTCATTGAGATATTGTTTAAAATGTAACTTTTTAAAAGGGGGTGTACTCATTTACATTGAGCACTTTTTAAATGTTGTTCATCTATTTTTGGAAATGCACTGTATAACTCTCAATTAAAATTGAGTTTAAATTTGGAATGCATTCTCAAATCAATTCTGAATGGCACACAGTTGGTTTGATTGACGGTTTGGTTTCAATGTCAGAAATTCAGCTGTGAGTGTGAACACAACACTTGTGGGGAGAGCTGTGACCGCTGTTGCCCTGGTTACAACCAGAAACCCTGGATGGCGGGAACCTTCCTCACGCGCCACGTCTGTGAAAGTAAGAGGTCTCAACAATGTCCCGCAGAACTGATCAATTTTGTCTTATTTTAAGTGTGTTCTATAAACAATAGGAACATCAGTTCATCTTATATGAGTGACTATATTCACATCAGCTATGTAAAAGTTAATGCATAATAATTAAAATTATGCAACAGTTTTTTTTTATGAACAAGTCATTGAATGACTCACTCAACCGATTTGTTAAAAACATTCAGGAACGAAACACTGCTACTGTGTGTTGTCAGTGTTGCTGTGTCTTTGTGTGTGGAACCATTTTTTACAAAGTAACCAGCAATATTGTGTCTAAAATGTACTCAATATTGACTTGATTATTTAAAATATTGCATTAAAGCAAAATCACTCAATCTAGCTTTCATTAATGGTATCCTTCCTTTATAAGATCAATCCCAGTGATCCATGCATTGAACAGCATGTGGGTTAAATCCTCAGGAAACACGCATACTGCATAGATGTGTCTGCTAAATAATGTCAATTTAAGCAAAATAACTTGTGATATTGTGGTGGAAATGTTAGCTTCTGATTTATTATTCTTGCAGTGGTGCTGTTGGTCTGATGCCAACATTCAGATCAACTCTTCCTCATGTGGTATTTCAGTATTTTAACCGGATATTCATGTGTCAGTAACTGTACTTCTCTTCTTATGTTGTATTATTGTGTGATGTGTTTATTTGCCAGAGTGTAACTGTCACGGTAAATCAGAGGAATGCTATTACAACCAGACTGTGGCCGATGCTAAGCTGAGCATGAATATTAATGGCGCGTATGAGGGGGGCGGAGTCTGTCTTGGTTGCTCTGACAACACAGGAGGAATTAACTGTCAATCATGCATAGACGGATACTACAGACCAAGTGGGGTGAGTTTTCTCCTATTCCTGTCTGAGAAAGTGTTTGGTCCTCATTGTGCTACTTCTAAAATCAACTTTTTCTAGGGGAAAAATTGAGAAATTAAGCTCATTTAAGCTCCACCTCCTTAGTATGATGTCGAGCTTTCCTAATATAATCTTTAGTGTCCCAGAAACAACTTTTGCCATACTTTTGGATAATTTTCGTACAGTTCTGTGTTGAACTATTCAAACACATAGGACTTTCAGAGCCTTTTATTCAACTCAGATAGTCAGAACGTCCCATATCTCCCTTTGAATGAGGCCTTAGACTTGAGATGCCATGGGTCAACATCATTTTGAAGGCAGGGTTTAGTGAATAGTGTTTGTTCTCATATTTCCACAGGTGAGTCCAGACGAGAGCTGGCCCTGCAGACCCTGCTCATGTGACCTGAGAGGTTCACTTCACTCCACCTGTGTTCCAGATGAGAGTCGGGCCACCACAGGTACAACACCACACATGATGGGTCAGCAGCCCGGTGTCCACCTATTGTTTTTGGTGATCTGATCACAAGTTTTCAGCACTAAATACAGGTGTAATGTGGCAGGTTTGGCTGTGGGCTCGTGCATCTGTAAGCAGGGCTACGCAGGTGAGAAGTGCGACAGGTGTGCGTTCGGATACACAGGATTCCCTCAGTGTGAGCGGTGCGACTGCAGCGGCGAGGGCAGCGTTAACCAGGATCCCTGCCAGCCGCCCTGTGTGTGTAAGGTACGAACGTTTCCACATCACCACCGGCCTCGCTCTGGTTATACATTCACGATCACACAGTGCTACAGTAATACCACAACGCTACTGTACGAGTCATTTTATATCATGGGTATGTATTAAAATAGAAGCTGAAAAAATGGTAAATGTAAAAAAGTAAATGATTCTTTGTCTAATTTGCTTCTGGCTCAGAGTCTGTGGCAGCCCGTGTGGTCAAAATTGCACTTATGTATGCTTTTCTAAAATGTTAATTATGAGTTCTAGAAATTGATTTTTCCCTCTCTGATTCCTTCGGTCATTTTAAATGAACTAAAACACTTTTTACAGTACTTCTCTTACAAAATTTGCCTTACAAAATTCATTGATTCATTTTTTATTTTTTGGAGAAACCGTTTCATGGAGGTCAGTGTGATTCCTTGGCGTGTAGGTTGGGGTCGTATTGTTTAGATATTTATGGATGCCAATCTGTGTCTCTGAAAAATATTAATACGTATGGTTAACATAAAACCTATTAAGCAGATGGTCTACTAATACTCTAATGACTGCTAGTTGACGTTGCAAAGTTACTTATAGTAAGTAAGTAGGGTGTGTAAAGTAGGCAATCAAAATAAAGTGTTACTGCTAGTTTATACAAAATATATAAACTAGTAGTGTAATATTGCTCGGCTGGTAATGTTGAGGTGATCTTCTATCATCCTCTGGTCCAGCGTCCTCCAGAGGATCTGTAGAGTTGTCAGTGCTGAGCTACAAAACGAATACAAGAAATCAGACCTGGCCTACAATCATTATGGTCAAAGCATAGTAAATGGACAAGCTTACAGCACAGACCATTGGCCGTGGGTAACACAAACAACATCATCTCATGTGTCCCACTGACGCTTGGCAGGGAGCTGATACTCCCAACTGCAGTGAATGGCTTTCAAATTATGCATGAAAGCACTAGTGGTAAGAAAATGGTGATGAACTAGCAGATTTTGTGAACGACAGATGGTGCAGCCCAGGACAAATTGCTATCAAGGCCAGTTTTTGGGACCTAAATGCAGTCATAGTTCCTTTTGTGGGAGTATTCACACAGAGTGGTTTAGCTGTATGTTGACTCTTAAAGGGATAGTTCACCCAAAAATGATGACTTTGTTCTTTCAGCCGAGCATAATCTCCGCTTTGTAATGGCATTGAATAGTGTCCGAGTTTTTGAAGCTCCAATAAGCACATCCATCCATCATAAGAGTAATCCATACGACTCCAGTGGCTTTATAAATGCCTTCTGAAGTGAAGCGACGAGTTTTTGTAAGAAAAATATCCATATTTAAAAGTGTTTAAAATAACATAATGGCACTTTAAAATGCTGTAAAACACACAATTCACAAGCGCAATGATCAAACACGCCTGTCTAGTGTGCGTTTTCATAGAATTGTTTCCATTGTTTTTCTATGAAAATGCGCACTAGACAGGCGTGTTTGATCATTGCGCTTGTGAATTGTGTGTAGAGCAGTAGAATGGAAAAGTGCGCTCTGTGTGTATGGCATCTTATGGTGGCATTAGAAAACTTAACATTTGTCAACCAATGCATTTAATTACCAACTCTCTAGACTTTAATCATGTAAATGTAGTTGAATGCCAACATTTTGGATATGGCCTGAAATGCTCCTGTTAGTCAGTTGGTTGGATTCACTATTTCAAGAAAATTAAAGTGAATTGACATTTCTCTATTTTAGGTTCATGTGTTCACTTTAGATTCACTATTTCTCACTTGTATGGAATAATTGCAGTGATCTCCAAGATTTTAAGGCACCATTAACTTTCTAGAGACTGTTCAGGCTGAACAAGAAAACCAATTACGTCAGAGAGCACTGAATCAGAAAGGCCATCATCCAGGTTACAAGGAATCTCACACAAGCATGTGGTGGCATGTCATCTCAATAAACAGAAATGAAAACAGACATCCACATGCTCCAGAAGACATCTTTCCAGATATTCTAAGAAGAACACAGAAAACTTGGCTTTGTGATTTCTGATCCGTTCGGGTGTGCCATATTCCTGCACACTAATCCTGTCACAACCGGGACTGTGAGGAAACGGAGATACAGATACAGAGATACAGAAGATGAAAACATCAAAAAGTTCCCAAAATGAGTGATGTGCTTCAACAAAATGCCACTGTGAAGGATCTAAAGGATGAAAGAATAGGCCTTTAGATCTGGTCTTTAGTTCACTTTGAGAGGTGAAAATCACTACAGTGAGGAGTTTATCAAGGAACAATGATGTCTGGAGTGGACAGAGATCAGTTACCATTTCCAAAAAGTAAGCTGGTAGTGCAGAGGAACTTGGAAAAAGGTTTAGATGAACATATCTCAAGAAGCAGCCCTTCAGCCATCTGGCTTTACGAGGCTTCAGGTAGACGCTAAAGGAGATCCACAGTGTCTGGAGGCCTGACAAAACCACCCACAGGGTGTTAGAGACCTTTGTTACCCTGGGACTTTCAGCTGGTCATCTACAGGACAAAAGCGTTGGTGGTAGATTTCCAGAGTCCAGTCATTCAGTGAGGAAAAACACTGCTGTAGACAGTGAATAAGACTTCAGAGCTGCACTCTGGACGGCCTCTTCTTCTTGTGAAGATGGCAGGTGGGAGTCCTGAGGACCCTAATGATTGATTGTAGTCAGGAAGTCATCATGGGATTTTAAAATGATCTGTTTTCCAAAAGCAGAGTACAGGAGTGAATCCGCTGCTGTAGTAGAGCCAGTGATTCAGATTTTCCAATGTAGGTGGACATCTCACTTACATGAAGGATCTCTGTACGGTGTCGTGAATTTGGGTCACCTCATTTAAAGGATTAGTTCACTTCAGAATGAAAATTTCCTGATAATTTACTCACCCCATGTCATCCAATATATTCATGTGTTTCATTGGAAAAGAAATGAAGGTTTTTGAGAAGAACATTCCAGGATTTTTCTCCATATAGTGGACTTCACTGGGGTTCAACGGGTTGAAGGTCCAAATGTCAGTTTCAGTGCAGCTTCAAAGAGCTCTACATGATCCCAGACGAGGAATAAGAGTCTGATCTATAGAAACCATCGGACATTTTCTAAAAAAAAATAAAAAATAATAATTTATATACTTTTTAACCACAAATGCTCGTCTTGCACTGCTCTGTGATGCTCCACACATGACGTAATCATGTTGGAAAGGTTTCTCTAGATGAGACTCTTATTCCTCGTCTGGGATCATGTAGAGCTCTTTGAAGCTGCATTGAAACTGACATTTGGACCTTCAACCCGTTGAACCCCAGCTGTTTGTGAATGTTAGTTGGAACTGCATTAGTAACGATGGAACTTGCAACCATAGTTGGGTAATGATGCTTTTGGGAAAGAACAGAAGCTCCAAGAAAACAGCAACAGCCATTGTTTTTGTAGTTGTGGGTAGAAACACATTATATGATGTTAAAGTGGCTCTCTGCCACCTCAGTGTAAGAACGCAACGCTTCATATGAAAGCTGCTATGCTGGCCCAGTATCAGACACAGTATCTTTATTCTGTGTAAAAGAAATAGCTTGAAAGCTTCTTTACACTTTGCTGTTATCCTGGAAACCAGCATGCATCTTTTTTTCGTCAGCTGTCAAATTTGTTTCAGCCTAAATCAATTTCCCCATGTTCAAATCTTTGGTGCGCATACAAACTGTGCAGTGCTTTAAAATGAAAAAAAAAATAATAATAATCTTCGGCCTTAATGCAGGACTACAGATCACTGAGAAGGGTTTCGCAGGATTTCTCTCAGCACTCCGGATGGATGGATGAACAGATGAAGAGTGAGTGGAGGTGAAGTGTGTTTGGCATTACCCACATGAAGAGGCTGTGATGGTCAGATTATAGAGGCAAGCGTTCAGCTCTCTTCAGTAATGGCTCGGCTCAGGCAGAGCGCCAGTGTAAATGGAACATTAAGGAACATCAGTAAATTACACCCACAGACGGGATGGACTCGCTCCAGGTGCTGCGCTCGCACGCCAAACTCGCCAATAGCTGTAATATACAGAAATAAATGAAAGTGTCAGAACTCAGTCTGGTGACGGGAACACAAAAGTTCATTTAGAGAGTTTGTCGTGCTGTCAATAAACTTCTCACAAAACAACCCAGTCGCTGGGCTAAAAACAACCCAACCTCTGGGTGAAAACAACCCAACCACTGTGCTGAAAACAACCCAACCTCTGGGTTAAAACAACCCAACCACTGTGCTGAAAACAACCCAACCGCTGGGATAAAACAACCCTATTGATGGGCTAAAACAACCCAACCACTGGGCTAAAACAACCTAAACCGCTGGGTTAAAGCAACCCAATCGATGGGCTAAAACAACCCAATCGTTGGGTCAAAACAACCCAATCAATGGGCTAAAACAACCCAACCGCTGGGTTAAAACAACCCAATTGCTGGGCTAAAACAACCCAACCTCTGGATTAAAACAATCCAATCGCTGGGTAAAACAACCCAACCGCTGGGTTAAAACAACCAAATTGCTGGGCTAAAACAACCCAACCGCTGGGTTAAAACAACCCAATCGATGAGCTAAAACAACCCAACCGCTGGGTTACAACAACCCAATTGCTGGGCTGAAACAACTCAACCTCTGGATTAAAACAATCCAATCGCTGGGCCAAAACAACCCAACCGCTGGGCTAAAACAATCCAATCGCTGGATTAAAACAATCCAATCGCTGGGTAAAACAACCCAACCGCTGGGTTAAAACAACCAAATTGCTGGGCTAAAACAACCCAACCGCTGGGTTAAAACAACCCAATCGATGAGCTAAAACAACCCAACCGCTGGGTTACAACAACCCAATTGCTGGGCTGAAACAACTCAACCTCTGGATTAAAACAATCCAATCGCTGGGCCAAAACAACCCAATCGCTGGGCTAAAACAACCCAACCGCTGGGATAAAACAACCCAACCACTGTGCTAAAAACAACCCAACCACTGTGCTAAAAACAACCCAACCTCTGGGTTAAAACAACCCAACCACTGTGCTAAAAACAACCCAACTTCTGGGTTAAAACAACCCAACCACTGTGCTAAAAACAACCCAACTTCTGGGTTAAAACAACCCAACCGCTGGGCTAAAAACAACCCAACTTCTGGGTTAAAACAACCCAACCACTGTGCTAAAAACAACCCAACCTCTGGGTTAAAACAACCCAACCACTGTGCTGAAAACAACCCAACCTCTGGGTTAAAACAACCCAACCACTGTGCTGAAAACAACCCAACCTCTGGGTTAAAACAACCCAACCACTGTGCTGAAAACAACCCAACCTCTGGGTTAAAACAACCCAACCTCTGGATTAAAACAATCCAATCGCTGGGCTAAAAACAACCCAACTTCTGGGTTAAAACAACCCAACCACTGTGCTAAAAACAACCCAACCTCTGGGTTAAAACAACCCAACCACTGTGCTAAAAACAACCCAACCTCTGGGTTAAAACAACCCAACCTCTGGATTAAAACAATCCAATCACTGGGCTAAAAACAACCCAACTTCTGGGTTAAAACAACCCAACCACTGTGCTAAAAACAACCCAACCTCTGGGTTAAAACAACCCAACCACTGTGCTAAAAACAACCCAACTTCTGGGTTAAAACAACCCAACCGCTGGGCTAAAAACAACCCAACCTCTGGGTTAAAACAACCCAACCACTGTGCTGAAAACAACCCAACCTCTGGGTTAAAACAACCCAACCTCTGGATTAAAACAATCCAATCGCTGGGCTAAAACAACCCAACCACTGGGTTAAAACAACCTAATTGCTGGGCTAAAACAACCCAACCACTGGGCTAAAACAACCCAACCGCTGGGTTAAAACAACCCAAACTCTGGATTAAAACAATCCAATCGCTGGGCTAAAACAACCCAAACGCTGGGTTAAAACAACCTAATTGCTGGGCTAAAACAACCCAACCTCTGGATTAAAACAATCCAATCGCTGGGCTAAAACAACCCAACCACTGTGCTAAAAACAACCCAACCTCTTGGTTAAAACAACCCAACCACTGTGCTAAAAACAACCCAACCTCTGGGTTAAAACAACCCAACCACTGGGTTAAAACAACCCAACCACTGTGCTAAAAACAACCCAACCGCTGGGCTAAAACAACCCAACTTCTGGGTTAAAACAACCCAACCGCCGGGCTAAAACAACCCAACTTCTGGGTTAAAACAACCCAACCACTGTGCTGAAAACAACCCAACCGCTGGGATAAAACAACCCTATTGATGGGCTAAAACAACCCAACCTCTGGGATAAAAACAACCCAACCTCTTGGTTAAAAACAACCCAACCACTGTGCTAAAAACAACCCAACCGCTGGGCTAAAACAACCCAACTTCTGGGTTAAAACAACCCAACCGCCGGGCTAAAACAACCCAACTTCTGGGTTAAAACAACCCAACCACTGTGCTGAAAACAACCCAACCGCTGGGATAAAACAACCCTATTGATGGGCTAAAACAACCCAACCGCTGGGATAAAAACAACCCAACCTCTTGGTTAAAAACAACCCAACCACTGTGCTAAAAACAACCCAACCTCTTGGTTAAAACAACCCAACCACTGTGCTAAAAACAACCCAACCTCTGGGTTAAAACAACCCAACCACTGGGTTAAAACAACCCAACCACTGTGCTAAAAACAACCCAACCGCTGGGCTAAAACAACCCAACTTCTGGGTTAAAACAACCCAACCACTGTGCTGAAAACAACCCAACCGCTGGGATAAAACAACCCTATTGATGGGCTAAAACAACCCAACCACTGGGTTAAAAAATGATTGACACCCCATTTTGTTTTATAAAGAAACTGATAATAAACAAGAATTGATATAATTATCGATATTAATAAGAATAATAATCATAAATGTTTCTTGAGCATCATTTCTGAAGGATCATGTGACACTGAAGACTGGAGTAATGATGCTGAAAATTCAGCTTTGATCACAGGAATAAATTACACTTTACTGTATATTGACATAGAAAACAGCTGATTTAAATCATAACAATATTTCACTGTTTTTACTGTTTTGACTGTATTTTTAATTAATTTAATGCAGCCTTGGTGAGCAGAAGAGACTGTTAATGTTTTCAAAAACAGTAAACCGGCCCCATACCGACTCACGACAGTAGTGTGTATAGGCTATGTTTTGGCAAGCTTATTTCAACTTATTTGAATTCTAAATGGTGCACAAACCCTGTTACAGAGGTCCTGCAGCTATTGAAATAAATGAAATAGAAGAATAATGAGTTTTCCTCGTCTGTGGAGGTTTGCGCACCTGCGTGTGTGTTTAAGTAACACACTTCCCATGGGTTAGAGCTGCTTTAACAGTGTTTAATAGAGCATGCAGCCCAGTTTCACTCAACACTCTCTCTCTCTCTCTCTCTCTCTTCAGGAGCATGTGGAGGGACGGAACTGTGACCGCTGTAAACAGGGATTCTATCATCTCCGTGGAGACCATCCCCGTGGATGCGAGAAGTGCTACTGTTCTGGGCTGGCCAGCCTGTGTACTGAATCCCACTGGGACTACAGTAATGTAGGAGACAAGCCGTTTCACTATGAGTGTGTGTGTGTGTGTTGTCATTAGTTACACTATCTCAAATCTCTGCTTGGCTAGTGGGATTCAGTCTTATTAAGCAGTAATGGCTGTTCTTACACACACACAGACGATTCACATGGATATTTTCCAGTTTAATGAGTGAATAAAAAGTCGCTGGTCATCACGTTTAAAAGCGAACGGTCATGAGCGCAGTTTTTACACACAAAGGGGACATGTTAAGAAGGGTGAAAGGTGAATAGTGTATTGGGCATCAATTTGTGTGTGTGAATTTGTGTGTATCAGCGGCACGAGCGTGTGTGTGTGTGTGTGTGTGAGAGAGATGGCTACAGCATCTGTCTGTACAATTAAGCTGACCTTGAGTTGTGTTTTCAGAGCTCTGCTAGCTTTAATTACGGCTGCTTGTGTGTGTGTGTGTGTGTGTGTGTGTGTGTGTTCTGTGGCTTTAGAGGCAGATCTTAATAACTTTAAATGTCATTAAGTGGCTAAACACATTCATGAAACTGTCCAATCACACACACTCTTAGAAATGTATTGCTAAACTACACTGAAATAAGAAATCATCAGGCCCTGAACGTTGGTGCGGGATTGACTGTGTTGCACTTACTCTTTTCCACAAGTTCTGTAATTCCTGTAAATATTTATTCGCTGTATATTAGAGTAAATGAATCCACACAGATAAACAGTCTTCAATGTTTCTGTCAGGCTGTAATTTCATTAAGTGACTCACGAAAGTGAATCCCCGTTAAGCCTGGTTTATACTGGCTGCGTCCTGCGAAAACAACATCATGGCGCTGTGGGCGGTCGTGTGCGAGACCTGGACTGAAACTTAGGCAGTGACTTGTTGCCTCGCTGCCCTATCAGGCGATGACTTTGCAGGCAGTGTTTGCACACAAAGGCTCCTCACGAAATGATTTCAGACAGAGGCAGCGTAATGGTTTAATGATCTACAGTAAAATAGCACAAGCATTGGCAATAACTAAGCAAATATTTAATTACTACAATAGTAATTTCTTGCTTGAAATGACATCAAAAGTGGAAAATAATGGTCAAAAACAGACATTTACACACAAACTGACCACCCGTCGCAACTTTCAGACGGCATCTTTATTTTTTAGCTCACAGAATGGAAAGCACAGGATTGTGGGATATCAAAGGCAGTGAAGGATACATCTATGCTGCCTTCAAAATCAATCAGATGAAGGTGTCTCAGGAAACTGGAAAGCTAACTTTGGATTCTGACGTGTCTTGACACCTTCCTACCTGTGAATGCGTCCTCCAAAGGCAGCGTTTTTCAGTTTTCGGATGCAGCCCTCATGTCGCGTGGCATTTTTTGTACTTTTGCGTGCGGCTCCGCTTCTAAAGATGCACGACTCTGAGGCGATTCTGGCCGAGCAGGAACATCTGTACCCAGTTTGTGCTTGTCCAAATGAATTGCTTAAATTTACAAAGTCAGCCTACAATAGCAGAAATGAGACTTTTACGGAAGAGGATTAGGGCCAAGCAATAATAAAAAAATAAAACCATCTCGAGATTAAAGTTGTTAAATTTTGAGAAAAAAGTTGAGATAAAATGTTGAGAATAAACTTGTTTAATTACGAGAAAAAAGTAATTAAATTACAAGAACAAATTCATTAAATTATGAGAAAAATGTTAAATTATGAGAACAAATTTGTTAAATTATGAGAAAAATGTTGTTAAATTACGAGAAAAAAGTCGAGATAAAATGTTGACAATAAGTCATTAAATTATGAAAAAAAAAATTAAATTACGAGAATAAATTCGATAAATTATGAGAAAAATGTTAAATTACGAGAAAAAAGTCAAGATAAAATGTTGAGAATAAAGTCATTAAATTATGAGAAAAAAGTTGTTAAATTACGAGAACAAATTTGTTAAATTACGAGAAAAAAGTTGTTAAATTACGAGAAAAAAAGTTGTTAAATTATGAGAAAAAAGTTGTTAAATTACGAGAACAAATTCGTTAAATTATGAGAAAAATGTTGTTAAATTACGAGAAAAAAGTCGAGATAAAATGTTGACAATAAAGTCATTAAATTATGAAAAAAAAAATTTAATTACGAGAATAAATTCGATAAATTATGAGAAAAATGTTAAATTACGAGAAAAAAGTCAAGATAAAATGTTGAGAATAAAGTCATTAAATTATGAGAAAAAAGTTGTTAAATTACGAGAACAAATTTGTTAAATTACGAGAAAAAAGTTGTTAAATTACGAGAAAAAAAGTTGTTAAATTATGAGAAAAAAGTTGTTAAATTACGAGAACAAATTCGTTAAATTATGAGAAAAATGTTGTTAAATTACGAGAAAAAAGTCAAGATAAAATGTTGAGAATAAAGTCATTCAATTATGAGAAAAAGTCGTTAAATTACGAATTTGTTCTCATAATTTAACAACTTTTTTCTCGTAATTTAATGAGTTTATTCTCAACTTTTTATTTCGACTCGAAATTTAACAACTTTAATCTTGAGATGGTTTTATTTGTTTATTATTGCTTGGCTCTAATCCTCTTCCATAGACTTTTTAAAGGTCCATTGCTAATAAATATGAAATAAAAATGAAATTAAATGAAATTAAAATGAATATATTTAAGAGATTAAACTTGAATGTACTTCAGTTCTCATATCCATATATTTTGTTCTTACATCACAAGTAATAATCTCAAGGTTTACTGGGTTTTACCTGATTCTTTGTTCATTTTGTAGTGTGGGTTTGGTGAAGTGTAATAAAACAAACGTCGTCACGTGTGTACTTTACTTCTTCATTACTCAAAGAATAGTACAACGGTAAGTGCGTCAAGTTTAAATAGCAAATATAAAATTTCATATCAGGATTCCATTTTTTTTCTTCATTTTAAGTTTTAGTTCAAATACATAAATTAAATTCAAAGTTTGAAATCAAAGTGCCTTGTGTTATAGTGTAGGTTTTTACAGAATGAAAATGAACATAGAGCACCATCTAGCATCCAGTCGCACACTATTAAATATTTGTTAAAAGCAAAAATATGACACAGCCACATAATAACAGCAATTTAATAACGGAAAAGGAGCATGATGTCATTACTTTTTAAAAAAATAATAAGTGTAAAATAAAACCCACCCCCATTACCCACTCATATAAAAAGCAAAAGAAAAATTCAAAATACTTGCTTTTATAGAAAATGTTTATTTTTATACACAGAACAGTGCTTTGCATTGTGTGAATCTCACAAAGACGTGTGTGTGATTGTGTCTTTCAGCCCTTATTCCACATATAAATGTCAAGCTTAGGCATTTCACAACGTCCTTTCCAAAGGAGAACGAGATAGAAAGAGAAACGGTTAATCATTTTCTCTGTATAATGAGAGCATAATGTGCTAATAAGCTTTGATATAAAGTGACAATGACATGAAATCAATAACTGCTAAATGTGTTCAGGAACAGATGCAGCTGGAAGATCAATCAGCATTTGTCTTACAGTACATTTAAGTAATCAAGAATGAAAATAGATCATACATGCATCTGTCAAGTCAAGTGTACCTGAAAACACTTTGGTTTGTTTTAAGGAAAAATATCAGCACAAAATAATATCTATATTTACTGGTTACTATTGTGTCACTCTGGAACAAGTGAAAGGGATTTTGTTTCCATTTTCATTATGTTCTGCAACATTTTGCTCCTTTTCAGAACGTTTTAATTCTTTGAACTGCTCCTGATCTCAGATTTCACATAAAGAAAATGAAGCCCGTTTTAATTATTTAATCTAGCATGCAAGAATATTGCTGATTTATATAGCCAATAAGAACTCCTGATTTTAAATAAAGTTCTGCTGAAATATAACTTTTGTTATTTGCATATGACGACAATTCATTACTGCCCCAACATCCACACTCACATCGGTCTCATAAATCTGTGCTTTGGTGTGTTTGTCTGCAGGTGACGGATATGTCCGGATGGTTTCTGACAGGAGCGGATGGGGAGGGGCTTGTGTGGGCGGTGCCGAGCAGAGAGACGGCCCATCAGCTCACCGTGAGCCAATCAGATGCTCAGACTCATCTGACAGAACCCTACTACTGGAGCGCCCCGCCTGCGTACCTGCGCAAGAAAGTGAGTCTGTGTGTGTGTGTGTGTGTGTTAGTATTAATCTGCACACTATGCTGACGTAAACAGTGCTGTAATGATGCCCGTCACATGACCATAATACAGACATAATTCATCATCGTTATGTCACAGGCTTGTTCAGCCTTTCATTTGCCCTTGATTTAACTTTACTGTCTGCAGAGAGAGAGAGAGAGAGAGAGAGCCGGGGACTTTAAAGATGCACATAATGAGAGTATGAAAAATGAAATCAGATGAGTATACAGTACTGATCTGTCTGAGAAACACCATTTTATTTCAGACACTGATATATATTTATATATCCGAGGGTGTTTAGCCGGTGTGGGATTGACTGACGCATAACATGGGATTACAGAAAGCTTCGATTACAGAACTGCAAGGCAAAATTCAAAGACCTTCAAAGATGAACTTCAACTAGTGCTGTGATGTGAATAAGCGGCCGTTTAAACCGAACGTGTTTTTGTGTTTATTCCTGTTTAAACATGCGCAGATAGATGTGTTGAGACCTTTCAGAAAACAGCTGAAGAAGCACTTAACTAATCCTCAGTCATACTGAAACACGCATTTTATGGAATAAAGACTAGGAATACATACTAAGAAAGCACTGTAAATGTGGTCAACATCAATTCATACGCTCTTTTCCACACATGTAACTCTCTGCTGACTGACACACACACACACACTGATCAAGATGAATATGCAGACGTGTGGTGTGGGAATAAACCCTGATCTGTTGAACTTCTTTGACCTCTGAACTCTGTCCACTGCTAATGATGTCATTACTCTGAGTTTAACACTGTCCGCACTCATCTAACAGGTTCATATCAGGCTGTACACTGAATTGACTTTTAAAGTTTTAAATGAAGGATTCATCAGGTTGTGCTCGTCCTCATCGATGCACTTCGAATCGGTTACACACGTTAAACAAACGTTTCGCAACATACAGAGGTCACATTTCACCCAGAAAACAATAATAATTCTCTTAAAGCATATTTTTCTGTTCAGGATTATCAAGGTTACTTGCATTGTAAGATTATTTGATCAATACAAATTCACATTACCATAAAGAAAAAGAAAAAAATTAATCCTCCTAAAAAATGCACTTTATGTTCTTTATGCAAAATAAAATCCCTTCACTCTTGTGGTGTAATATGACTCAGACTCTTCTTCATGAGATTCACTGTTATATTTGCAGTAATGCAGACGGACTGATCAGTTTTGTGGCTGTTTTTAACACTGGAACATTTAATGATTTCCCTTAAAAAAGGCCGTCAGAGTCACGCACGCCACGCTCAAACACACATTAGTAGACATTTTAGTGGTTATGCAAAGTTTTATTGTCTTAAATGCTGGATCCTACAAGTTCATATGAATTTGCTCTTTAAATCGAGTATCTGTGTATCTGATGAGATGTCTGGATGTCTCTATGGCAACAGACTTCTTTTGGTAAGACAATGTTAACTGAGAGACCAGCTCACACTCACTTCTGCAGAGACGTTCAGACGCTTTTCCATTGAGAGTTTAAATTGCTGTGGAGAAAGTACACATTACCTGGAAATTGAGGGTCTTTACAACATTCACGCTCAGATTTCACACAGAGATCGCTGTTTCACATGGTGTGATGTGCAATTGTGAAAAAACATACAGTGCTTTTCTTGGACTTATTTTTTCACATATAATATTCTCAAAATCAGATTTTTGGTGTGGTTTAAGCCCGATTTGCAACCTCCAGCGATCTGAGGGGTGTGTCCCGATTCGAGGCTTCTCACAAAAACTCCTCAGTTGTGTGCTGTCATTAGTCTCAACAGATCCGCCTGCAGTTTTACCGGTCTTTGGCATTCACACATGGTATGAGTTACTGTGTGTGTGTGTGTGTTCCTTTCTCCTCCTCTCTCTGATTGTATCTCAGCTCGGTCCAGATGTGTGTTGCCTTTTGAACTGGATGTCACCAGCTCAACACAAACAAACCCAGCTCTGTTTGTGTCTCTGTAGGTGGGCTCTGTCGTATCAGACTCGTACTGGTGGAGATTAAAATAAACGGGCTGAGACGCGGGGGTTAGCAGGGCGTAGCGGGGTTGATTTCATGGAGAGAGAGAGGTCATAGCAGAGGTTGGAGGGCAGAATGCTCTGGAGTTGCTTGTCTTTAGTTTGAAGACGCCTGGCGGACGGCCTGTTTCTCATTTCCTGTAAGAAGCTGCGACACTGACGCTCTGATTTTCACTCTCACTCTCTCTGTTCATTTCCCCATTGAGTCTGGATCTGCGTTCATGCTCAGTCATAGTATTTGGGTTTTGATTTCTTTGCAGTCTCCAAAAAGGGATCACACAGACTATAAAGAAGTGCCATTGTTTTTTGGACTTGTTTTCTACAATGCAGCATATTATTAGCATGATGTTCTTTGAAGTACCAATGAGAACAATAAGAACCTTGCAGCATTTTCATCTCATACCACAGTACTTTTTCCCAATTCATCAACTTCACTAGACCACTTAAAGGATTAGTTAACTTCAGGATTAAAATTTCCTGATAATTTACTCTCCTCCATGTTATCCAAGATGTTCATGTCTTTCTTTCTTCAGTGGAAAAGAAATGAAAGAAAACATTCCAGGATGTTTCTCCATATAGTGGACTTCACTGGGGTTCAACGGGTTGAAGGTCCAAATGTCAGTTTCAGTGCAGCTTCAAAGAGCTCTACATGATCCCAGACGAGGAATAAGAGTCTCATCTACAGAAACCAATAATAAAAATGATACACTTTTTAACCACAAATGCTCGTCTTGCACTGCTCTGTGATGCGCCACACATGATGTAATCATGTTGCAAAGGTCACGTGACGTAGGTGGAAGTACTGCAGTAGAGCGAAAAAACTCTCATTTTCTCCTTCAACTTCAAAATTGTCCGCCATCATTGTTTTACCTTTATGTGTAAAGACCGTTAGACTTAGTCTTTGATGTTCACTCTGTAAACACTGGATCAGTACTTCCGTCTACGTCACATGACCTTTCCAACATGATTACATCATGTGTGGCGCATCACAGAGCAGTGCAAGATGAGCATTTGTGATTAAAAAGTGTATCATTTTTATTATTGGTTTCTCTAGATGAGACTCTTATTCCTCGTCTGGGATCATGTAGAGCTCTTTGAAGCTGCACTGAAACTGACATTTGGACCTTCAACCCGTTGAACCCCAGTGAAGTCCACTATATGGAGAAAAATCCTGGAATGTTTTCCTCAAAAACCTTCATTTCTTTTCCACTGAAGAAAGAAAGACATGAACATCTTGGATGACATGGAGGAGAGTAAATTATCAGGAAATTTTAATTCTGAATGTGAACTAATCCTTTAATGGCAAGAGAAAGTTGTTATTACATTCCTATTAAATGACTAAATTTATGTGAATTAATATATGTGTTTTTAAGTGACCTCAGCTAACTAAACTAATGACTCTGTTGACCCGAGCGTGATTGATTTCTCCTGTTCAGAATGAAGTGATTCCTGAACACAGAGCCGAAGAGCTCGACTGATAGCAGGAATAGTGTTTGTTAACCCAGGATGATAGTGGCACCATGGCATTACATTATATTATAGTGGGGGAAATCTGCTTAATTGTGAAAATAATGTCAAGAATCAGAAAATCTTCATGTTCCTTAAATGAGGTTTCATTCTGTTTAAGCGAAACATAATTTCTATATATAGGCCTACACTACTGTTCAAAAGTCTGGGCTTGGTAAAGTTTATTAAATGTTTTTGAAAGAGTCTCTCATGCTCACTAAAGCTGCTTTTATATGATCAAAAATACAGTAAAACAGTGAAATATTATTACATTGTAAATCAGCTGTTTTCAATGTGAATATATAGTAAAATATAATTTATATCCTGTGATCAAAGCTGAATTTTCAGCATCATTACTCCAGTCTTCAGTGTCACATGATCCTTCAGAAATCATTCTGATATGCTGAGTTGATGCTCAAGAAACATTTATGATTATTATAAATGTTGAAAACAGTCATATTTTTGTGGAAACTGTTTTTTCAGGATTCTTTGATGAATAGAAAGTTCAAAAGAACAGCATTTATTTGAAATGCAAATATTTTGTAACATTTTACATTGTCTTTACTGTCACTCTTGATCAACTTAATGCATCTTTAATGAATAAAAGTACTAATTTCTTTAAAAAAAAATCTTACTAACACCAAAAACTTTTGCAAAGTGGTGCATATAAAATATATTTGTGTATTAAATTTGGTTGGAAATGCACTTAATAGTCACAATACAGAAAAATCTTAATGGCCCTTAAATAGGCTTCGTTTTGTGTAAGCGAAACATCATTTCTTATTGTTCCTATTGATTTTGGCGTGAAAAATATGGCATTTCTTGGGCAATTCGCCCAAATGTCATTTCTGGCTGGCCGGACAGCCGCAGTGCTGAAAAATCAATAGTTTTTTCACGTGTCGGTCCGGAGACAAACGTCTCCCTCCTTCCTTTAGACATGAGCAGTCAGAACATATAAAAGTGGAACAAGCAGGACATTTTGATGTTTGCTTTGAGTAGTGCTCGATGTGAATGCCGGATGAGTCCGGGTTGTGTTGGAGAGATGAGCTCTGACCTCTACTCGCCACAGTAAACCCAGCCGAATCTGGGGAGATTCATTTGCCGCTGAAGTGTGGGAGCGTGTAGGAGTGTGCATGTGTGTGTGTGGGCGTGCGTGTGTGAATAAAAGCCAGGATTGGATGCAAAAACACAGGGTGAAGTGTTGTTCTCCCCAGCGAAGCTTCAGTTCACCCTCAGTGTGCTGGACTGATTTAACTGTACTGATCTGCCCCGCGGCGTAACATTACCCAATAACAGGAAAGACCTGGAGAGGAGAATGCGCTCTGCTTTGTTCAGAGATGTGTGTGTGTGTGTGTGTGTGCGGCTTCATCAATAATCACTGTGTGTTGAACTTGTTTTCAACCTTTTCTTGAAAACAGACACGTTTGCTGACCCTGTGTGTGTGTGTTTGCGTCTGCAGCTCTTGGCGTATGGAGGCAGGCTGGAGTATACGCTCTCTTATGACACCGAGAGCAGAGACGACCCGGTTCGCATCATCAGCGCTCCTGATGTCATCATAGAGGTACGTCTAACCGCAAACACATTCACACTGCGTTTGATAGGATGGAATGAAATAAACCGTCTCTTAAAACTCAGTGCTGTTGCGATTCATTGTGAAACATGCAGCAGACTTTCCCAACCTTTAGGCCTCAAAACTAAACAGAAGCTTCCTCTCCAAAAATTTCATTAAAAACTTATGTCAAAACAGCAATTTCTGCACACAAAAAAAAATGGGAATGAATACATTGTAATATGCAAGCATCATATCAAATGAATGTGTGTGAAGAATATATTCTAACATAAAAGAAGCCATTACAATATTTAATTTTGACTTAGGATGCTTTGAAATGCAGCAGGGTTTGTACTGCAACAGTGTGTTCGAGGCTAAATGACCTCACCTTTACCCAGAGATCCCATTACCTGAGCTGGGCCGAACAGTCCTGCCATTCACTAACACCTCGGCTCATCTGTTCAGTCATGTGGGCGTCCAGAGCACAGCGTGGCCGTCTTTGTTTGGTCTAGAATTGGTCAGAATGATAGTGTCGATGTGTAACTGGACTGAAGCTGTTTATGTCTGTGAGTGTGTTTGTGTACACGCGCCGGTGTCGTTTATGTTTGTGCGAGCGTTTTCACGAGAACGCTTACGTCTGCATGTGTGTAAATGAGTGTGTGTTCACATACCTGTTTGTGTGCAAGCAAGAATTTGTTTAGCTCAGCCGACGCAAGTCATATTCTTTTTTTATTTAGTCTCCAGAGAAAAGCTCTCTCATAATATTTGGTTTATTCATGCTGTGTTAAAGAATGTGTTTTTTTTGTGTGTTTTTTTGGAAGAATGCTTTTTTAGTCTCAACTCAACATGTAAATCAGTGTGACTGTCCTACAGAGTAAAGCTTCAACCCTCATGATCGTCATTTACTTTTCATCAGGGTTAGAGCTCATTTGCGTATATATATATATGTGAGCAATATCACACGAGTAGCCAGGCAATTAACTATGGCCGAATCACAGCCGTGCTGATATACAATCATATTGCACGGCTACGAGTGTGATATTGCATTTATACAACAGTTCGATGGCACAGGTGTGTAAATAAGTAAGAAATAACAATGGAGTGTCTTTAAAACCCTCTTTTGTGCAGAACTACTGCTTTCCATCATGGATTCAAATCTCATGTTGACAGTTTGACCGAGCCTCCGTTACTGATTATGAAATGTCACTTTAGAACTAAAGGAACATTAAGTCGCTTCATTGAAACTCGTGTTTTATACAGTATGAGAGAGAGAGAGAGAGATCACATGAGCGAGCATTACTTGTGTCTGATATAACATTCATTCTTCAGGTTGATGTCCATAATATTATATCCGTTATAAAAATCCGTTTGAATGTGCGCTAAGGAAAGCAATGTTTGTATTTGTGCTTTTTAAAGTTAAGGTAATTTTCCATAACATACAGCGCTAAAACAACGTCCTTTGTTTACAAAAGTCCCTTTCAATTTAAAAGTCTCTTGTGACTGACTCATTCACTCGTAGTTTGCTGCCATCTAATGGCGTATTGATGTAAATTTCACTCAATCCATGTTACGCACTAATGGACCCTTTCTCAATACCAAATGCAACATGTTATTTATATAAAATAATATTTATTGAACGACAATATTTATATTAACAACAATAGCCATTATAAATGACAAAAGGAAATAAACATATTTGTACAATTCAGTCAAATGTACAAAAAAAGTGCTCTATAGGATGTGTTAAATATAGATTATTTAATTTAACATCACACAGTTTGATTTGCTCTGGAACAAGTAATAGATTAATAAGACCAAAGATTTCCCATTTTAAGTACCCAAAATGAATTATATCTCATGTTTAACCACTAAAAGACACAGCGGCAAATTCCGAAGCACTGGCCGAGATGAAGCTGTTCTCAGCGGGTACTCGAGCACTGAACGACCGCTGACGGCCTGGAGCTCACATCTCCGAAAACGTCTAAACAAATTGTAAAACAAGCGCTATGAAAAAATATGAGCCACATATTTCAGGTCAACTACATTCTCACCTAAAATACTCTTAAAACTACAGTTTGTGGTACAACAAGGTAGTATTTGTAAAAAATGCGGTGGATTTGCTCGACCACCATGATGAGCGCTTCAAGCGGAGTGATATAAAGGGTGAGGTTGGAGTGCTGTTATCACTAGAATATCACACGGCTCTCAGCCAATATATATATACATATATATGAGCAATATCACACGAGTAGCCGTGCGATATGGCTGTATATCAGCACGGCTGTGATTCATCATATAAATGAGCCATATCGCACGCCTACGAGTGTGATATTGCGTTTATACAACAGTTCGACGGCACGAGTGTGTAAACAAATAAGAACAACAACGGAGTGTCTTTAAAACCCTCTTTTGTGCAGAACTACTTCCTTCCGCCACGGATTCAAATCTCAAGTTGACAGTTGGACCAAGCCTCCGTTACTAACTCTAAAACGTCACTTCAGAACTAGTAACAAAGGAACGTTCAGTCGCTTCATTGAAACTCATTGAATTTTGTACAGTATGAGAGAGAGAGGGAGAGAGATCGCCTGAGAGTAGGCTATTACCTGTCTGATATATTGCATAACATTCATTCAAGTCGACGTCCATACTATTATTATAAAAATCCATTTGTATGTCCGCTGAGGAAAGCGATCTTGTATTTGTCATTTGTCCATTTGACAACAGCGCTAAAACAACTTCCTTTGCAAAAGTTCCTTTCAATTTAAAAGTCTCTTGTGCCTCACTGACTCATTCACCTGTAAAGTGTTGCTGCCATCTAATGGCGTATTAATGTAACTTTCATTCAATCCATATCACGCACTAATGGACATATTTATATAAATAATATTTATTGAACAACAAATAAACAGAATTGTTCAGTCAAACATAAAGCACTACTGTGCCCGTGACGGTTGTCAAGTGTGCCGTGGATAATTACCAAAATGCCAAATAAATAAATAAATAAATAAATGCTACACCTTGTAGCCTATCTCTATATTTCCTCATTTTTGTTTTAATATTTAAAAAAACAAACAAACAAACAAAACTATGATAGGTCACCCTTTACGATTGTATGTGGGTTTTTACAAATATTTAACGAAGCATTTTAAAGAGCTTGTGCCAAAACTTTGTAACTCCATTGGATCCTCAAACTGTCAGTCAAACCTCATTAATCCGCCTCACCTCCTGAATGAAATGCGCACACAGTTTGGACATCTATGCAATGCAAAGGTAAATAAAGATCTGATGTTTGAAAAAAAAAATTGTAAAGTGTTTTCTTTACTCAAAACAACACTATGTCTATAAAGGGAGCAAGAAGAGGAAGCGGAGAAGAGTCTGATATGTCTGTTGCAGCCAATATGCTATATGCTAAGTTATATAAATGACAAGGTAATTATTATCAATTAAACATAGCACAATTCGACTTGCTCTGGAACAAATAATAGATTAATAAGACTCATCTCCGAAACCGTCAAACAAATTGTAAAATAGCCGCTATTATTAAATATAAGTCACATAATTCATGTCTAAACAACTACATTCTCGCCTAAAAACTATTAAAACTACAGTTTGTGGTACAACAAGTAGTATTTGTAAAAATTACGGTTGATTTGATCGGCCGCCATGACGGTCACTTCAAGTGGAGTGATACAAACGGTGAAAAGGCAGTAGGAGTGCTGTTATCACTGAAATATCGCATGGCATTGCATCAGATTCGAGAACCAGACAGAACTGTTGTATAAATATATATATATATAGCCTACATACAAATATTGAATCCACATTGAATCAAATGTGACATTTTGAAAGAAAGAGAGAAGGGCAACACTTTAGAATGGGGTGCAATTCTCACTTTTAACTAGTTGCTTATTATCTTGCATATTTGGCTGTTTATTAGTACATATAAAGCACATATTAATGCCTTATTCTGCATGATTATATTCTACATCCCTCAATCCTTCCCAATACCTAAACTAAACACCTACCTAACACCTTACTAACAGTTAATAAGCAGTAATTAGGGGTTTATTGAGGCAATAGTCATAGTTAATAGTGGATATGTGTTCCTCATACTAAAGTGTTACCTAAAGAAGTAGTATTTTCTCGTATAACGTACTCCAAATTTTGACCTCGAAAAATCTTTTTATTTTTTTATTATTATTGTACAGTATTTCTGCAATGTGTCTGTTTTTAATTCTCTTAAGGAATTTTAGGAAAAACATCTAAAAATGTAAAAATGCAGAAAATGTTCTGGTAGGGGTAGGGTTAGAATATATATGTATGAAATGTCCCCATAAAACATGAAAACCCAACATTGTGTGTGTGTGTATGGAGAATAGGGTGATTTATGAAGAGGCATGTGATGTGCGTAAAAAAGATGAGATTGTTTTGATGGAAGGAGGAAATTATGTTTAATAAATTGTGAAGAAAAGTGTGTGTTTGTGTGTGTGTGTGTGTGTGTGTGTGTGTGCATTGATGCAATAACAGGTAACCCATATATCTCAGCTCTGACACTGTTAGTGGACTCATCCTAGAGCATTATGTGACGCGATTCATTCAGCTCGTTTATTTACCACCCAACCACACTGAAGCTGGGAAAATCAGGCTTTATTGACATGCACATGCACAAACACACACACACCACTAGAAGATTGAGGATTTATGAGAGCTGGACTCTCTATTTGCACAGAGTTAATGAGGTATGCACATGCAAAACAGGGCTTAACGAACAATAATTACCTGTCATACACACATGAGCACACACACACACACACACACACACACCTCAACACATGCAAACAGACACACACATGCAGCCTCACAACACACTAACATTTCCTTCAAATCTACAAAGGACAGAAGATTAACTCAATGTCAGCATAGGAACTGAACACACACACACACGTTAGTTTGAGAGCATACCAAAGACTTCTATTGTTTGTATATAAATCTGATTATAATTATGACAGACTACATGTCTTGAAAGGGAGGTTTTGTCATCAACTCAATTATGAGGACAAATTAAAGTGAAGTAAACGTATAAATGGCACAGTTTCTTTGTTCTTTTGCCAGTGTATCATTTAGAGAGCGACAGCTATTTTGCATCTGATGTGTTGACGGACAGGAGGAACGTGTTCCCTCTCTCTTCAGGGCGGTGGGCTGAGATTGATTGACAGCAGCTCCGGGCGCGTGCTGTATCCGTTCTCCACAGCCGAGCGCAGGATAGATCTGCTGCCGGAAAGCTTTCAGCATCACGCCTCAGGACTGGCCGTCAGTAAGAAAGACTTCCACGCCGTCCTCAACAACATTGAGCGTCTGCTCCTCCGGGCCTCCTACGTTCAGGAACACAGCGCCATCTACAGGTCTGCTTCACTACTGCAGGATTCACACACACACACACACAGCATAGGTCACCATACATCATAAGGTACAACATGAAATGGTCTTCATTTACTCACCCTCGTGTCATTTCAAACCTGAGGAATATTGTTCTGTGTTGCTCTGGTCACTCTTTTCCATGCAAAATCACTTTTATTTTGTCATTTTGGAGCTTGACAGCCCAGGTCTTTCAGTAAATTTACTGATTAACTGAACATGTTATCTGTCTCATAACTCATTCTTTTCTGTGTTATTTTCAATCAGAACTGATCTGACCTTTCAGAGCTGATTGAAACCAATCAAAGCTGCAGCTCAAGTGTCTCTTTCACAGTTTATTCATGAATCACACCCAGATGAGATGTTTAGCTACAGTCAAGTCATTTCAATCTTTGTATGGTGAAATTGAACTCCTCCCACACCACTGATGAGTTTTCCATCATTTATGACACAACACTTCCCATTATTGACAGAATTTTACGCCAATCCATGTTTTCACAGTTATATTGTAGAGGGCGCTATCACGCATCTTCTGAAAGAGCACAGAATCAGCACAGGATCAAAACACAGGCGAAGAAGAAGCAGAAACAAGCGATAGAAGCATTGCTGACGCATATGTAAAATAATGTGATCATCAAACATTCAGCAGCATCTGAATCAAAACTGAGAACGTTACTGAATAAAATGTTGAACCCATGAAGAGGAAACAACTGAAGTTTTGAGGTGTTGATGGACTCGATCTACTCCATCTGTGTTCTGGACGAAGCCTTCTTCTTCTCTTTTTTTTTTTTTTTTTTTTGATTACCTAAATTTAAGTGTTGATAAAAACAAAACAATGAATGAAGCTATAAGATGGTTTTCTGTTGATGTATTGACTGTTTAAATATTCATACAACAGAATGTTCTGGAGACCATGAAAGTTTTATGAATATGATCATAAATGGTGGCTCTGGCTGGCAACTTAAAGGGTTAGTTCACCAAAAAATTAAATCATTAATTACTCACCCTTATGCCGTTCCACACCCGTAAGACATTCGTTAATCTTCAGAACACAAATTAAGATATTTTTGATGAAATCCGATGGCTCAGTGAGGCCTGAGCAATGACATTTCCTCTCTCCAGATCCATTAATGTACTAAAAACATATTTAAATCAGTTCATGCGAGTACACACTCTAAAAAATGCTGGGTTAAAAACAACCCAAGTTGGGTTGAAAATGGACAAACCCAGCAATTGGGTTGTTTTAACCCAGTAGTTGGGTTAAATGTTTGCCCAACCTGCTGGGTAGTTTTATTTAACCCAACTATTGTTTAAAAATTACTGTATTGCTTAATTAAAATTAACCCAAAGTATGTTGAAAATGAACATTTATTAATGTTCAATGAATAATTATTAAACAATAAACATTTATTAAATTGCTTATTAATAAATTTATATGAATAAACTATTAAATGTATATTAATAAAATATTAAAGCGTATATTGAAGCAGTGTTTTGAAATCAGCCATCACTAAATAAGTCGTTATTTTGTTTTTTTGGCGCACCAAAAATATTCTGGTGGTTTTATAATATTAATATTGAACCACTGTACTCACATGAACTGATTTAAATATGTTTTTAGTACATTAATGGATCTTGAGAGAGGAAATGTCATTGCTGGCTATGCAGGCCTCACTGAGCCACCGGATTTCATCAAAAATATCTTAATTTGTGTTCTGAAGATGAATGAAGGTCTTACGGGTGTGGAACAGCATGAGGGTGAGTAATTAATGACATTATTTTCATTATTTTGGAAAATATTTTAATCTTCATTGCAGTGCACACACTCTTACCGCAGTAATATCATTGTGAAGGAAACTTCTGTATTACTTCATTATATTATATAGTATCATGTTGTGTTTGCATCAAACCTATTTATTACACTAGGCCTGTTATTAACTTACTGCATTTAGCTACAACTAAATGACGGGATTAATCACAATTACACATTGTAATCAATTGACAGCCCTAATATCAATATGCCATGTTGTGACTGGAGCATGTTCTCTCTCTCACACACACACTCTCAGGTTGGGCAGTGTGAGCATGAGTGTGGCGGACGAAGGCTCTCGCAGTGGTGAACAGGCTCGTGCTGTGGAGGTGTGCCAGTGTCCGCCCGGATATGATGGAACTTCCTGTGAGGTAAGCAAGACAAACAAGAAGAGATGGGTGAGAAATATCATGTTCAGCACTTAAAGTTGAACAATGTAAGGCTGAACACTTTCCTCATTTTGGCTGCGTGAGATTCTCCAGCTTTGTTGTTGTTGAGCTGTTAAAGCTCCGCCCTCTTCTGGAAAGGGGGCGGGAGTAGCAGCTCATTTGCATTTAAAGGGACACACACAAAAACGGCGTGTTTTTGTTCACGCCCAAATATGGGCATTTTGAGCTGAAACTTCACACACACATTCTGGAGACTCCAGAGACTGATATTACATCTTGTGAAAGAGGCGTTATACATCCTCTTTAAAAACAGTTTCCCTAAAATTTTGACATAAATATCTTGTGTTCACCACAGACCTTGTTTCAGGCATTTAACAAAAGAACCCATTGACTTCAGCACAATGGAAGAGCTAAAATGCTACTACAGAAATACATCATCCCTGCAGCACTCTATTAACAGAAATGTGTTTTAGAATATCTGTCAATCCAAAATAAATACAGGTTATTTCACAGACATTAGCCGAGTGAAATATACAGTACAGTAGAGTACAGTTCTGCTCATGGATGTGTACCATAGTCTGTAAAAAAGATGCACAACGCGTCTCCACTTCCTCCTTCTTTCAAAATATCCTAGAAATGGCCATTGACATCATGCTTTGCGCAGTGGTGATCCTGAGGTGGAGCCGTGGATTTAAGGTCCTGCCCACACTCCTGCTCCCGCAGACTCACTCGCAAACACAGCTGTCAATCATGATGTCACACCTCGGTTTTATAGCATCAAATAACAACCTAAAACCAAAATTACCGGAAAAACAAACACTTGAACATACATCAGCGTGAAACCAGACACTATCTTTGTAAAAATGTATTTGAAGTGTAATTGGATTTTTTTAGTTTGGCTCACGTCCCATTCAATTACATGGACAGGGCAGAGGCGATCAAAGCGTTTTGACTTCACTTTTCAGGACGTGTGCAGCACACTTGATTAGGAGCGTTCTCAAACAGAGCTCTTTTCTCAAGGATTCCAGCTGGTGGTTATTGTAGCAGCGCGGTGTGTTTTAAACTCCTTCCCCTCGGAGCAATGAATCTGTGTACGATGGCAGTCTCTGCTCTGTACCGTCGGTGTCCTTCCTCACGTACAGCTCCTGAGACAGACCCTGATCACACTCTGTCAGCAGTGGGATGAATATCTGGTCTGTTTCAGGGCCTTTGCTCTGCTCTGTGTGCATCAGCAGCAGGGGCGGCTGACTGTGTTCAATCTTTCTTTCTGCATAAGTGTCTGCTCTATTAAAGCTGCAGTGGCTATTGATTTCTGAGTGAGCAGATTTTTTATGCTGATGTGAGCAGGAACCACTGGCCAAGAGACAGAATTGAGACACTGTGATCATCTCAAACGCAGGATAAACCCTCAAAATAACACACACCTTTATTCCTGAACGAGGACACACCAGAGAAAAGCTAATTATGACTGCAGACTAACCCAAACCTTAAAGGTGCTAAAGAGGATGTTTTGTTATATACATTTTTGCAATATTACTTGAAACTGTGTTTACTAACTGATAAAAGACTATTTATTAGGTGCACTGAAAGGAATAATATTAATATACATCATCTGTGCACGAGGTAGGGACTTAAAAACGTCAGCCAATCGTTTACGCGATCATCAAATAAACGATTGGCCCTCTGGCTTGTCAATCACTGCCGTGACGTTCCTTGTGAGAGACGAGCGCGGCTGCGCGCTCCAGTAACTTTCCCCACTCCACAGGCGCCGCATGCAATGTTTTTGTCAGGAGACAGGAGTAAAAACTGCAGATTATGAGTTACCTGCGGTGAGTCCGACATAATGAATCCACGAACACGACACAGCGAATGCCGGTGGTAAACACTCATGTTCCTATACTCGTGCATGAGTTTTGGGAGGCATTCCCTCAAAATGAGCTGTGAAGGAGGGGGTTGTTCTTACGCATGCGCTCATTTCAAAAACTCGCTAACAATCTTTGGATTCTCAGTCGATGAAAAGATCCTATTTAGCACCTTTAATCATACACTTTAAAAAATGCTGGGTTAAAAACAACATAAGTTGGGTTGAAAATGTACAAACCCAGCGATTGGGTTGTTTTAACCCAACGGTTGGGTTAAATGTTTGACCAACCTGCTGGGCAGTTTTGTTTAACTCAACTATTGTTTAAAAATGATTATATGTCTGGATTAAAATGAACCTAA
Organism: Chanodichthys erythropterus; assembly: GCF_024489055.1. Lineage (NCBI taxonomy): Eukaryota > Metazoa > Chordata > Actinopteri > Cypriniformes > Xenocyprididae > Chanodichthys > Chanodichthys erythropterus. The sequence goes on along the minus strand of NC_090224.1, from coordinate 39,114,271 downwards.
AATTAAAAATCAGACTCATAATTATTAGAGGCAACAATAATAATCAAAAGGGGAACATTTATTAATAAGCAATTTAATAAATGTTTGTTTTCTAATTATTATTCATGAAACTTATTAATAAATGTTAATTTATCAAACATATTTATACAAAATAATTTCCAACCTACTTTGGGTTCATTTTAAGTGAGCAATACAGTAATTTTTAATCAATAGTTGAGTTAAATAAAACTACCCAGCAGGCTGGGTGAACATTTAACCCAACCGCTGGGTTAAAACAACCCAATCGCTGAGTTTGTCCATTTTCAACCCAACTTGGGTTGTTTTTTAGAATATAATAGAAAACTTCAGTAAAAATGCATTAAATAGGTTTTCTAATTGAGGCAGTCCCAAAATGTTCCCAAAGTGAGATTTTGTCTTATTAAGTCTACAATACTGGGTTTTGGTTAGACTGTAACCTTCAGCCAATCAGAAGCTGGCGATGTTCAGACCGGGTATCCTTTACAGCCTCCTGGATTCGACATCATGACACAATCGCGCAGAGGCGTTCCCATAGCATCTACATCTGATGCAGCGTCTGGTTCCCTTCTCAGGGAACCAGGGTTACAGTCATAATCGAGAGGTGTGGACTTTGAATGGATAGACAAAAACAATGTGTCAAAAAATATCTTCATTTATGTTTTGAAGATGAAGAACATGATGGCAGGACTCGACAGTGCAAGCCTTTTTAACTAAAAATGAGAAGAAAATAATATATTGTATTAAAAAACATCAGGTCATAAAGTCTTAAATATCTTAAATGATAAACAAAAGTCTTCATTATAATTTTAAGAAGTCTTACAGTTGAAGACGGAAAAATAGTAATTGCGATATGGCCTGATGTGATCAACTTCAAAATGTGATGATTTCAGTAAATAAATATGTTTCAAAGTAAAAACGCAGCACTGTTGCTTGTTGTACAAACTCACAGTTTCAGAGCAGATCACAATCAATGAATACTGTGCATTAATGTCAAGTGATCGCTTTTGATCTACTGTTGATGAATTATGACAATGTTTGCGTCACTGCGTTTATATTGAATGCTGTATATGGCTGTAAGCGTGCATAGTTGACCTCCCTCATCTTTTTGAATGAGCATATGTTTCAGAATAAGTGTCCCACTTTATTTCAGGATTTATATATATATATATATATATATATATATATATATATATATATATATATATATATATATATATATATATATATATGATTATAATTAAAAAGTGAGCATCAAGTATTGAGTAATTGATGACAGAATATCAATTTTTTGAATGTGTTTCCTCATGTATTTGTGCTCAGAGTGACAGGGTCAGCGGGGTCACTGAAAGACAGCAGAAAAACAAGTGTGATGCTTATTGCTGTAGTCATTTCTACTCTCCACTTCATATTCAGCATGTGTGTGTGTGCGATCTCTGCAGTCAGCGGTTCTGTGCCAAACCCTAGTGATCTGCCCATCTCGACAGCACACTGAGGCATCATCCCCACGTGAAGGCAGTTCCAAACAGTAGGAAGCACAATTATTCTGCCTCATTAGATATCTCGCTTTGACCAAATTCTAAGGCAGCGTCACATGTATTCTCCATGAATAAGTCAATCCCAAATGCAATGAGCCCAGTGAGAGGGACTGTTTCATTCGGAAGTGATCAAGCGAATAATAACGCTGAAAATAAGCATCATTTGGAACGCACTTAACGTCATCACACAGAGGATGATGCTAATGTGCATCACTTGTTCCAATGTGACATTCTTACACATGATTGTGCCTCATTAATAACAAATTAAAAAGTTTTGTTTAATAAGCAATTGCTTAAATATTTCATACAGATTAGCTAAATTAGTCCTCAAACAGCTCAGATAATTACACAGCACATAAAATAATTAGTTTAAAAGTTGAAAAGCTATGATTAAGTGCTGATTAAAGAGGTCATGGGTTTCACAGCATTTTGCATAGAAACAAACACATTAAGCTGAAGATAGTTTTCAAAACGTCAGAATCAGTTATTAATGATTATTTGTTTATGTTTGGAATTCACTGGAAATGTTCAACTAAGGTGAATTAGTATAGATAAATAATTCATTTAATTTAAATTGTACTATTTACCCCAGTGTTTGTGTGCTGTATATTTTCCTGCTCATTAGAGCATCATATGGTTCGTCTCACTGTGAGCGGATAATTTACTTGATATTGATTACAACAGCTGGGGAAAATGGCAATCTCTCTTGGGAAAAGATTAAAATCATCATAAAAGGGAAGTTACAAGTGTTTTCTTCTCGATTGTGCCAAGAGAAACGCTTCTCAAACAAGAACAAATGTAGGGCGGGGCTTGATTTTGATTGGATGGTTGTGGTTTGCTATTGGTGGATCTCATGTGAGTGACAGGTTGCCCCGCCCTCATCATCAGAGAAGAGAAGAGATGCTGCAAGAGGAAGATATTCTGGTTCAAGATTACCAGGAGCATGAAACAATCATGATGTGCATAATAATGATGGATAAACACTGCAAAATCAGCAGCTTCCTATTTATATTTCATGGTGACTTTAATCGAAAGCAGTAGAACTTGTTAAATGTGGACGAGTCAAGTTCAGGTTTATGGTTTATCCTGTGTGTGTTGCAGATAATTAAGTGTCATAGTATTTTTACATGTCTTTTTTGATTATTGCATCACAAAAAGAGCAAGTTATGGCATTTTAATTACAAAGATTATGAGGTAAAAACATATGCATGATTGAACTGTTCACAATAAGACCAGTATCATGCATTTAGAAAATAAATAGAACAACTGTGTTTTAATGCAGACTGTAAAAGGCATTAAAAAAACTTCAGACACATTAATGAAACGAAACAAGACAGAAAGGCTTGGAGAAGTACATCTTAAGAAAACACACACACACTCGTTTATCAGCCGGCTCTATAAACTTCTCTTGCGCTTCAGTTGACTGAAACAAATCTTCTCCCTCGTTTAGTAAATCAAAGCACTTTGTGCTCTACAATGATCCGCCAATTAGCACAGCACAGATTAATTACTGGCAGCGCTCACACACTGTTAAACTCATGACGCACGTTCAGACAAACCTGACCAAACCCTTCATTTCCTCACGATGAATGATGTTTCTGTGATGCACTAACCGTGTGTGTGTGTGTGTGTGTGTGTTTGCAGATGTGTGCGGAGGGCTACCGCAGGGTCAACGGGATGCTGTATCGTGGCGTGTGTGAGCTCTGTCAATGCCACGGACATGCGGAGCGCTGCGATGACGTCACTGGACACTGCCTGGTAATGTGTGTGTGTGTGTGTGTGTGCTCACTGATGAGGTGAAAGACTGTATTTTGTTGTTTCTTCAGAATGAGTGTACAGAATTGAGTTGCTCTGTTGTTGTTGAAGCTGTTTGCCCATAATAACAGAACTGCATTATAATAACACAATCTGCTGTGAATGCAGTTCAGATGGAGTCACGGAAAATAGAATCATTCCATTTCCTGTGTGTGTGTGTGTGTGTGTGTGTGTGTGAGAGAGTGTGTATTTCAGCAGTAGTGTGTAACACAGTCCTACAAGCAACATTAGCAGGTTGAATTTTATATATAACATATACATATTTGAATTGAAGTCTTTTAAAATTCATCTGAAATAAACTAAGTGCAATGTCGTGTAGTCAAAAATATTGATTTTTCAATATGTATTGATATTGAAATATCTGAAATGCTTCCAATACTCATTTTCCCCAGAACAGACACACAATACTCTTTCTCTCTCTCTCGACACACACAAACCGTCCGTCACTCGTTTCATTTGATCCGGATGAATATTGTTGGTGTTTCAGGGCCTGAATTTCGCCGTAGGATTGAACTCATTCCTGCAGATTTTGTTCTCACACTCACATAAAGCCGCCTCTCAGTACTAAACTGAGTTCTTTTTTGGTGCTTATTATGCTTAAACAGTCAAATACACACACAATAATGTCAAAATGCCGTTCTTGGTGAGTATTCATGTAGTCAGTTCTGTTTGAAGTGAACATAAACAGTTGAGAAAGAAAGTGCATGTGTAACAGTATAATGGATCCGTGCATCAGCTCTTAAAGTGACAGCAGCGTAATAAACCTGCTGACAAATTATGAGATAATATTAAAAAAATATTTATACAGCAGTTTTTCCTGATGTCAAAATTACGACCAGTGAAAATGCTGAGTGGCTAGTAACTTTGGAAAACCACAAGCCACCGTGACGGTTCATGTCAAGCCCTGCCGTGGTAGTACATGACGTTCACTGTTGTTCAGTAAGGTGATGTTTAGACCTGTATGCTCAAACTGTCATCTTTTTGGATCTAAAATAAAACACAATCTCCATTCGTGAGGAAACAACATCAGTCTTCTGTGGCACCAGACAGTTTCTCCTGCGCCGGTTTGAGCAGTCGAGAGCTGAACATCCTCTTCTTAACTAGAGCCTGCCAAGGACACGGGCAATATAACACAGACGTATAGAGCTGCTGAAGCTCATCCTGTGCTGTCAGACTGTGATTGTGTCGATGGATTGGCTGTGATTATCACTGTGTGCATGTGTATTTACCTCTCAAGCATGAAATACTGCCGCCGTCCCTCTGATCCATTACTGCGTGCCAACACTGATGAAAAGTGTGTGTCCCTGCTGAGGAATGGTGCTTTTAAAAGTTAATAGAACGTAAACAATTGTACTTTTTATAGAAACTAACATATTTGATACAATTGAGTTACATAGTGGCACAGAAGGTGGTTGCAGATGAAGAATCAGATTCCAACACGAGTTTTAATAACAATAATCCAAAAGGTAAACAGAAGGCAGCAAGACATCATCTTAAACGTGACCAGAGAATGAACGTGAGGGGACAACTGCCATAGGAACTCAAACAAGAGGATAAATTGAACACAGCTGAACCAAACGAACTCATAATGACGGTGACCATGGTAACAAAGGAGTGATGGGAAAATCAAACACAGGAACACATGAGAATAAAATGAAAACAAACTAAAAGTCCATGATAACTAAGACAAACTGAACATAACTGTGACAATGATGCAGTTTCAGATGTGTTTTCATTTCCTCAGACAGAATCTGCAGATGTTTTGTGTAAGTTAACATACCTCCATGTCCTGACATTAGTCACGTGGGGTTTTTTCATATGGTCTGTCCCCGTATGAATGTATTTGTGTGTATTCTAGGGCTGTAGGGATCACACCGTAGGGCCGAACTGTGACCGATGTGCTCCTGGCTACTACGGAGACGCCACCAGAGGAACTGCAGATGACTGTCAGCCGTGTGCCTGTCCTCTTCTGAGCCCGTCAAACAAGTACGTCATACATCATTCTGACATCATACTCTACAAATAAACACCTGGCATCATGAGGCTTTTCACTGATAGATCTGCTGATGCTGTCGGGTAGTGCTGCTGCAACGATCGTACACTGAAAAAACAATAATTTTTTCTTTTGCACATATACACATATGTGCAATTAAGTCAAATCTGCTTAACTAAGTGAAGTAAAATTAACACAAAAAAATAAGGAACTTTAACTTAATTTCTACTTAGTAAAGGTTTACTTTGCAATACTCTAAGTAAATAATACAGTAGATACTGTGTAGACAACATATCTACATGATATAAGTAATGTGGTATCCACCTCGATACTTGCTACACAATAACAGTAACATTTGTTTGATCATTTTTGAGGAAGAATGTGTCGTTTTGAGTAGAAAATGAACTCCAGATGTCACAAAACAGCAAGTTACTAAACATAACAACAGCAATGATACAGCTGGAAAACAGCTGTATTACTCCAGAGCATGTTGGGAACACCAGTTTCAGAAAAGTTGAATAGGTTTTATACTAATACACCGAACACAATTATAAACGCAACATTTTTTTTTTTTTTCATGAGCTGAACTCAAAGATCTAAGACTTTTTCTATGTACCAGTTATCAATGTAAAGCTGCTTTGAAACAATCTGCATTGTAAAAAGCGCAATATAAATAAAGGTGACTTGACTTTTCTCAAATATTGTTCACAAATCTGTCTAAATCTGTGTTAGTGAGCACTTCTACTTTGCTGGGATAATCCATCCACCTCACAGCATGATTATTGCACAGGTGTGCCTTAGGCTGGCAGCAATAAAAGGCCACTCTAAAATGGTCAGTTTTATCACACTCAGTGCCACAGATGTCATGCAATTGTCATACTGACTGCAGGAGTGTCCACCAGAGCTGTTGCCCGTGAATTGAATGTTCATTTCTCTACCATAAGCCGTTTCCAAAGGCGTTTCAGAGAATTTGACAGTACTTCCAACCGGCCTCACAAGCGCAGTGTAACCACAGCAGCCCAGGACCTCCACATTCAGCATCTTCACCTCCAAGATCGTCTAAAACCAGCCACCCGGACAGCTGCTGCAACAATCGGTTTGCATAACCAAAGAATTTCTGCACAAACTGTCAGAAAGCGCTTCAGAGAAGCTCATCTGCGTTCTCGTCGTCCTCATCGGGGTCTCGACCTGACTGCAGTTCGTCATCGTAACCGAATTGAGTGGGCAAATGCTTCGATAGCGTCTGGCACTCTGGAGAGGTGTTCTCTTCACGGATGAATCCCGGTTTCCACTGTACAGGGCAGATGGCAGACATCATGTATGGCGTCATGTTAACGTTTTGGATCGAGTGGCCCATGGTGGATTTTATTGATGGTATTTTGAATGCGCAGAGATACTGTGACGAGATCCTGAGGTCCGTTGTTGTGCGGTTCATCCACGTCCATCACCTCATGTTGCAGCATGATAATGCACGGCCCCGTGTTGCAAGGATCTGTACACAATTCCTGGAAGCTGAAGCATCCCAGTTCTTGCATGGCCAGCATACTCACCGGACATGTCACCCATTGAGCATGTTTGGGATCGGCGTATACGTCAGCGTGGTCCAGTTCCTGCCAATATCCAGCAACTTCACACAGCCATTGAAGAGGAGTGGACCAACATCCCACAGGCCACAGTCAACAACCTGATCAGCTCTATGTGGAGGAGATGTGTTGCACTGCGTGAGGTCACACCGGATACGGACTGGTTTTCTGACCCCTCCAGATTTGTGAACAATATTTGAGAGAAATAGGCCTTTTGTGTACATAGAAAAAGTCTTTGAGTTCAGCTCATGAAAAATGGGGGCAAAAACAAAAGTGTTGCTTTTGTTCAGTGTATTTGTAGGTCGCACATTAGTATGGGGAACACATATTCACTAGTTTAGGTATTGAGTAGGATTAAGGGATGTAGAATATGGTCATGCAGAATAAGGCATTAATATGTGCTTTATAATAAACAACCAACATCCTACTAATATGCATGATAATAAGCAATAGTTAATAGTGAAAATTGGACCCCAAACTAAAGTTTTTGTATCAAAAATCTGCACACATCACCTTTACCAGTCTTGTGCTGGTGGCAGACTCAACTAAAACCAGTAAAGACCGTGATTCAGTTTCTTTTTTGGCATGATGGCATCTATAAGGAGCGCCTGTAGAGTCTTACTTTAGCTCTGTAGCTGGCACATGATTTCAGCACTAGGCTAATATTGGCTGTAGCAGAATCCAGAAAGAGTTGACATGTCCCAGAATGCAACAGCTGAACATTCCACATCCTCGAGCGGGCTAAAGAAAGCGTCGCTCCCCTCCTGCCCTCAGCATTCCCAGCATGCCCCTCAGCCAGGCTCCAGTGTCGTCTGAAATAGCCGTGCAGTCATTACAGCTAATGGCAGAACCTGACGCTCACCTCGCTGTGAAGGGTTTGCTCACCCGCTAAACCATCTCGGGGTTCAGACGGTCTCTGGCTTCGGTTAGAACCAGAGCGAGTGCTTATGATGTTTTTGATTCGCTGCTCTTTTCTTTTTCTCTTTGTCCCCTTGTTGGCTCAAAAACACCGTAGTTTCAGTCCCACATGCCACGTCGATGCCAGGGGTGAGGTGATCTGCGACCGATGCCCGCCGGGTTACACCGGAACACGCTGTGACAGGTAAGACAACGAGTTTTCACTTCCAGACTCATTGCATTTTGAGTTATTTTACATCTACAATCCTTAAATTGGCCTCAAATTTAAACGAAATAAATACATCTCCCTCAGTGATGTGCATGTTTAGTAGAGATCGTTTCCATGTGAAATGTAATGTCAAACTGGGTAAGTCCTAAACTGAGTTAGTATCTGCCAACACAGTGGATCCATTTTTGATGCAGTTTTGAAGCTTGACCAGAATGTCATCTGTGTGATGGCATTGTTCCAACACCTAATGAGCCGTCTACACGCCTCGTACTGTAGTTGTGCTCCTGACTTTCATTGCCAAAACGTAGGCAGCATAAGAAATGGTGACTGGAAGCATGCTAGTATGCATAAGTATTATTAAAAATAGTTAAATCTAACTGAAACTACAGTATGTATTTCATGCTTGTTAGAGTATCACATTCTTAGCTAGTAAAATCAACATCATCTGAACACTATGACATACATTTATGCATTTTGGCAGAAGCTTTTATCCAAAGCGACTTACATGGCATTCAGCATATACATTTGATCACTTAATGCATTCCCTGGGAATTGAGCTCACGACCTTGGCGTGGCTAACGTCATTCTCTAATGCTCTAATGCTTCTGCTGCTTATGTAGAAATCACTTATGAAATCAGTCTTTTGTGTTTCCATTTCAATCAGGATGCCAACTGAGAAGGGCGTTTGGATTCAAATAGGCAAATAAAGAGTCTATTAGTGACTATTATGTTTCTAGCATGTAATATGTTTGGCAACAGTTCTTTTAGCCCTAATTGATGGATTGTGTGGATTTTCATTTCCTAAACAACCATGTAGGAAGACACATCATGGCCATATTCCAGGATGACAAAGCCAAGATTCATCAGGCTCAAACTGTGAAAGAATGGTTAGGAGGGAGCATGAAGAATCATTTTCACACAGGAATCGACACTTCAGAGTCCAGACCTTAAATTCACTGAAAGTCTTTGGGATGTGCCTCTTGCATTGTCAGTACAAGATCTTGAACAAAACTTGATGCATCTCTTGATTGAATCAGATGTTATGAAATGAAAATCTACACACTCCATCAATTAGAGTTAGAAGAACTGTTACCAAACATATAACATGCTAGAAACATAATAATCACTGTAATAATGATCCAATCATAGACTCCTAAGCATCTGCCTATTTAAATCCAAACAGCAACTTTTTTTGGCCGGGCAGTGAATATAGTAGGTGAAAAACAGTGTGTGAGCCGAGCAGTATGTCCAAATTTATAGTATTCATAAATCAGTAGGCAAAAAGTACCTGGATGACTAATTACTAGATTCAGAAGTGTGCATACGATGGACACTTTACTATCCAATGAGGCCACAGGAGAGGATTTGTGAATGATGGTGAAGCGACGCAACTGATGCTATAGGTCACATGACAGCGACAACGTAGCGGGTGTAGGACGTCCTGATTACATTCATACTACACACATTTATACTATATATAACATATTTTTTAATGGTGGCAAAGTACATTTAAAGGTCTATAACGCCCCTTTCACAAGATGTAATATAAGTCTCCCAGAATGTGTGTGAAGTTTCAGCTCAAAATGCCCCTATTTGGGTGTGAGCAAAAACACGCTGTTTTTGTGTGTGTCTCTTTAAATGCAAATGAGCTGCTGCTCCCGCCCCCTTTCCAGAAGAGGGCGGAGCTTTAACAGCTCAACAACAACAAAGCTGGAGAATCTCACACAGCCAAAATGAGGAAAGTGTTCAGCCTTACATTGTTCAAACCGGAGTCGACACTGATGGAGAGACTCAGGAAGAAGTTACAACTTTTAGACGTTTCTGAATGGTTAGTGGATAAATTGATGTAGTTGCTGTGGAGTTGATTCAACTCATCCACTAGCATGTGCCGTCATGTTCATCTTTTGTGTTGAATTGACCCTCGTTTGTGAAGCAGTCCGGCGTAAAATGACGGCATGACAACAACACTCGACTACAACAACTCTTCCTCTTCTCTAAAGCAGCCCAACATGGCCCCGCCCCCTTTGTTGTGTGTTCTCGGGGGCGGGGTTTATGTAAATTTTGGGGTTTGTGATGTCACTAACCCAGGAAGAAGCTCGTTGTAGTCCCCACCAGCCGTTTGTTGTAGTCCTTAAACAGAGAATTATTTTCTCTCTTTGCATTGAACTTTGAGCGTCGTAACTTTGCAGATGTTGTTTATGATCAAACAGCAACATTACACACTAACTAAAGTTAAAACAGTCAAATCATAATCAACCACCCCTTTAAAGCCAAATTTAGTACCTACTCTACATTATGTGATTTTGGACGCAGGCTATGTGTCTGTCCTCTACTGTATTCCCATTCTGATTTAGCCATTTTTTTTCTGTGTGTGTGTGATGTGCTGAACAACACCATATGTTTTCTGAGTCTGTAATGTGTTTGAGTAGACTAGTCAAACAAATCTTAATCTTTAGACCATATGGATCTCTGTCCCAGTGTGATATGAAATAAAAATCTGGCATAAGTTGGAGCAAATGGCTTGATCCTCTGTGGTCAGTGTAAAGTGTCCACAAATGCAACAGAGCACAAAGCAGCTCTGGCACTGATGCCACCGTCTTAATTTCATTAGCATCAGAAATCACTCTGCTCATCTATCATGCGCAATATTCCATCAGTCGCTCTGTTTATGTCTCTTTCTCAACCCTTCGCATTCCCCCAGTGGGCGTCGATCTCTCTCGTTCTCTGAAGGTTTGGTATGCTGATGGGTTAGCATTAGCATATGCTGCATTCTGGGTAGGTTGCGTTGGCAGTCGCTCCAGCTCCGTGCGCGCACTAAATCACAGTGGTGTGGTGGAGTACGGCGTCTAGGTTGGGAGAAAGGTCTGGGCTCTGCTGTGACCCACCCCTGAAACAGATGGAGAGGGACCGATGCAGTGCCAGTGCTGGTACACGCGAGCTGGCACCAAAGCTCTCCACGCTGGGCCATTAGCAGAAAACGAGGTGGAGGGAACAGAAACCAGGGAGCTGGAGGTGTGTTATGGAGGACAAGCAGAGAGAAAGTTCGGGAGGAGAGAAAGAGAGTTAATGGAAAGGTTTCTCGTTCTGGGAAAAGCCAGGGACAGACGCACGTTAATGGGGCGAGATGGGACCGATCCATCAGTGCTCAGACGGAGCTCAAACCCAGTCTGTCCCCAGAGACACTCGCTGAAAGAGATGTGAAGGACATACTTCACACAAACTCAGTCAGGCGGCGCACGTCGCTCTTAAAACATGTTCCTAAAAACGTATTGTGTCAAGGAAAGTCACAAATAAAGTGAGATCAAATGGAGAGCATGATTATTTTCACACGTCCCAAAGGAGTTTCAGAGGAGATCTCAAGAATGCCTCATAATGCACTCGGATACCGTTGTCTACAATGGCAAGGCAGAAATCTCAGTATGATCTGGAAGAACATTTCAAATTCTTACAGAACTAAACGATTTGGGCTGTGTTGCCCAAAAGCATCGTATGCCTGAGTAGATCGTAGAGACTAAGGCTGTTGATGCGGATATCATGGCCAAAATAATTTACGATAACGATATATCATGATATCTATAGAGATCTTGAAAAAAATAAATATAAAAAATAATGCTGGAAATTAAAAAGAAATATTATTTCGCAGTATTATATACAGTGATAAAGTTGATTGGCATTGCATTGTAAATATGCATTATCCTTATGAAAATACCTGAGATGGCTTGAAGAACAGATAAACCATATACTGTCGCTGTGTGTTATTTCTCTTCATGTTTAATCAGTCAAAATGTCTCTCTGAGATTTATGAAAGGATTATCCCAAGCTTTACTCTCCCACAAGCCATCCTAGGTGTAAATGACTTTCTTGTTTCTGATGAACACAATCAGAGTTATATTAATAAATATTCTGACGTATCCGAGCTTTATAATGGCAGTGAATGAGACCAACGAGTATGAGCTGAAGAAAGCGTCTCCATCCACCATAAACGTACTCTACACGGCTCCGGTGGGTCAATAAAGTCCTTCTGAAGTGAAGCGATGCGTTTGTGACCGCCTTCCGTATTCAACAACACTCGCAGTTCAAAACTCTTACATTATGTCCTTACACTATGTGAAAAGTACTATGTTCAGCTTACAAAAAAGTTAAAAGTTAAATACGGAAGGTGGTCAGGCGGAAGCTAGATAATTTACTTCATTACTTGTTAAATATGGATATTTTTCTTACACAAATGCATCGCTTCACTTTAGAAGGCGTTTATTAACCCCCCGGAGCCGCGTGGAGTACATTATGAGGGATTTCCTTGAACTTATTACTCATGAGTCTCTCTTGTGGACGTTCTGCACGAGGGTGCCCTCTGGAGTCTAGTATGAATGAAACATGTATTACATGTGAGAGTTTAGCGCTCCATAATGACCACATTGTCCTGATTTGGGTAAAAATAGAAAAAAATGACTGCTCTCTAAAGATATTTGGAGTAAACATATGATAATCCAGAAGTTTTTATCTGGATGAGCACACTTTTGGACTAAAAGCATAGAGGGATGTAAATATAATAAACCAGAGAAAGGCGTCAGCAGTTAACTGGTTAATGTAACATTTCCAGTTTCAGGACTAGGAAAATAATGGCAACTTACAGTCATTTTCGCAGAATCCAAAAAACTTCCACATTGGCGAGCAATTTTCTTGGAGTATCTGGTCTGTCATATCCGATGACATGCTTTTATGCGGCAGTGTCTGCTTGTGTTTTATGACAGGTGGCATCCAGTATTAAGGTGCAATACCGTTGGGATGTCAATCAGATATTGGCTCAGGATTATTTACGTGCTATATTATCATACGTGTACTATTCATTTGAAATATTACGGTTACCACCAATACTGGTATATTGCGACACCCCTAACTAACACGATAGTGATATTTAATTTTTTTAAATATCATTGTTATCTTCAATACCGGAATATTGCAACACCCCTAGTAGAGACCTTTGATGCCATTGGTTTCTATGATCTACTTGAGCCAACCTTATGTCTCCTGTGGATTTTTAGGAGAAACATCTGAGATAAAGGTGATATTTAAAAGAAACTTAAGAGCTCAACATCTTCCAACAGGGCCGTAACCACCATACACATCGAAGAGGAAACGTCAGTTCCAGTATTCAGATTAGCAGTCAACAAATGTGATTTTCAGTGGTTATTACATTTAGTCCCCAAACAAATCCTAAATACGTGCTTACATCCTTGTCCGGCGGTAAACAGAAACAGAAATCTTGTCTCAGACTATGAGACATACATAATTTTCAACCCCAGTTCCCTTTGGCAATTTTCATCTAAGCAAATCAGAGGAGCTCTATCCAATATCCATAGAGCCACACTGAGTGCTTCCAAAGCCTGTAATAAAGATGAGCAACAAGTGCCACAATTGCTGCTTCCTTCAATATTGAAACATCTCGATCTTCATAAGAATCGTCTTCTAAGACTGGTGATATAAATTGATGATCTAATTCCACATGCATTAACAGCCACACAAACTGAATCCAGAAGACTGGATTGATATTTGTAGTTTATATATAGTTTAAAGGGATAGTACACCCAAAACCCATCTTCAAGTTGTTCCAAACCTGCTTTCTTCTACTGAACACAAATGAACATATTTTGAAGAATGTTGGTAACCAGACAGTTAATGGCAGCAATTAACTTCCATAGTTTTTTTTTCCTACTATGTAAGTCAATGGCTACTGTCTGGTTACCAGCATTCTTCAAAATATATTCATTTTTGGATAAACTATCGTTTAAGCTAGGTTTGTGAGTTCACCTTTACATCACACGCACCTAAAAATGGCTTATTCACAAAGAGAGAGCAAGCTGCATGTAAACGGGAATGCAACTTCTCAAGCTGTTTTCCTGCTTTACGTCACGTTCTGGTGTCCATGTGAATGTTCTCAGTGTGAAAGCTCAGAGCAGGCTGTTGCAGTTACGCTGCAGTTGTTCAAGCTCTGTGAAACAGATATTTATCATCCTGCCCCCTGCTTCATTCACTATGTATGTGTTTGTTGTGGAGCGTTCTGGAAGCTTGCTCTGGGTGTGTGGTAACAGTAATGGGCTCAGTGATTGAAGGAGGGTCTCTTCAGTTTAAGAATCACTGACCCACGACAGGAAAAACCAGTGCCCGCCTCCCTCCACCCCTCTCTCTGACCTAATTCAGCTCAGTCCCTCCGTGGCGCCTGGTCCTGCTCTGAAATAGAGTGCTTATGTTTAGTGTGGCCCTGCGAGCCCGGCGACACCTGAAACAGCGAGCCAGAGAGAGCAGGCTGAGGGTGAAGGGTGAAGAGAGGAAGGAAATAAGAGTTTGGAGCAGTCCCAGGGTTTTTTTTTAGTAATTATTCCCTGGTGTGCAGACAGACAGGAACTTGGCCATATAAATGGCCTGGGTTAAAGACACCTGGCCCGAGTCATCAGTGCTTAAGATGGCTTTCTCACAGCAGAGCTGACGACAGGAGAAATGATCAGCTGGCACCAGACTGGCAGGAAGAGGCTCAGTTACCCTATAAAGGGTACAGAAACAGGGCAGGGGTGGCAGTGGGGTGGGATTATGTATTTTTTAGAACAGTAGATGGGGACTTTTGCATTTAAGCAGAGACTGTTACTTGAAGAGATAGTTCACCATAAAATTAAAATTCTGTCATCTTTACTAAGTGATATGTATGCCCAGTGATTAAGAACTTGTCCAAAACTTGTTAACAAAAGATTAATGGGTAGTAGTTTATCTGCCTTATTACACTAATTAAAACCCTAAAAAATAATAATAACAATAAACTATGAAAATAGTGAAAAATATAAAACTGTGCCATCATATTTTCCTCTTAATATGGCCTAGTAGGATGTCCTACTAAATAGGACCCCAGACAGAGCCTTGTGGCACTCCATACTGATCTTTTAGACGGAGACTGCTCCACATTTACACACAACTGTAGGAACAATTTATTTCAATTTGACATTGTCACAAAGTAGAATCTAAACAAACAAGACCACTGCTAACATGGTTCCACTCCTTTCCAAAAGAATATTTTGAACTATTGCGTCAGTAACAAAACTGCAGTATACACTGTGTTCCAAATTATTATGCAAGGGACATATCAGTAAGGTTTCAGTAGAATAAACATTCAGATTTTAGTTTTTCTAAGAAAATGTTTGTTTGTTTATTTATCCATGTGTTTTTAGATAACTGGTATCAATCTCAGACAAAATAATTGGCCAGATCTATGGAAATCCTACTTAGAGGTTGTTCCACATTATTAAGCAAGTCACAGTTCTCATGCAATATGGAGAGGAAGAAAGATCTTTCTGAAGATGAAAAGCATGAAATGGTGCAATGTTGTGCAAAAGGCATGAAAACAACTAATATTGTGTGAAACTGAATGGAGATTATCAAATTATCATAAGATTTGTGAGTGATTTAGAGCACAGCAGAACTCGGTCAGATAAAGACTTATTGAGGAAAGCTCCTGTCAAAAAAATGTATTGTATTATAAGGGCAGCTATAAAAAAGCCAGTGTTGAGCAGCAAACAGGTATTTGAAGCTGCTGGTGTCTCTGGAGTCTCAAGAAGCTCTCCATGCAGGCTGGCAGTTGTGCGTAAAGATGCATTTCAGACACCACTAACCAAACCTCACAGAGAAAAACATTTACAGTGGGTGTAGAAATACATGAAGACTCATTTTTAAATAGTTTTATTAACTGTCTAATGCCGTACTACAATGGATGGTCTAAACGGATGGATTTCTGGATGGTTGGTGAACGGCCATCACGTTCCAACAAGACTGACGTCAGCAGGGAGCTGGTGGGTGATGGAAGGTCCCTTTAGGGTCTCTGGGGGTATTAAAATGACTTTTGCAAGATATGTGAAGTTCATAACTGGCCATTTTCAGCTATGGTATAAAAAGGAGTATAGTGCCTTCTGAAATGCAATGCACTATGCACTATCCCATGCTGCAAAAAAACACCACAGCAATAAAACTGTTTGAAAATGTATTTCTACACCCACTGTAAATATTTTTCTCTGTGAGGTTTGGTTAGTGGTGTCTGAAATGCATCTTTACGCACAACTGCCAGCCTGCATGGAGAGCTTCTTGAGACTCCAGAGACACCAGCAGCTTAAAATACCTGTTTGCTGCTCAACACTGGCTTTTTTATAGCTGCCCTTATAATACAATACATTTTTTTGACAGGAGCTTTCCTCAATAAGTCTTTATCTGACCGAGTTCTGCTGTGCTCTAAATCACTCACAAATCTTATGATAATTTGATAATCTCCATTCAGTTTCACACAATATTAGTTGTTTTCATGCCTTTTGCACAACATTGCACCATTTCATGCTTTTCATCTTCAGAAAGATCTTTCTTCCTCCCATATTGCATGAGAACTGTGACTTGCTTAATAATGTGGAACAACCTCTAAGTAGGGTTTCCATAGATCTGGCAAATTATTTTGTCTGTGATTGATACCAGTTATCTAAAAAACTACATGGAGAAATAAACAAACAAACATTTTCTTAGAAAAACTAAAATCGGAATGTTTATTGTACTGAAATCTTACTGATATGTCAATTGCATAATAATTTGGAACTCGGTGTAATAAAACAAGCAGAGAAATATATTCACATTCAGATGATAAAAGGACCTATACACAGACTGAAATTCTTTATGTACTGTGTTTGTCTTCAGAAAGAAGCATTTGGATTTAGATTTCCCAGGATTCCAGCTTTTCCAAAAGAAAGGTATCCGTTCTTGGAGTGGCTGTAATGTTAAATGCTGTGATGATGAAATGATCTCTTTCATATTCTCAGATATGAAATTGCTTTATTAATTGCATTATAGTGCATTGTATTTTACACTACAAAATGCAGTTGCAGGTGTATGCTATGGGTTGATCCTGAAAAGGTTTTGCACTTCTTGCACTTTCTGTGGCCTCTGGACATTAATTTCTTTGGAGCTTTTATTTTAGCGGATATTTTGTGTTTTTTGATCTTGGAGTTATTTTTGGATCCGTGCACCCCCTTAGTTTGGACTGTGATCTGGCGTTAGCAAAGCAACTTGAAATCCACTGATCATGTTAAATGACAAGCAGTTTGGTAAAAATGACACTTTGTAATCTGGCCCGCCATACAGTAACACAACTGTGAATGCAGATATTACTGTATATGAATGTACCAATCCAATATTCCTTAAATGAGGCATTATCCCAGAGCATCTGTTCTGCTGAAGGGATATTATGTCTTTTAAAGTTACTGTGAGATCTAAGACTTCGTTTAAATGTTGAAATCTCCAACATGAACGGCTAGAACTAGATTCTGCAGCAGCATGCCGCTGGGCCTGTAAAGACAGTCACAACCAATACCATATTCAATTAATAAGTCTACGGTGGCTCACGGAATCCGCTGAGCACGAGTGAAACACAGTGATTACTTTCTCTTTCCACCATCATGCAGATAGCGCAGTCGTGTGCAGATAAGCGCAGAGGAATCCATTTAACATGAAGGGAGTGGATAGACTGTGCGTGTTTATCAGCCGGCAGCACAAGTTGCTTCAGTAGAGATATAGGATCCGAACGCACCGACAGCAGATAAGAAGAGCAGGTGGGCGAAGCGAGCGGAGGAAGTGATAGCGTCTCTTTCCCTTATATTTCTCTCACATTCTCATCGTCTGCGCTTTGTTTTGGCGAGAAAAGTCTCGGGTGCTCTTTTCATGATCAAACGAGGGTTGTTCATCAGACGTACTGTAATGGAGCCAGTTCAGTGTGTACACAGATCCTTTAAAAGAGAAACAGGACATGTCTGGAAATGCAATATACTTAAACGCTTTCCTTAAGTGTGTCCATTCATCCCACTTTACCCCAGCTATTCTCTACATCTGTTTCAGCTCAGACGAGTTCAGTTCAAGTTTAGTTTCTAGTGTACATGTACTGAACGACCTCTGAATTCATTGCACCACCCTCAAGCTAGAAGTTAAATATATCTCTATGCATCATACTGTACATAAGATATAAATGTTCAGTCAGTTGTTCATTGTCTCAAAACAAACCCACACATGGCAACCAGGAGCCCAAACTGGCTGACTGTACATTATCCAGCTAATTACATGCCTGCATAGCAATTAATAAAACACATGCATGTGAGAAATTGATTTAAGCGTACATTATTTTATAATGTGAGAGGAAAAACAGATAATTAAATGGTGCACATTACAGTTTTGTGTCACAGCAGAAGTGTGATCAGACTCTTGAGCATGCATTCTCTCTTCTTTGAATGACCGCAGGTGTGCTAATGGCTATTTCGGGCGTCCCGACGTTCTTGGGGGTTCCTGTCAGCCGTGTATGTGTAACGGTAACCTGGATCACACAGCAGCGCTCAGCTGCGACCCGGTGACCGGAGCCTGTCTAAGCTGCCGTGAGGGATACGGAGGGCCGGACTGTGAAAGGTGTGCGGACGGATACTTTGGAGATGCCCTCATAGCCAAGAACTGCCAAGGTGAGTGAAGGAGCCGAGCTTCATTGTTTTAGCTAACAATAATACGCGATCACAGATATTAGTGACCGTGTCTGTCAGGCTCAGAAAGGAGAAGGAGAAGCACTGTGAAAAAATAATAAATCTCTATCTCAGACATTCCCATTCGAATGGGATTCGTTTTCTCAGAGGAAAGGCGAGAAAAACACCAGGCACTGAAAAACAGACGTGTTTGATTCAGGTAGGATTAAAATCACAAAGTACGTCTGAGAAACATGTATTTGCCTGACTTCCTCTGGGAAACTAGACCCATCTGAATGGGGATACTGTCAACATCATTTTAATGTAATGGAAGTAGTGGCATATTTTTTCCTCAGTATTGTGACACACTCTGATGTATAACGGATTATTGAATAAGAAAAAATGTAGGGCAGGAAGTTGATTCTATAGTTCGGTTGTTGATTAGATGTTGAAATGCGGGTTTGGCACTCAAAAATAGAGTTGGGTGACGTTTGAATTTTAACTATTCTGATTCTGATTCTTATCGATTCCTAATTTTGATTCCAATAAGGTAAAAAAAACAAAACATAGATATCGTACTAAGTCTTATTGCAAAAAAAATTAATTGCAGCTGAATACATGCATGAACAAAAATCAACATGCTGAAGAACATTTACACAAGGAACTTTTGCCTACACTGCAAAAAATGCTTTTCTTCTTTAGTATTTTTGTCTTGTTTCCAGTCCAAATATCTAAAAATCCTTAAATCCAGATGCTTTTACTAGATAAGTAAAATGACATGATTTTTTTCTTGTTTTCTGGGAGAAAAAAATTCAAAATGAAGTGAGTTTTTTTTATTTTTTATCTTGTTTCGGTTGGGGACAGAAACAGAAACAAGAAACAAGATTTCAAACAGAAACAAACAGATTATTTTTCTTACCCCATTGGCAGATAATTTTGCTTGTATTAAGCAAAAACTCACTTTATTTTACTAATATAAATTTATATAAAGTAAACACTCAGTAATTTAAAAAAGAACAAATAAACAAATTAGCAATTGCACAAATAAATACAACTGACTAAAGATACATAAACAGTGTTTTAAGATTTTCAGGTATTCAGGTACAGAAACTGTAATAAAATGCAAAATAATTGCTCTTTATGTATAAAATATAGGCTACATTACAAATATAGTTATTCAGTCTAGAACAGCGAGTGAATTTTCTCATGACGGCAGCAAGAATATTAGGCTGCTGTCCCTTTAAGAGATGCACGGATCCAGTATACTGTTACACATGTGTTTTCTTTGTCAGCTCAGCTGTTTACATTTATTTAAGACACAACCGACTGTGTTTACGAGAATATTTTGAAATATTTCTGTGCATTTGTCCGTGCAAAATGACGAGGTAGAGAACACAGGTCAGTATCACGCACTATTCAGCATGAGAAGTCCTTCTGTGTCCACGTCGTGTGCAACAGCGCGTGAGTCTTCTTTGCACTTGAAAGGTTTAAAATCACATTGAACTGCACACACAGGAACCGACAAGCAGAATTGCAATGCATGTTTATTACCAGTTCTCGATACACATCCCTACTCAGAAATGAAGGTGAGCTTGTACGAAAGGGGCAGGGTTAAAGCGGACGACATGATTGGAAAATCCCTGTATGTCAGTTTGTCGTTTCACCAGAAGATCCAGTTATGACACATGATCCACCAATCAGAGAAGTCACTGTTACCATGGTCATAGTTGTAGACAATTGCATTTTTATGAAAATGCAATTTCATCTGCTTGTTATTAGTTCATTTAGACATATATAATTCAATAATATTTAATGTTTTTGTAAAGTTAAGATAACCTGTGAAGTGCATACTTTAAAGGTGTAAATGATGCTGCAATCAGTAAAAATGAAAATTTTAGCTTTGTAAATGTAATTGAGTGCAGTATTTAATTTCATCAGAAGTGCATTTAAACAAAATAATACTCAAGTATGTGAAGTAACCTTAAACATTACTCAACATTGTTGTACACTCAATCTGCAGGATGTTTTGCTTCCTTTCTTTAAACGCCATATTTGGTTGTCACTTTAAAAGTTGTTAATGTGTCAATTTTTGTAGAAATTAAATTGTGTACTTCCAGACAGCCTGTATGGCAGATGTGTGTGTGTGAGAGAGAGAGGTGAGCTGATCCGGGATCAAGCTCAGGCCGTCTCCCCTCAAGGACGGTACACACAGATTCCCTCCAGCAGGCCTCACGCAGCACCATCTGCGCTCATCTCGGCTCAGAAAGAGTGTGTGCATTATATTGAAATGCAATCTGTCCTCCTGCAGCCCACGGTCACACCACACTGTCGTCTGAAGCAGGATACAGTCGTTCTGTTTGATTGGCACACACACTGAGCGCTGATTAGCATGGTCGTGGGATATTGAATAATCTCACTGGTTTTTAATTTGAGCTGTTACTGTATATACGCTAGAGGCGAGTTCAGAACACATTCCCTTGACTGTGCATGAAACATGACAATGAAACAGTTGATGTGTTCCTGCAGACTTTCAGTTCACTACGCTTAGTTATAATATTGCAAAACATATTGTTCATATGGTGTGGTTCAAATCAAAGTCTAATTGAAACCAGAAAGCTTTTAATGTTTTAATTTGTAATGTGAAAAATAGCATAAACAGACATTTTTCATGTTGTGATATTCTCAAATATTAATTTTTCAATTTAATTTTCACATAAATTGTTGTACTGGTAAAATAATTAATGGAATTAACTCAATTATCAGATTGAAAGAAGCTTTTCCCTACTATCAGACATATTCATATTGCACAAAAATGTGCGCCAAGCTTCAGTATCTCCTAAAATGTAGAGCCCTGTGACATCACGTCTGTTGTTCAGTCCTCAACTGTTTTTAACTTCCGGAGCATGTTTATATTTACTGAAAGATAATAGGACGGACTTTACTTCTGTTGGGAATAAGGACTTGAGAAGAGCGGAACAATGCTCAGGGAGCACAGCGCTCAGTGGGATCCTTAAGAAGCTGTTCGAATGACCTACATTGAAAACTGTTGTGCTGCTTCATATTTTTGTGGAAACTGTATACATTTTATTTTTCAGGATTCTTTGATGAATGAAGCATTTATTTGAAAAAAAAGTCTTTTGTAACATAAATGTCTCTTCTGTCACTGTTTTGACCAACTGAATGGGGCATTGCTGAACGAAAGGATTCATTTATCTTTTTTTAATCTTGCTTATTTTAAACTTTTGATAGTTTGCACAAACATATGAAGCTGTTTTCAACATTGATAATAATCGTAAATGTTTCTTGAGCATCACATCATCATATCAGAATGATTTCTGAAGGATCATGTGACACTGAAGACTGGAGTAATGATGCTGAAAATACAGCATGGAATAAATTACACTTTACTATATATTCACATAGAAAACAGATATTTTAAATCATAATATTTAACATTTTTCACTGTATTTTTTGATCAAATAAATGCAGCCTTGGTGAGCAGAAGAAACTTTAAAAAATATTAAACAAAGCTTCTATCACATGTGGTGTCCCTCAAGGTTCTATTTTGGGACCAATGTTATTTTCATTATACAGCTATGGAAAAAATGAAGAATTTTTTCCATGGCTGTATATGCTTCCTCTAGGTTCTATTTTTAAGAAATAGATACACTACCGTTCAAAAGTTTGGGATCGGTAAGATTTTTAATGTTTTTAAAAGAAGTTTCGTCTGCTCACCAAGGCTATATTTATTTAATTAAAAATACAATATTGTTGTTGCAATTTAAAATAACTGTTTTCTATTGGAATATATTTTATAATATAAGTGTAATTTATTCCTGGGATCAAAGCTGAATTTTCAGCATCATTACTCCAGTCTTCAGTGTCACATGATCCTTCAGAAATCATTCTAATATGCTGATCTGCTGCTCAAGAAACATTTCTGATTATTATCAATGTTGAAAACAGTTGTGTACTTTTTTTTCAGGATTCCTTGATGAATAGAAAGTTCAAAAGAACAGCATTTATCTGAAATACAAATCTTCTGTAGCATTATACACTACCGTTCAAAAGTTTGGGGTCAGTAAGAATTTTTATTTTTATTTTTTTGAAAAGAAATTAAAGAAATTAATACTTTTATTCAGCAAGGATGCATTAAATCAATCAAAAGTGGCAGTAAAGATATTTAAAATGTTAAAAAAGATTAGATTTCAGATAAACACTGTTCTTTTGAACTTTCTATTCATCAAATAATCCTGAAAAAAATATTGTACACAAATATTTTGTACAATTGTACACATTAAATGTTTCTTGAGCAGCAGATCATCATATTAGAATGATTTCTGAAGGATCATGTGATCAGCTTTGCCATCACAGGAATAAATTACTTTGTAAAATATATTCAAATAGAAAACAATTACTTTAAATTGTTTTTATTTTATTTTTAATTAAATAAATGCAGCCTTGGTGAGCAGACAAAACTTCTTTTAAAACATTAAAATCTTACCAATCCAAGACTTTTGAACGGTAGTGTCTACTTTTAAAGCTCTGGCACCAAAATATATTTCTGAGCTTATAAATTTTAGTTGCTGGACGAGATCTCTGAGATCCCAAGACCAGCTGCTTCTTAAGTAAAGGAGATTGCGCTTTCTCAGTTGCTGCTCCAAAGTCGTAATCAGATCGTCTCCTTCTGTAAAAATGTTTAAAACTACTGTCATCTACTGTTTCCTCATTCTGCTGTTCAGCTGTCAGTGTCTCGAGACCCTCACGCTCCATCTCTGTCTCTCTGTCTGCAGCGTGTCAGTGTCACAGTAACGGGTCGGTGTCGGAGCTGTGCCATCAGGAGACCGGGCAGTGCCAGTGTCGACAACATGTGGTGGGACGGCAGTGTGACGAGTGTATGGTGGGTAAACAACACCGAATGCTGTCATTGTTGGAGCCACATTTCTTTTTCACTGGGCCAGTATGAGTAAATTCCTTACAGGAGCTAAAGCAGACGCAGTCATGTGAAGCTGTGCGTTCATTTCTCTGTCTCTGCCTCTTCATCAACCCGTGTGTGTGTGTGTGTGTTCAGCCGAATTGTTGGTGGGATGCCGAGTCTCAGTTGTGTCGGCCGTGTCAGTGCAGCGCTCGGGGCTCCGTGTCCCAGCGCTGTGACTCTGAGGGCAGGTGCATCTGTCGGGCCGGATACGTGGGCCGCAGGTGTGACCTGATACGGCCGGCTCACGCCCGCAGGGAGACCCGGAGACCCGTCCAACAGGTTCCCATCCAACACATCCAGAGATGGGAAAGCAGAGGGGGATGCCCTCGAGGGGCGTACCGCCCCGGCACAGGGGTAAACGCACGGCATGATGGGTGCACAGGCTCTGTGTGTGTGTGTGTGTGTGTGTATGTGTGTGACTTTCTGTGAGGATCAACTTCTAATATTTACTATCCAATCAAGTCCAAATGGACAAAATCAAGCCCTGCCCAACATTTGTTCTTGTACGAGAAGCAGTTTCACTCAGATATACGTCACAATAGAGAAGAAAAGACGAGCGCAACTTCCTTTCATGCCGACTTTAACTCTTTCCCCGTGAGTTTTTACGGCTTTCCGTGTTCTCTGGGTGGACACATGTAGGGTTTTTCAGATCGACCAAAACGCATCTTAATAGCAGCTGTAAACAGGGCCTTAAATGTCAAAAGATCAGGGAAAGTTTGAGCACTTGAAGTTCTGTCCAGGTGTCCATGCCCTCACACGTCTAACATTCTCCAGACTCTCCGACATCATGAGAGGAAGAACAAATTCACATGCAATCCTGTTTACATGAGAAACTTTTCATGCTACAGTACACAACTTTAGCGAATTAGACCCAATACAAGTTCACATCATTCAAGAAGACAGCCTTTGGCTTTAAGAAGGATGAAACATAATGTGCACAGTTTGCTTTGGCTTTTAATTATACATTTACAAGTAACATTAGTTGAGTAGCGCTTTAGGGAGTTAATCTGTTTGTGCGGGCAGAAAGCTCATGCCACTGCGCTTTCTTATGTTTCAGTCTTTTCTTAATCTTTAGAAGGCACGGATTTGAGTTCTCTTGGAGGAGAGTTTTGTCACTTTGGCTCGCAGCTTTGCATGACGGGATGTGTGTGTGTCTCTTCATATATTTGGCATCCGTGGGGCGGCACTGACGGCGTGTGCCAGGACCAGTTGTCATCGGTTGCTACGGTGACAGCGCACCTGTTCCTAGCAGACAGATGGCTGTCAATCACCCCACAGCAATGTGTGCAGATTTATCAGCACTGCATGATCACTTTTGATCGTTAAAATGAAATTGTTGGCGGTTTACCTTTCATAATGCATTTGAAGTGAGTTATGGGAGAGTGTAAGACATTGTTTTGTGGTTTGGTTTGATCTGTAAGATCTGCATGTTCAGTGCTGTGATCTGAGGGCTTCGGCTCTCTGAGAAACTAATGGAGATTGTTTATTAATTCACCAGATATTGCACTGTTTGAATCACCACAAGACACATTCCACAAGTATAGATGCAAAAATTAAGCCTAATGAAATCCAGTTTTTTAATTATGTTATTTGTTCTCCTCCGCAAACTAAATATTCAATTAAGGATTTTTTTTTATTATTTGCCATTTCTAGAAACCTAATGCCAAAATGTTTGGTACATTTGGAAATTCCCCTTTTAAGAGTTTAATTCTCTAATTGGTTTTATTTTGTAGCAAATAAATGTAGAATATTTATGTATTTATTTATTTAAAATTAATGTTGGGCATTGGAACCAGCATTGTTGTGTTTTTTTTTGTGTGTGTGTTTTTTGTAGTTACCAATTAATTAATTTAATTGAGCTTGAGGTTAACCTTTTCACACTATGAAAAAACAATGTAGTTGTGTTATTATGTTGAATTATGTTGAAATAACATGATATTATGTCAAAATAACTTAATATCTCAAAATAGCTACTTAATATCTTAAGAAAACGAGTTATGCCGTTATATTGAGATATTATGTCGAAATAACGACTTAATATCTCAAAATGACAAGTTATGTCAAAATGAGATGTTATGGCTTAATATCTCAAAATAACGACTTAATATCTTGAAATAACAAGTTATGTCGAAATGACGAGATATTATGTTTAAATAAAGACTATCTTGAAATAATGAGTTATGTCGAAATAATAAGATATGTCAAAATAATGACTTAATATCTTGAAATAATGAGTTATGTCAAAATAATGAGATATTATGTTGAAATAACGACTTAATATCTCGAAATAACTTAATATCTCGGAATAAGATATGTAGAAATATCAACTTAATTTCTCGAAATAACGTGTCATGTTGAAATAATGAGATATTGTCGAAATAATGACTTAATATCTTAAAATAATGAGTTATGTCGAAATAACTTAATATCTCAAAATAGCTACTTAATATCTTGAAAAAACAAATTATGTCATAATAATGGCTTAATATCTTGAAATAACGAGTTATGTCGAAATAACAAGATATTATGTTGAAATAATGACTTAATTCAAAATAATGAGTTATGTCGAAATAAGTTAATATCTCAAAATAACGAGTTATGTCAAAATAACGAGATATGTTGAAATATCGACTTAATATCTTGAAATAACGAGTTATGTCAAAATAACGAGATATGTTGAAATATCGACTTAATATCTCAAAATAACGAGTTATGTCAAAATAACGAGATATGTTGAAATATCGACTTAATATCTTGAAATAACGAGTTATGTCAAAATAACGAGATATGTTGAAATATCGACTTAATATCTTGAAATAACGAGTTATGTTGAAATAATAAAATATTGTCGAAATAACGACTTAATATCTCGAAATAACGAGTTATGTCAAAATAACGAGATATTATGTCGAAATAATGACTTGTGCTGTCAAAACTTTGTAAAACTATTTGTACCTTATCTGTGGAAAGTGCCTCAAAGCATAGTCTAACCATCACTCTTATTTCATCAGTCCTCTCTCTCTCCGCTCTCAGTCTGGTTTACACATGCAGGGCGCTCAGGGCTGTGTCCCGTGCCACTGCAATTCATTCGGATCGAAGTCGTTTGATTGTGACGAGAGCGGTCAGTGTCGCTGTCAGCCCGGTGTGACGGGACAGAAGTGTGACCGCTGCGCTCCCGGACACTTCAGCTTCCAGGAAGGCGGCTGTACACGTAAGAATTCACCTCTGAAATAGAGAGGTCTCATTCAGCTTTAAATGCATGTGAATGCATGTTTGAAAAATAAAGTGCTGTAGAAATAAAAGGTGACTTGACTTCTGAATAAGATAAAGTTGATACTGTAAATGAAACATAACAGACACAAGTGACACATCTACTCAGATATGAAAGAGCAAAGGCTTGTGCACCGACCGGTGAGATTTCAGACAATGCCTTGTAAATTCCAGCTCAGCTCCTGGATGTGGCTGTCAACAAGCCTGACCTCTAAGCGCTACAGTTTTCATCTGTGGTGTTTATTTCATCTCCTTCTGTCACCCTCTCTCTCTGATATCAGACAGCAGAGAGGAGAGCCGGCGCTGACATTTAGAACAGGTGCTCAGCTGCGCTCTGCAATTAACCTGCTCTCTGTTTCTGTCTGTCTCGCAGCGTGCCAGTGTGCCCATGTGGGAAATAACTGTGACGCTAACACAGGTCAGTGTATCTGTCCGCCCAACACCGTGGGAGAGAGATGTGACAAATGTGCGCCCAACCACTGGGGTCACGACATCAGCAGCGGCTGTAAGGTACGCCTCATCTCTCCTCTTCACTCTTGTCTGCTCTCGCTGTGTATATTTATCTTCTGCCAAAACATCATTTTTATTCATCATGTCACGTCGAGGTGAATCTCTGAGTTAATGCCACAGAGCAGCAGAACAGCAGCAAAATGTCTTGATTGTTGCCTTACGATTCAATTACAGCAGAATCCATTGAACTATACAAAAATCAATATCTTCAATAATAATATATATATACAGTGGTGTGAAAAAGTGCTTGTCCCCTTCCTGATTTTTTATTTTTTTGCATGTTTGTCACACTTTAATGTTTCAGATCATCAAACAAATTTAAGTATTAATCAAAGATAAAACAAGTAAACGCAACATGCAGTTTTTAAATGAAAGTGTTTATTATGAAGGGAAAACAAAATCCAAACTCACATGGCCCTGTGTTAAAAAGTGCTGTTAAAACATAACTGTGGTTTATCACACCTGAGTTCAGTTTCTCTAGCCACACCCAGGCCTGATTACTGCCACACCTGTTCACAATCAAGAAATCACTTAAATAGGATCTGCTTGACAAAGTGAAGTAGACCAAAAGATCCTCAAAAGCTACACATCATGTTGAGATCCAAAGAAATTCAGGAACAAATGAGAAAGAAAGTAATTGAGATCTATCAAGTCTGGAAAAGGTTAAAAGCCATTTCTATAGCTTTGAGACTCCAGCGAACCACAGTGAGAGCCATTATCCACAAATGGTGAAAGCATGGAATAGTGGTGAACCTTCCCAGGAGTGACCGGCCGACCAAAATTACCACAAGAGCGCAGCAACGACTCATCCAAGAGGTCACAAAAGACCCCACAACAACATCCGAAGAACTGCAGGCCTCACTGCCTCAGTTAAGGTCAGTGTTCATGACTCCACCATAGAAAAGAGACGGTGCAAAAATGACCTGCATGGCAGAGTACAAGACGAAAACCGCTGATGAGCAAAAAGAACATAAAGACTCGTCTCAGTTTTGCCAGAAAACATCTTGATGACCCCCAAGACTTTTGGGAAAATACTCTGTGGACTGACGAGACAAAATTTTAACTTTTTGAAAGCTGTGTGTCCCATTACGTCTGCCGTAAAAGTAACACAGCATTTCAGAAAAAAAACATCATACCAACAGTAAAATATGGTGGTGGTAGTGTGATGGTCTGGGGCTGCTTTGCTGCTTCAGGACCTGGAAGACGTGCTGTGATAAATGGAACATGAATTCTGCTGTCTACCAAAAAATCCTGAAGGACAATGTCCGGCTATCTGTTTGTGACCTCAAGCTGAAGTGAACTTGAGTTCTGCAGCAGGACAATGATCCAAAACAGACCAGCAAGTCCAGCTCTGAATGACTGAAGAAAAACAAAATGAAGACTTTGGAGTGGCCTAGTCAAAGTCCTGACCTCAATCCTATTGCTGTGGCATGACCTTAAAAAGGCGGATCATGCTTGAAAACCCTCCAGTGTGGCTGAATTACAACAATTCTGCAAAGATGAGTGGGCCAATATTCCTCCACAGCGCTGTAACAGACTTTAGAGGTTATCGCAAATGCTTGATTGCAGTTGTTGCTGCTAAGGGTGGCCCAACCAGTTATTAGGTTTAGGACCATGTGGGTTTGGATTTTGTTTTCCCTTCATAATAAAAACTGCATGTTGTGTTTACTTGTGTCATCTTTGATTCATATTTAAATTTATTTGATGATCTGAAACATTAAAGTGTGACAAACATGCAAAAAACTAAAAAATCACGAAGGGGGCAAGCACCTTTTTCACACCACTGTGTATATATATATATATATATATATATATATATATATATATATGAAGAGTTTCGTTGCAAAACGAGATAACTAAAATCTAACAAAAATCTTGTTTTTTGGTTGTGCATTCCAATTAATATCAATTCAACTGCAGTTGGTTTGTTTTGATTTAAACCTTCATAACTTAAAAAATACAGCTAAGAAAATAATAACATGATAACATAATAATAAACATGTTTTGACAAAAATGTAAAAAACTGAGTTATTTCATTTTGCAGCGAAACTCTTCAAATATATATAATATACATATATATATATATATATATATATATATATATATATATATATATATATATATATATATATATAATATAATCAAATGTGATTCATAAGAATCATTTACTGTTTTCTTCATCAATGGCACATACGACACACAACATCACCTCCTTACATAAAGCAATCTCTTTGCTTCTTACCAAACGTTTGGTGGCCATCTAACTATGTCCTTATGGCAAACTGAGATTGTAAGGCAGAACTCAGTATAACATATTTTGTTTCTGAAAAATAATACCTAACAGGAGCATTTACAGTATATGAAAGAACCGGGCCCGAAACGGAGCCTTGAGGTACCCTGCAGGTGATAGGTGCAGAGGAAAAAGAGTAGTTCTCAATTTCAGTGGAAAGGTTCTCGCCATAAGGTAGGAAGAGAAGCAGCCTAGGGCATTTTATTCCCACTGATTTTCTATTGAGTGGGCAGACACCCTCGCCTTCCCTTGTTTTGAGTGGATCCTTTATTTTCAAGAATGTTTAGACACATGTAGTGAAAGTGAATGCTATTTTATGTGAATATTCTAGATAATATGAATTGAATATGTGTTTTTTCCTCTATTTCTCTGTAGGCGTGCGGCTGTAACGCGCTGGGGTCCGTGGCGCAGCAGTGTAACGTGAACACGGGCTGCTGCATGTGCCGTGAGCAGTTCAGGGGCGAGAAGTGTGACGAGTGTAAGCTGGGTTACAGAGACTTCCCACAGTGCATTTCCTGCCAGTGCTCCGCAGCAGGCTCGTCAGTGGACGCCTGTGATTCAGAATCTGGCCTCTGCGCATGTGCAGACAGAAGTGGGCAGTGCTCTTGCAAGGTACCGAACCACACCGAAACCCATCTTTGATTTAAACAATAAAATAAGCCTAAAATAAGCAAACATAGGCAAGCTGTGAGTAGGACTAAGCTACGTTTTCAAGGACGATTTGAATGCAGGGAGTGAAGCAGGATTTCAAGCGAGACAACAGGATGGTTAATAACTTATCAGAAGAAGAAGATCTAAGTGATCTCTGGGGGGAGTAGGGACAAATAAGATCTGCAATGCAAGTTGGAGCCAGGACATGCAAGGCTTTGAATACAAAAGTTAAAACCTTATAATCAATTCTCAATGCTACTGGTAGCCAGTGTTAATGTGCTAAGATAGAGGTGATATGCTCCCTCTTTTTTCCACACCAAGAAGCAGAGTTTTGAACCAGTTGCAAGCGTGAAAGAGAAAACTGGTTGATACCAGCATAAAGGGCATTACAATAGTCAAGCCTTGTCAAAATAAAAGCATCATTATAAGTCATTAAAAGTTAGAAAAGATTTAAGATTCTGTGTGCCCCTAAGTTGGAAGAAGCTGGCTCTAAAAACAATTGTCGAATTTTAACTCAGACTCAAAAAATGACACCCAATATCTTTCCTTGAGAGCAGATATTAGAGTTAAATTAGAGTTAAAACTCTCTAAAAAATGAGGGGGAGCCAAATAAAATGACTTTGGTCTTATTATCATTTAACTGAAGAAAGTTATCACCCATCCAACCTTTGATGTCATTTACACAAGCTAATAAAGAAGATATTATTTGTCAGTATAATTGGGTGTCATCAGTGTAATTATGATAGAGGACCTTGTGATATTTGAAGTTGGAGCATAGAGGGATGATATATGAAGCAAATAATATTGGGCCCAATATGGAGCCCTGTGGTACCCCGCACATGAAACATAGTAAAATATGACTCAAACCAATTTAAGGCTGCATCATCACAGATATCAACCTTGGTTTTTAACCTATTTAACTGAATGCAGTTATCCACTATATCGAACACTGCACTTAAATCCAGCAATACCGAAATGGCACAATTTCCAGAATCTACAAATAATAACAGATCATTTACCCTTCTCATCAAAGCTGATTCAGTGCTATGCTTAGCTCTGAGCCCACACTGAAAAGGATCCAGTATATTATTAGCAATTAAGTAAAGTCTTTTTAGACCCCAAATGACGTTTGCTAAACTTTAAAAAAAAAAAATGTTCAATTGTCCAAATGACATGAAACTTTATACAGTGGTTAACACTTTGTAGATCTACAAAATAAATAAATAAATAAATACAAAATTGGAGTGATATCTTGTTTTTATGTTAGTGTAGAAAAAAAGTCACACTCAGGGTCTCCAGAGACACCAGGCAACAAAATGTAATTTTGTAGCAAAATAATTGTTTTTTTTAAATAAATGTAATTTTACTCTGTTTATTAATGTTTTTACTTCATATTTGTGCAGTTTTTGGAAGATTTATCATATCTTTTAAATTTATATAAATAAATAAATAAATAAATATTTTGTTAAGTAGGTTTTTATACAAAAGCAGCTTTTTATGTGAAATTCACTTCATAAAAGACCCACATTTCTAACTTTCATTCATGGGGATAATATGGATAATTTGACATGCTTTAGTGTGAGATTTTTGCCCATCTTTTGGAAAATGCAGTTTTAAAAGTAAAAAAAAAAAAAAAAAAAAAAAAAAAAACACTTTTACCAGTAGATGGCAGCAGAGCTTCACTATTTGCTATTTGACTGAAATACATCTTTTCACAAGTGTTTTCAGTTGGATTCATATCTAAATATTATGAAATCACCATTATGAAAATAAAAATTACTTTTTGTCAAAGTTTAGCATTTTTGTACTGAAAAAAATCAGTTTTCCAATAATGTTGATTTTGAGGATGAATTTTGTCCAATTTCTAAGTGGAGTCTCATCATAATATAACAATATTGAAAAAAAAAAAAAAAAATTTTACCTTTAAAAACTGCATTTTCCAAAAGATGGGCAAAAATCTCACACTAAACCATGTCAAATCCTCCATGTTATCCCCATGAATGAAAGTTAGAAATGTGGGTCTTTTAAAAGCAGTTTTTGTATAAAAACCTATTTAAAAATATATATATATTTTGATTTATATATATAAATTTAAAAAATATGATAAATCCTCTAAAAACAAATGTGGAATAAAAACATTAATAAACAGAGTAAAATTAAATTTGAAAAAACAAAAACAAACAAACAATTATTTTGATACAAAATGACATTTTGTTGCCTGGACCCCACAGACCCTGAGTGTAGCCCCCAAACGAAGACCGCACAAGGGTTAAAACGGCCTTCTCCAATACTTTTGATAAAAATGGCAGTTTTGAAATGGGTCTGCAGTTGTTAAAAACAGATGGATAAAGATTGCTTTTTAGTTGTATAGGATCTTTTTTTTAATCAAAACAGTCATATTATATACATGTCAGGTATAGGAGTGCACCGAGTGTGAAATACTGTATGATGCTCTAATCTGATAAAATACATTTTTAGACTTTTTATCACTTTACAATTATTTTAAAGTGGAAAAGAGAAAAATTTGTAGTAAAATTAGTAAAAAAAAACTTTTAACTGGTGGTGTTTATTTGTGTGTAATTCATTGAAATGGTGAAATGTGCTGTTTATAATGGGACAGCCGCAGACAGCACTAACGCGAGTGTGTTTTCAGGCGAATGTGGAGGGAGTGCGGTGTGACCGCTGTAAGGTGGGCTCGTTCGGCCTCAGTCACACCAATCCGCTGGGCTGCAGTCAGTGCTACTGCTTCGGCTTGAGCGGCTCGTGTACAGAGGCCACAGGACTCATCCGCATGAGGGTGAGTGACACACACACACACACAGGTGAGATGACATCAGTTTTAATGCATAATCTGTTATTTTACAGAATTGTTAACAAAAGGACATGTTTTAGGTTTGCTTTAAATGTCAGTTGTCCTCTAGTGATGGTGGGATGCGGTGAGGACACAGGTGACTCTGTGTGTTTTGATGGCTTTCTCAATCATCTTGTCTGAGGTGGGCTGAGATGCTCCGTTACCAGGGAAACAGTAAATATTAATAAATATCAAGTGCTTCCTAGCTGTCATTCTCCCTTAAACCATATTCACAACAGGCCAGGATTGAGTGTGCAGGAGAGACAAAGATGGAGAGAAAGCCTGACATACAGAGAGAGAGACGGCCCTTGTTTGTTTTTAATAAGGGTTTCCCGTTCGTTCACTAACTCGCCTTAATCCTCAGCGTGTCCATGGAGACAACAGCAGAATATGGCTGAGGGATGCTTCTCCAACCTGACGAAATCGACAAACGAAATAAACAAAGGTTGCGTTCCAAAAGTTAATCTAAGTTTGTTTGCTGTCGGAGAGGAGTTTGGAATCCTTTAGCTCATTTATGGAAAACGAGAGATTTTTTCTAAGTCAGTGAGTCGTGAGATTGTGTGTTGATGTTGTGAGGGTAGTTTAGCTGCCCTGTGGGGATCCTCACACACACACACACACACACACACACACACACACGCATGCATTTACCAACATGTGCCTCTCAATACACACACTAAAATGAATCCTGAAAGTTGCTGACGCTGAAACACAACACTATTACACTATTTTGTCTAACAGTTTGAGCAGGACTGAAAATACCCAATTTATCTTCTTGCTTCATAAATATCTCTGGTGCACTAAATCTTTCATAATCTTTCATTGAGATGTAATAACTTTCTCCACCTCTGCTGCGTGGGCGAGGACAAACATTAATAACAATAATAATGTTCTCACAATCCAGTCTACATGAGAACCCACTGAATATTGTGTTTCATTTGTAAATTCGTCACATTATTGAAGTTAAGCGGTGAATGCTGTTTCATGTTGACTTCGCTTTGTAAGTTCAAAGTGTTCAGGTGTTTAAGTCACCGACCGTGTGAGAGTGATCTGTTCCCTTCTGTCCTGTAGCTGACTCTGATGCCAGAACAGACCGTTCTTCCTCTCGTGGACGAATCCAACGGTCAGGAGAGCACAGCGGGCGTGAGCTTCCAGCATCCGGACATCATCGCCAACGCTGATGTGGTCCAGCAGCACCTGAGCGAGCCGTACTACTGGAGACTGCCCAAACAGTTCAAACGCTCCATGGTCCGTCTGTTCACACTACCTGCTCTTTTTTACTTTTAATCTTTTCTCTTTCTCCTTTTATTTGCCAAAATTAGGTGGAAAGACAGGTGAATAATCTCATCCCTGTTTCTTAATTTTTAAACAGTTTACACTGCGTCAGGTTCAACTATTAACTATTCAACCCTAAGAAAGATATAAATATATATATATATATATATATTTGTTTCTAGAAATTATACACTTGAAATTCGGATTCTGAATTTCCCTTCTATTTACATTTTATTTCCTTATATAATACAGACTACCATTCACAAGTTTGGGGTTATTAAGATTTTTTAATGAGTTTGAAAGAGTCTCTTCTGCTCATCAAGACTGCATTTATATGATCAAAAATACAGTAAAACAGTGAAATATTATTACATTGTAAATCAGCTGTTTTCTATGTGAATATACAGTAAAGTGTAATTTATTCCTGTGATCAAAGCTGAATTTTCAGCATCATTACTCCAGTCTTCAGTGTCACATGATCCTTCAGAAATCATTCTGATATGATGATTTGATGCTCAAGAAACATTTATGATTATTATCAATGTTGAAAACAGTCATATTTTTATGGAAACCGTTGTTTTGTATGATTATTTGATGAATAGAAAGTTCAAAAGAACAGCATTTATTTGAAATAGAAATCTTGTGTAACATTATAAATGTCACTTTTGATCAATTTAATGCATCCTTAATGAAAAAAAGTATTAATTTTATAGGAAAAAACTGACCCTAAACATTTAAACAATAGTGTACAGTCTGATTGATTCAGTCATACTAAATAATATTGTTGAATTTAATGGCCAGCTAATGTTCATTACAGCAAGAGCTTGTTCTTTCAGATGACAGCCTATGGCGGGAAGTTATGGTACGCCATCTATTACGAGGCCCACCTCTTTTCTCGAAATGATGAGTTGTGTCGAGATAATGAGATATTATGTCAAAATAATAACTATCTCGAAATAATGAATTATGTCGAAATAATGAGATATGTCAAAATAATAACTTAATATCTCAAAATAACAATTAATATCTCAAAATAACGAGTTATTTTGAAAAAGCAAGATATTATGTTGAAATAATGACTTAATAATTCTAAATAATGAGTTATGTCTAAATAACGAGTTATGTTGAAATAATGAGATATTATGTCTAAATAATGATTTATCTCAAAATAATGAATTATGTCGAAATAACGAGATATGTCGAAATAATGACTTAATATCTTGAAATAAAGAGTTATTATGTTGAAGTGACTTAATAATTTGAAATAATGAGTTATGTCGAAATAATGATTTATCTCAAAATAACGAGTTGTTAAAATAACAAGATATGTTGAAATAACGACTTAATATCTTGAAATAATGAATTAATATCTCGAAATAATGAATTATGTCGAAATATCGAGATATGTTGAAATAACAACTTAATATCTCGAAATAACGACTTAATATCTCAAAATAATGAATTGTCAAAATAACGACTTAATATCTTGAAATAACGATTTATTATGTAGAAATAACAAGATATTATGTTGAAATAATGACTTAATAATTCAAAATAATGATTTACGTCGAAATAACAACTTAATATCTTGAAATAACAATTTAAGTCGAAATAATGAGATATGTTGAAATGACTTAATTTCTCAAAATAATGAGTTATGTAAAAATAATGAATTGTCGAAATAACGAGATATGTCAAAATAATGAGTTATTATGTTGAAATAACAAGATATTATGTTGAAGTGACTTAATAATTTGAAATAATGAGATATTATGTCGAAATAATGACTTAATATCCCGAAGTAACGAGTTATGTCGAAATAACAAGATATGTCGAAATAACGACTTAATATCTTGAAATAATGAGATATTATATCGAAATAATGACTTATCTCAAAATAACAAGTTATGTCGAAAAAATGACTTGTGCTGTCATAACTTTGTAAAATGTTGTACCTTATCTGTGGAAAGTGTCTTAAAGCATAGTCTAACCATCACTCTTACAGTAGCCTTATTTCATCACTCCTCTCTCAGTGTCACATGATCCTTCAGAAATCATTCTAATATGAGGATTTGCTGCTCAAGAAACATTTATGATTATTATCAATGTTGAAAACAGTCATATTTTTATGGAAACCGTTGTTTTGTATGATTATTTGATGAATAGAAAGTTCAAAAGAACAGCATTTATTTGAAATAGAAATCTTGTGTAACATTATAAATGTCACTTTTGATCAATTTAATGCATCCTTGATGAAAAAAAAAGTATGTACAGTCTGATTGATTCAGTCATACTAAATAATATTGTTGAATTGTGAATGTTCATTACAGCAAGAGCTTGTTCTTTCAGATAACAGCCTATGGCGGGAAGTTACGGTACGCCATCTATTACGAGGCTCGTGATGAGACGGGCCGCACCTCTTACGAGCCCCAGGTCATCATAAAGGGCGGCCCCAACAAGGACAAGGTCATGGTCCGCCACATGCCAGCGCTTCAGATTGGCCAGCTGACCCGTCACGAGATTTACATAACAGAGGTGAGCCAATCAGGTTTGATGTGTTAGTTTAATGTGTCACATGATCTCATAACTTTACTTCGAGTGTAAACACAAACACCGATGTTTTGCAGCACGACTGGAAACACAAGGACGGCAGGAAGATGTCTCGTGAGGATTTCATGGACGTGCTGTTTCATGTTGAATATATCCTAATAAAGGCGTCACACGGCAGCGTCATGAGGCACAGCAGGTAGAGATCCTCGATTTCACTCAAGTCACAAACTTACAGTAAGTTCCTCGATATGAGAATAGATCTGAAGTGTGAACGTGTTCGATGTGCAGAATCTCTGAGATCACTCTGGAGGTGGCTGAGGTGGGGACGCCATCACAGGACAGTGAAATCGCCCATCAGATTGAGAAATGTGACTGTCCTCTGGGATACGCCGGCCTCTCCTGTGAGGTAATGGCTTTTGCACACAATATTTGACCGTTATGTGCATAAGACATGTAAAATGTCATAATCACACTGCAAAAAATGCTGTTCTTACTTTAAGATATTTTGACTAGAAACAAGACAAAAACTCAAAGTTCTTAAATCAAGAAGCATTTTCTTGACAAGTACAAATTAATTTCTTGGTTTTAGGAAAAATAAGTCAAAATTAAGTGAGTTTTTCTTTAAAACAAGCAAAATAATCTGCCAATGGGGTTAGCAAAATAATCTTATTTTAAACCAAAAATAAGATATATGATCTTGTTTTCAGTTTGGATTATTTTGCTTGTTTTGAGGAAAAACTCACTTAATTTTGACTTATTTTTCCTGAAAACAAGAAAATAATTTCTACTTGTCAAGAAAATGCTTCTTGATTTAAGAACTTTAAGATATTTTGACTAGAAACAAGACAAAAACTCAAAGTAAGAACAGCATACTCTCTGTTGGTCAGAAATGTCAGTACATTGTATCAAAAGCCAATATAATGTTTTCATGAAAATGTGTGTCCATATCATATTTTTCAACATCAGAAGTTTTCCAACAATGTGTAATGGTGGGGATGTTGAAAATTATTTTAATATGCAAATCTGTTAGCCAATCACAGCAGTGGGTGTTTCTTCCAAGTCTTGAATGAGACACGCCCATCAAAACTGAGTGTTTGAAAGAGGAGAGAAAATAGCTTATTACTTCAAAATTGGTGTGTTTTTAATGTAAAATGTGGACCTCAGAGAAAATTATAAAATTAAAAAAAAAAATGCAGCTCCTTTAAAATTCCAAGTAATGAAATTTGCACATAGATTAATGGTGACGTCCCTGTCACAGTAATTAAGCTGCGTGTGAGAGGTGGTGATGTGCCCTTTCATAACAGGGCTCTAGAAAACCAACAGCCGAGTGTCAAGAGACGAACAGCTGGGAGTATCGCTGCTCAGCGCTCATCATTACAGCAAGTGTTTCTGCCTCTCAGACTGTTAACGTGTGAAAGCGCTCTCTCGCCGCCAGTCTCCGCCCACAAAGCGCTCGTGTGAGATCTTTAACAAGCTCGAGTGTGCGAGACAGACGATTACAGATCAGCGAGTGTCAGTTGTTCACATTCAGGCTGGACGAGGCCGCGTGGAGACAGATGGCCGCAACTCTCAAACGCTTCATACTGTGCTTAATAAAGTATTTTTAAACAGGCGTTTAGCAAGTTCACCCCGAGCAGATGGTGTACTAAATTGACGCGATTAATTTTGAAGAGCGAGGGTGAGAGGGAGTGTTGCTATGGTTTTGGCGGAGGACTGTTTTTTCCTGTATGGACGTGCTGGTCTACATCTCGGTGTGGATTTACAGCACTAGTTGTGATTATGTGCGTCTGTAAAAGAATCAATCTAATGCATATGCATGATGAGATGAGATTCAGACCTGTTGAAATATTCAGATTTTTCTGGCTAGACCGTATGCAAGCACCTGACAGGATGTGATGTATCCTAATAAAACCAAACAGTGCACAATCACTTCACATTGTGACTTATTTCCACCTCAGGTTATGTTTCTAATAAGGCTCATCATCACTTCCCAGACAGCAACATCCGGATCCGGCCCACATCTGGTATATGTGGATTACACGCGGACCAGATGTGGGCCGGATCTGAGCCGACACTAAGTTGCTGTCAGGGTTACTGCTTGCGTAGTTAATTGCTGTTAAGTCTCATCAAGGTGTGTGTGTGTGTGTGTGTGTGTGTGTGTGTGTGTGTGTGTGTGTGTGTGTGTGATGTGTCGTGCAGGAATGTGCGGCCGGGTTCTACAGGCTCTCTGCTCAGGCCGGTGGTGCCGCGTCCAGAGCCGGCTTTGGCAGCTGTGTTCGGTGCCAGTGCAATGGACACAGTGACTCATGTGATCCTGAAACGGCCGTCTGCCAGGTACAGCCTTCTTAATCAGAGTGCCTGAACCCTTTATGGCTGACAAGAGCCAATAGAAACTCAAACCAAGTAGGTAGCACAATGATTCTTTTTGCATACAAAATCAGAGACTTTACACGTTCAGATCATGCTCCTGTCGCGCTGTTTTCACCCTCTAATGAGCACAAAGTGAGTTTACAACAAAAACAGCACACAGGCGATAACTGAAAACAAATATGTAGATTTAACATGGCGTTTTTGCTCATAACTTCATGAAAAATGAACAGATCATAGATGGAACATGACTATTTACAGCAGATTTTTGCAATTAAAATGAGCCCAAAATCATCGAGATGCAATATGTTATCCAGTGTTCCATGTTTGTTTTCCAATGTGGAATAATGCAAAATAAGTATAATTTTAAAGCTTAGAAACTCAGCTTTTTAATGCTTCTAACCATTTTAGATGCCCACGGGCGCCACCTAGCAACGAAAAAATGAATAATCTTGAATAAATGTATAATTTGAAAAAGTAACTAGTTGTAAAAGATATTTAGTTGTAAGTTTAAAAGTGATGCATTACTTTACTTGAAAAAAGTAATCTGATTACGTGACTCGCATTACTTGTAATGCATTACCCCCAACACTGAAAATAATTTAGTGTTTTAAAATTGGGGGAAAATACATTGTGGGAACAAATAGTATAAAAATACTGTAAAGATGTCACATGGGGTGAAATGCTATGCAAACATTCTAGTTTTATATTATTTGAAACTGCTACAGGAGTGTAGGGAAGATGCACAGGTGTTGATTTGCATTATTTTAGCTAAAATCACCGTACGGATGGTGAAACAAAAATGCAAACTTGTCCATATTTAAGCATTTCAATGGGTTTAAGTATCTCACCCTTTTACAGAAGATTTAGTTCACAAAAAAACTGACAGTCATAACCTAAAATGATTTAATTTACAATAATCAATATTAAAATCCATTAGATGGATGAGTCTGATTCACAAATGAATATTTATGAACCAATTCAGCAGGTTCATTGGAATGAATCGTTCATGACTTTATCACATCTCAGAGCGGTTTTCAGTTTGAAATAACGAGGAACAACATGTTTTTATGGCATGCTGTGGAGTAAAAAGTACAATATAATGCTTTGGAAAGTAGTGAAGTGAAAGTTTCACAAAACAAAAATAAAAAACACTGATAAAAATGTATTTTATTACTGTCCACCTCTGGCTGTGGAAATGAGCCAGACTGGATCCAGCAGCATGTTAGTGGGAAAGCACATCAGAAGATTCAGTCCAGTGCGCAGCGGACACACAGTCGAACTGTTCTCCAAACAGCTCTTGTGAAGCTTCAGGCCCGGCTCTGTGCAGAACAGCCCTCTGTGTTCAGTTGCATGCATGCTAATAGCAATGTCATTTGCATTTTACGGGTTTTTGCAAATTGAAAATGGTAAACGAGTGTGTAGGGGGGTAATTTGAGTAATTGAGGTACACAGGAAGTTAATGAAAGTTTCAGAGCGACACGGGCCAGTAAAGCGCAGCTTCAGCAGTCTGATTACTCTGAACGCTGCCACTCCTCCTCCACGCTCTCTGCTTCTTTCTCTCACTCTGTTTCTTCTTCTCATTCCCTGTGTGTCACTTGAGCAACTTGAGAAATACAGATCTCTGTATTGGGGGGAATTTATATTCTTTATGTCATATTTTAATGTTTTAATGTATTGATAATTAGATTCAGAGAGAGCTTTGTTTGAATGTTTTCATGTGCTTATTCATTCGTTCAGTTATAAATTGAAACTGTGTTCTTGTCGCATCGTTACTCATCTTTTATTGTGATTATACACTGTAACTAGGGCTGTCAATCAGCTAACAATTTGAACTGAATTCAATTAATTGCATATACTGTATCTATGTGCTAAGAAAAGTCCCCAAATCAAGATAACACACAGACATTAGCATGCATTTGGCGGGCAAATGAAGTTACAGGTAATTAAATGTTGAAAATCGAGTTTAAACACTGCGTTCTACTCCATTCTGTTTTTATAACATGCAATCCCTATTATGGAATTTTAGTATGTGTTTATTATAGGGCTGTCAAAAGATTAAAAATGTGTATTAATTGCACACTTATTGTGAAATTAAGCATACACCATTATCTTGTTTAATGTTAATTTTGTCATCATTTCCAATATTCAGCGAAGTAAACCATCAGATTGAAGGGTGATTCTCACAAAACTGTATTTTCTGGTGAGGCAAATTTAGGTGTCTTTCCAAAAAAGGACACAAAAGAAATCGTCTTTACCTTGATTACAATCCGCATCCTTCAAAACTTTACTAGCAAGACGCTGGTTTGTTATACATGGTTTGTGTATCATCTGGCCATACAGCGATGGGATGTCTCAGAATATGACAGAGCTCATGTTTTAAAGTGAAACACACACTGGAATGAATAATTCAGTGAAAACTCAAAGTGAGTCTCTGTTCTCTCTGCTGTCCGGACTTCTAATATCATCTAAACTGCGTGATGTAAATTATGTTAATGATGAATTTCTTGTGTTTCAGTAATTTATTTGAGTTATTTGTATTACATTATTTTAACGTGTTAACATTGACAGCCCTAGTTTATTATGATTTTTTTGTAATTATTATTAATCACACTAAGGATACGTTCACACTGCGAGCCGTAATGCTCAATTCTGATTTTTTTCAGATTTGTATAGCTGTTCACATTTTTGTTTTAAATGTGGCCAATATCAGATTTCCAGTGTGTTCATGGTTCTGAACTGACCTGCATGCACAAAAGAATGATACAAACAGGGATGCCAGGTTTTTACCATAAAATCCACTCAATTGCTTCTCAAAACGAGTCCAAAACTAGCCCAATCGTGTTCTGAGGGGTATCACAGTAAAAATTGCATTCTGAGGGTTAAATTTTACTTTAGCGCGATCACTTCAACCCACAGAGTTGCAAAACAACCCGCGGCAATAGTGAAAAAGTAACCCAATTCTGCGGGAAAAATCGTGTACTTGGCAACACACACAGCACGCTGTCATACGTAAGTTGCAAAAAGAAAGCGATTATGTGTTTATTTATAGGGCCAGATTTACTAAACAGGGCATAGCATCAGAGAGCAATTCCACAAATGCGCCAATGGGAGTGGCAAGTTTTGCACGTGATCAACAATTGCAGCCATGTCTTTTTTTTTTTACTCTCTTACATATGCAATAAGGTCAGCCACAAAAACAACTCCGTCCATGCCTTCAATTAATTGCATATATCTATGTGCTAAGAAAAGTCCCCAAAAGATGTTCTTAATGTCATATTTTAATGTGCATTTGCATAATATGCATTTGTAGGAGTTTCCCTTTCAGACACAAGATTTATGGGAGGGTATTTAATTGAATCACGTAACGTGATTTACTAATGTTTGCGCTCGTCAGTTTACTGGTATTTGCGCCATTATTTAACGCACAAAAAAAGCATGTCTGAACCCATTTTGTGACATGGCTGCACTTGTTGATCATGCGCAAAACTTGCCTTTTCAGCGCTAATTTTGCATTGCGTGTCTTTAGTAAATCCTGACAGTAGTTTTTTAATGCCAAAAGGGTTTGCGCTGGTGCAAGTTTTTAGTAAATATAGACCTCGGTGTGATCTGCTGTAGAAGCCACTGAAATTATGCGCAGGCAATATGAAAAATAAAGAAAATGATGTGACAAAAGAGCCTCAGTTATAACAGTATTATTACCTGTTATAGAGCATTATTAGTGTTTTGTTCTTTCTAGAATTGTCAGCATCACACAGTAGGAGACAAGTGTGAGCGATGTGCTGCAGGGTTTTACGGCGTAGTGCGCGGCTTTCCTGACGACTGCAAACCCTGTGCGTGTCCCCTGCTCAACCCTGAGAACAAGTATGTGACACACACACACTCACACACACTTTAGCTGTGATAAGTCTGAACACACACCAACTTTCCCACCGCCTCTCTCAGCTTCAGTCCCACCTGTCAGACGGAGGGTTTTAATGACTACCGCTGCACTGCCTGTCCTGAAGGCTACGAGGGAAAACACTGTGAAAGGTGAAGAAATGCTTCTAAATAATGTAAAACAAGTCGTTACTTGCATGGCTGTGTCTGTCAATAATGTGTTGAGAGTGAGCATGCCTTTTCTGCGGCGTTTCATGTGAAGAAGCTGCAGTAATTCAGGCCTTTAATGTGTTTAATATCCTTCACGTCTCCGCAGGTGCGCCCCTGGTTTCCATGGTAACCCGAGTGTGTATGGCGGCCGGTGCGAAGAGTGTAAGTGTGATGCGTACGGATCATTTCCCACAGCGTGTGACTCGCGCTCCGGACAGTGCCAGTGCCGTCCCGGCGCCAGCGGACTGAAGTGTGACCGGTGCATGGAGAGGCATGTGTGTGGCCCTGAGGGCATCGTGTGTACGTATGACCGCTGCACAGCCTCTCTCTGACCCTGACCTTCATTTGCTACTGTACCTTTAAGACTTCCATATGTAGATGAATATTTGTTTCTTCTGCCATAAACAGCCAGTAATAACAGAGGAGAGATGCAGCCAAAACAAACAACATTTTAATTAGACGTGCTCAGATTTCCCCTCACAAAATGACTGTTTACTTGTGCTGTAATTGTTGGCGGAGCCGGAGAGATCAGATTGTGTTGCTGTGATGTCTGCGGGAACACCTGCTCCTCACCACTGTGTTTGAAATTACGTTTCAGCGATCATGTTTTTTATGATAATTGTGTTGGTCGACCGGACAGATTGGGTAATTATGCATGTGTTTTTCTGCGGATGTGTTTTGTGTGACTTGTGTTACATAATCCAACATCATTTTAAACATGGTTCGTGTGCTAAAATCCTAATCACTGAAGTCAGAAATGTTAATATAACTCAATAGTTAGAGCATACACAGATTCCCAGTGTGAATATAATGTTTGAATGGAGAGGCGTTCATGAACTCTTCAGTGCAGCGTTTT
Source organism: Chanodichthys erythropterus (assembly GCF_024489055.1). Classification (NCBI taxonomy): domain Eukaryota; kingdom Metazoa; phylum Chordata; class Actinopteri; order Cypriniformes; family Xenocyprididae; genus Chanodichthys; species Chanodichthys erythropterus. Next base: position 39,070,000 of record NC_090224.1, on the reverse strand, counting down.
TCTTTTCAGGTCTTTTTGCACCTTTACTCGCTCAGTGACTTCCTCACGAGAAATCTTAATAGCTCCGTTTTTTTTCAGGAGGGTAAATTGAGCGATGTATTCCGGCCGCGGCGAAAGCCACACGCCTGTCGGTGTCTTTTTTCCTCCCACTATCGCTCGTGGCGTGTCAGACACTCATAATAGGCGGCCAGGAGCTGTTTCACACTCTATGTTAAATTTCACGCTTGAGAAGTCCTTCTCCCTGGAGTTTCACCGCGCTCACGTTTAATCTAGAGAGAGGGAAATAAAGAGAGAGGTGCTCTGGGACACGCTCCCTCCACGCAGGTGAATGGAGATGATGGAGGGATACTGGATGAGTGCAAGTGATGTTGTGATAGCAGAGGATGGGAGACAAAAGAGGCCAATAACATTCGTTAACAGCATTCTTGCCCCAGGACCTGTCCATCCTTGGCCGTTAACATGCTTGTCCTTTCAGACTGCGTGTGCCCTCTCTCTCTCTCTCTGGCACGTGCACACACACACACACACACACACACACACACACACACACACACACACACACACACATTCACACACTGTGGTTATATAGTTATGCCCTGCTCAAATATGAGTAAAGCTGAAGTACTCCAGTGTGTCATTTCTATGTGACTAATGTCACAAAATGGCACTGCAATTATGAGTGTTTTCAAGCAGGTTTTTTCTGAACACTCCCCCCTTCTGTCAGTCAATCAGATAGTCCCGCCCCAAACTCTCTCCATTGGCCGAGTGAGTGTTGCTATGTCGTGATACTCAAACAGATCCGTGTGATAGAGCGCAGGTTTGTTTTAGTATCACTGAAATACTATTGAAGTTCCCTTTCGAGGGAACTCCATGCTGCATCCGAAAGGAACGCTGGGGGCGTTCCCAAAGCGATCCTATCAGACGCAGTGTCTCGTTCCCTTTCTCAGGGAACTATGGTTATAGTCATGACCTGAGACGTTTTTCTTGTTTTATTTATTTATTATTTTTGTATTATCTGTTTTCATTTTATTTTTTTTAAGTTTTAGTAATTTTGTTGTCTATGGAAGAGGATTAGGGCCAAAAAAAATAAAAAATCTCAAGATTGAAGTCATTATAATGTGAGATTAAACCAGTTCAAGAAAAAAAGTCTAAATACAATGTTGAGAATAAAGTCATCAAATTTTGAGAAAAAAGTCAAAATAAAATGTTAAGAATTAATTCATTAAATTTTGAAAATAAAGTCATTATGTTTTGAAAAAACTCGTTAAATTTTGAGAAAAACGTCAAAATAAAATGTTGAGAAAAAAGTTTTTTCAACTTTATGCTCGAAATTTTATTATTTTGTTCTCAACATTGTATTTCGACTTTTTTTTGTTTGTTTTTTTTGTGAAATTTAACAAGTTTAATCTCGCATTATAATGACTTTAATTTCAAGATGTCCTTTTTTATATATTTTTTAATACAATATCTATTTAGTTTTTATTAATTTTATTTCAGGTTTAGTTTTGGTTGTTTTAGTAAATCAAGTTAAACTTAATGAAAATGAGAAATGTTGCTTTGGCAAACTTGCTGAAATAAATGAATTAATTTACGAGTCAGATGTCATTATTATCATGTAATGTGGAGCAGATGTTTGTGTGTAGTGAAGGAAAGGTAAACGTCTCTCAAGATGAAAATACTGTGATTAAGTACAGTACCTGAATGAAGCACTTACAGTAGGTGAGTTAAAAATACTTTATAACCATCCACTACCGTTCCTATATTGACGCAGCACAAATTGACCTTTGAACCTTGACCCTTGAGCATGCATATGGGTTTTTGAGGGGCGTTTTTTCATGTGACCTTGTGAGGTGGTTCTGATGGACACTGCATGCAGTGTGAAGAGTCTGTAGTGTGAACGCTGCCTGTGGGAGTCTGTGAGCATGTGATACTGTTGAAGTCTGATGTCATGTGTCTCTGCGTGTTTCAGCGTGTGACGATGACTGCGCCGGGCTCTTGATTCGTGACATGGAGCGTCTGCTGCGTTTGATTGGCAGTGTCAATCTCACTCTGCCCCTCCCCCTGCCATATAAAGTGCTCTATCGATTCGAGAACATGACGGAGGAGTTGAAGGTGAGCCATCCTGAGCATTAAACTGTCAGATATACTTAACTGGTCCAAAATATTATTTAATATTGCTGAATCCACCTAATTTATCCCAACAAAATACATTTGTATGGGTTAAATCAAGTTTTAAAAAAAACCCAGCTCTTTCAGGTAACAATTACAGGTTGATCTAGTGCTAATTAGCATCTATATTTGAGTTGTTTACAAAATAGAAAATAGTTTTGCATTTATGGCTCCTCATCAAATGATTCATAATTCAGTGATGTCATATTAAGCCTGTAGGCCGGGAACCTCATGGACGTCACTCCGGTGTCATCCTGGTTTCCATGGTGACATGACTCCACCTGTCAGTCATATGTTCACGATAATCATATGTCATCCTCCTGTCTTTGGCAGCACATGCTTTCCCCACAGAGAGCTCCAGAGAGACTGCTGCAGCTGGCCGACAGTAACCTGGGCAGTCTGGTCACTGAGATGGATGAACTGCTCAGCCGGGTGAGTCACAAACACACGCTTTCTTGAGTTATTCAGTGCTTTCAGTGAGGAGTGTGGAGGTCTGCAACAGACACACTGGGTCACAAGCACTTCTTCACTAACCGTTCACAAATATGTGTGTGCAAAAGTTCACACTTGCATTTCTTTTCTAAATTCAGCATAAATTTATTTTAATAACTGGAAGCACATGGATGCAAATATCTGCTGACCTTAGCTGAGTCTAATGTGCATGTTGTTATTGTTTTATAGACATTGCATTAGTTAAAAAGTTTTGAGCGGCTAGCAATAGCAAGCTAGCTTTGAAAGCATAAGATCCCCCCCCTCCCTTTAAAGTGTCTCCAAAGCCACGCCTCCTTCAAAACACATGAATGCAGTTATTATTCAAAGTGTACTACTAGTGTAGCTCAAGTGTGTAGTTTCCATATGGCTAATGTCACAAAATGGCACTGCAAATATAATGACTGTTTTCAAATAGGTTTCCTGAACACTCCCCCCTTCTGTCAATCAATCAGATAGTCCCGCCCCAAACTCACTCCATTGGCCGAGTGAGTGGGTTAGGTGCTTAAGGAGTGGCTACTGTAGCAGGCTGAGAGTTTGGGGTGTGGCTACTGTAGCAGGCTGAGAGTTTGGGGCGTGGCTACTGTAGCAGACTGAGAGTTTGGGGCGTGGCTACTGTAGCAGGCTGAGAGTTTGGGGTGTGGCTACTGTAGCAGGCTGAGAGTTTGGGGCGTGGCTACTGTAGCAGACTGAGAGTTTGGGGCGTGGCTACTGTAGCAGGCTGAGAGTTTGGGGTGTGGCTACTGTAGCAGACTGAGAGTTTGGGGCGTGGCTTCTGTAGCAGACTGAGGGATTGGGGCGTGGCTTCTGTAGCAGACTGAGGGATTGGGGTGTGGCTACTGTAGCAGGCTGAGAGTTTGGGGTGTGGCTACTGTAGCAGACTGAGGGTTTGGGGCGTGGCTACTGTAGCAGACTGAGGGATTGGGGCGTGGCTTCTGTAGCAGACTGAGGGATTGGGGCGTGGCTACTGTAGCAGACTGAGGGATTGGGGCGTGGCTACTGTAGCAGACTGAGGGATTGGGGCGTGGCTACTGTAGCATACTGAGAGTTTGGGGCGTAGCTACCGTAGCAGGCTGAGAGTTTGGGGCGTGGCTACTGTAGCAGACTGAGAGTTTGGGGCGTGGCTACTGTAGCAGACTGAGAGTTTGGGGCGTGGCTACTGTAGCAGGCTGAGAGTTTGGGGTGTGGCTACTGTAGCAGACTGAGAGTTTGGGGCGTGGCTACTGTAGCAGACTGAGGGATTGGGGCGTGGCTTCTGTAGCAGACTGAGGGATTGGGGCGTGGCTACTGTAGCAGACTGAGGGATTGGGGCGTGGCTACTGTAGCAGACTGAGGGATTGGGGCGTGGCTACTGTAGCATACTGAGAGTTTGGGGCATGGCTACTGTAGCAGACTGAGGGATTGGGGCGTGGCTTCTGTAGCAGACTGAGGGATTGGGGCGTGGCTACTGTAGCAGACTGAGGGATTGGGGTGTGGCTACTGTAGCAGACTGAGAGTTTGGGGCGTGGCTACTGTAGCAGACTGAGGGATTGGGGCGTGGCTTCTGTAGCAGACTGAGGGATTGGGGCGTGGCTACTGTAGCAGACTGAGGGATTGGGGTGTGGCTACTGTAGCAGACTGAGAGTTTGGGGCGTGGCTACTGTAGCAGACTGAGGGATTGGGGCGTGGCTTCTGTAGCAGACTGAGGGATTGGGGCGTGGCTACTGTAGCAGACTGAGGGATTGGGGCGTGGCTACTGTAGCAGACTGAGGGATTGGGGCGTGGCTACTGTAGCATACTGAGAGTTTGGGGCGTAGCTACCGTAGCAGGCTGAGAGTTTGGGGCGTGGCTACTGTAGCAGACTGAGAGTTTGGGGCGTGGCTACTGTAGCAGACTGAGAGTTTGGGGCGTGGCTACTGTAGCAGGCTGAGAGTTTGGGGTGTGGCTACTGTAGCAGACTGAGAGTTTGGGGCGTGGCTACTGTAGCAGACTGAGGGATTGGGGCGTGGCTTCTGTAGCAGACTGAGGGATTGGGGCGTGGCTACTGTAGCAGACTGAGGGATTGGGGCGTGGCTACTGTAGCAGACTGAGGGATTGGGGCGTGGCTACTGTAGCATACTGAGAGTTTGGGGCGTAGCTACCGTAGCAGGCTGAGAGTTTGGGGTGTGGCTACTGTAGCAGACTGAGGGATTGGGGCGTGGCTACTGTAGCATACTGAGAGATTGGGGCGTGGCTACTGTAGCAGACTGAGGGATTGGGGCGTGGCTACTGTAGCAGACTGAGGGATTGGGGCGTGGCTACTGTAGCATACTCAGAGTTTGGGGCGTGGCTACTGTAGCAGGCTGAGAGTTTGGGGCGTGGCTACTGTAGCAGGCTGAGAGTTTGGGGCGTGGCTACTGTAGCAGGCTGAGAGTTTGGGGTGTGGCTTCTGTAGCAGGCTGAGAGTTTGGGGCGTGGCTACTGTAGCAGGCTGAGAGTTTGGGGCGTGGCTTCTGTAGCAGACTGAGGGATTGGGGCGTGGCTACTGTAGCAGGCTGAGAGTTTGGGGCGTGGCTACTGTAGCATACTGAGAGTTTGGGGCGTGGCTACTGTAGCAGACTGAGGGGATTGGGGCGTGGCTACTGTAGCAGGCTGAGAGTTTGGGGCGTGGCTTCTGTAGCAGACTGAGGGATTGGGGCGTGGCTACTGTAGCAGGCTGAGAGTTTGGGGCGTGGCTACTGTAGCATACTGAGAGTTTGGGGCGTGGCTACTGTAGCAGACTGAGGGGATTGGGGCGTGGCTACTGTAGCAGGCTGAGAGTTTGGGGCGTGGCTACTGTAGCAGGCTGAGAGTTTGGGGCGTGGCTACTGTAGCAGACTGAGAGTTTGGGGCGTGGCTACTGTAGCAGGCTGAGAGTTTGGGGCGTGGCTACTGTAGCAGGCTGAGAGTTTGGGGCGTGGCTACTGTAGCATACTGAGAGTTTGGGGCGTGGCTACTGTAGCAGGCTGAGAGTTTGGGGTGTGGCTACTGTAGCAGGCTGAGAGTTTGGGGCGTGGCTACTGTAGCATACTGAGAGTTTGGGGCGTGGCTACTGTAGCAGACTGAGAGTTTGGGGCGTGGCTACTGTAGCAGGCTGAGAGTTTGGGGCGTGGCTACTGTAGCAGACTGAGAGTTTGGGGTGTGGCTACTGTAGCAGGCTGAGAGTTTGGGGCGTGGCTTCTGTAGCAGACTGAGCATTTGGGGCGTGGCTTCTGTAGCAGACTGAGAGTTTGGGGCGTGGCTACTGTAGCAGGCTGAGAGTTTGGGGCGTGGCTACTGTAGCATACTGAGAGTTTGGGGCGTGGCTACTGTAGCAGGCTGAGAGTTTGGGGCGTGGCTACTGTAGCAAACCGAGGGATTGGGGCGTGGCTACTGTAGCAGGCTGAGAGTTTGGGGCGTGGCTACTGTAGCATACTGAGAGTTTGGGGCGTGGCTACTGTAGCAGACTGAGAGTTTGGGGTGTGGCTACTGTAGCAGGCTGAGAGTTTGGAGCGTGGCTTCTGTAGCAGACTGAGAGTTTGGGGCGTGGCTACTGTAGCAGGCTGAGAGTTTGGGGCGTGGCTACTGTAGCAGACTGAGGGATTGGGGCGTGGCTACTTTAACAGACAGAGAGATTGGGGCGTGGCTACTGTAGCAGACTGAGAGTTTGGGGCGTGGCTACTGTAGCATACTGAGGGATTGGGGCGTGGCTACTGTAGCAGGCTGAGAGTTTGGGGCGTGGCTACTGTAGCAGACTGAGAGTTTGGGGCGTGGCTACTGTTGCAGACTGAGAGTTTGGGGCGTGGCTACTGTTGCAGACTGAGGGTTTGGGGCGTGGCTACTGTAGCAGACTGAGGGTTTGGGGCGTGGCTTCTGTAGCAGACTGAGAGTTTGGGGCGTGGCTACTGTTGCAGACTGAGAGTTTGGGGCGTGGCTACTGTTGCAGACTGAGGGTTTGGGGCGTGGCTACTGTTGCAGACTGAGGGTTTGGGGCGTGGCTACTGTAGCAGGCTGAGAGTTTGGGGCGTGGCTACTGTAGCAGACTGAGAGTTTGGGGCGTGGCTACTGTTGCAGACTGAGAGTTTGGGGCGTGGCTACTGTTGCAGACTGAGGGTTTGGGGCGTGGCTACTGTTGCAGACTGAGGGTTTGGGGCGTGGCTACTGTTGCAGACTGAGGGTTTGGGGCGTGGCTACTGTAGCAGACTGAGAGTTTGGGGCGTGGCTACTGTTGCAGACTGAGAGTTTGGGGCGTGGCTACTGTTGCAGACTGAGGGTTTGGGGCGTGGCTACTGTTGCAGACTGAGGGTTTGGGGCGTGGCTTCTGTAGCAGACTGAGAGTTTGGGGCGTGGCTACTGTTGCAGACTGAGAGTTTGGGGCGTGGCTACTGTTGCAGACTGAGGGTTTGGGGCGTGGCTACTGTTGCAGACTGAGGGTTTGGGGCGTGGCTACTGTAGCAGGCTGAGAGTTTGGGGCGTTGTTTTTCTGTTTCTGTGCACCATTGGTTCTTGTTTAAATTTGCTGTTATTGGTGAAACTGTACTTTACACCGCCTGAATCACTCCTGTAAGACTCTGACCTTGTTGGTTTGTTTCTGAACATGACAGAAAGCCAGAACATTAACTTGTTGAAGTCTGAAGTGTTGCATCAGTTCTGTTCATTTGTGCTGAAGGAAACCTTTCAGCATCTTCTGAATAGTAGTCCTTGATAAAGTCGATATATTCCAGTTCTAAAGCAGCTTTTTCCAATAACAGAAGTTCAAGAGCCAGTTAAATAGGAAGACCTCTTCTTCTGTCCTGTTGGGTTTGTGTAACCGAAATCCTCTTGCCAAACTGGAAATATTAGCAGTATTTCTTTCAGTTTTTGTTCACGTTGGCCCCTGAGATGTCAGATCTAATGTGTCGTGTTGTTTTCCTCCTCCGTGTGGTGTAACTGAGGTCGGTTGCTTGTGTGTTTGTTTCTTCTTCACACAGCATCATGTGAGGCTGATCTGAGGCTGTTCAGTAAAATCTCATTGAGATTTCAAAGGGTTTTTCTCTATCCGTGCAGGCGACTAAAGTGTCTGCTGATGGAGAGCAGACGGCAGCTGATGCTGAGAGGAGCCGCAAAGGAGCCGAGGACCTGGAGCTTTACGTTAGGAACACACTCCTGGCTGCTGAAGGTAACGACAAGTGAGAAACTGCTGAGAAGACACGTTCGATTGGTCCATCTGACACTCCAGAAACTGAAATAAAGGTTTTAATGTTTAGGTGAGGTTATGTAGGAGTGTATAATTGTAGAAGCTGAGCTTGGGATGTAGTTGAGGAGAAGCTGTGTGTGTGTGTGTGTGTGTGTGCGTGTGTGTGTGTGTGTGTGTGTGTGTGTGTGTGTGTGTGTGTGTGTGTGTGTGTGTGTGTGTGTGTGTGTGTGTGTGTGTGTGTGTGTGTGTGTGTGTGTGTGTGCGTGTGTGTGTGTGTGTGTGTGTGTGTGTGTGTAATTGTACATGGTAGTACATGAGAAGATAGTTTAGTTAATGAAGGTTCAGCTCACACTATGTGATGCCTTAATTAAAAGAGACAAAATTAATTACTGGAAAAATAATCACTTAAACAGATACTCCAGCCATTGACTGTGTGTGTGTGTGTGTGTGTGTGTGTGTGTGTGTGTGTGTGTGTGTGTGTGTGTGTGTGTGTGTGTGTGTGTGTGTGTGTGTGTGTGTGTGTAGTAGTAGTAGTAGTAGTAGTGGTGGGATCCTTCAAGTCATGTGACATTTTTTAACTCTTTATACTGCAAAAGCTGATTTTCTTACACTATATTTTTGTCTTGTTTTATACTTCTAATATCTAAACATTCTTAAACCAAGATTAGATTATTTCCAGATTATTTCTCTGAACGGCTATCGTGTGAATGCAGTTCATACCTGAGAGGTGTTTTCACAACAGATGGTGTCGTCTCTGGACATCTAAACATCAGACGGACACTCTCACCCACCCAATACATGCAGATTAAAGCAATAAACACAAAAAATGCGGTTAATTTATATTCCTGGATATGTGTTTGGCAGTTAAAGCCAGCATATTGCACTTTGGTCCTCTGGATTTTGATAACTGTCCAACAAGCGTTTCCAAAAAGCTGCTCGCAGAAGTGTAGGAGAGACAGAGGAAGAGCTTCATTATCCATTCAGTGCGTGAGCTCCCTGCTCCAGTAAACCGCCTCGTCTCTCATCTTCTCTCGCACGCTAAACGAGTAGGAATCAAATGATTCTGTCCACCCCAAAGACCCGAGCTGCGTTTGAAACTCACTGTGCAATTATTTCCAGCTCGGCTCGTTGGCAGGTATATACTGCGCTCTTTGTAGTCTATCGACTGTTTACGTTTGAACTCTCGAGGAATTTCAGAAACGCATGTAATTATAGCTCATTTTCATCTCAATTTAATGATTTTTATTTAAATTAGAATATGCAGAGAAGCTTGCTTGCTCTTTTATTTCGCTCCCGTTTGATTGGGATTTTATTTCTGAATCTAATTTAATTTGATTAAAGAACATTAACTCTGCTGAGTCCAATTTGAACTTCTTTGAATCAACCTGAAGCCAGTCACACCCATGAAAGTGAAAAGGAAGTGAAAAGAAATGTGTGGCAAAGTTAAGTTTGTTGTCTGTCGGGGAATCCGGAGGATTCTGGCAGGTGCATTATGATGATATTCACGCTTTGTCATATTAATACTGATATATTAATATTTTAGTATCATTCAGATAATATTATTTAGAATTAGATCAATAGTTTGTATAATTTATTTTTTGTTTTCATTTTCATTTTAAAGTTGTAGTACTTTAGTTGTTTTTGTCATTTGCATTAGATTTATTTTTAATATGTCTATGTAGTTTTTATTACTTTAGTTTTAGTTATTTTAGTACACTGACTTAAATTAAATAACAATGGGAAATTTTGCCTTGGCAACTAGCTGAAATAATTTTAAATGCACTATATTTAGAATTCAGAAACTCTTGTTATTAGCGACACCAGTGGCTGTTAAGTGAACTGCAGCAGCAACTTACTGCTCGTGCACATGTAACGCACAAGAGATTGAACGTGATTCAAGACCAAAATATACTTTTTTAAATATAATTTTTTTGTTTTTCATTTTTCTTAGAAGTAAAAAGAAGTACCTTTGCAGTGATATTGTTAACAAACATCTCAACTCCTCCCACATTTAGATGAATATGTAAAATATGTGCTGCACGCTCTAAAACAAACACAACAAAAATGAGAAAACAGCAGTTCAGAAAGCATCTGATCATACTGATGTGGATGTTTAAACCAGCTCTGAGATTCACCGGTATCATGACGACAAAATGACAACGTAATGATAGTTTGATTATGAAGCAGATTTGAGACCATATAGATCAGGTTATGTGAGACTATAGTTTAAATTATTCCCTTGTATGACACATGAATGGCTCTTTCAATATCATCTTGATTACTGTATATGTATTTGTTCATTTCATGTGCGATTGAACAGAAAAGAGTGTAAACGTCACATCCTTTTGATTTTCCTGGCGAAACCGGTTCGAGTTCTTCACATAAAAATCAGTCTACAGGCTTTCATAGACAACCTAGAAAGCCGTGGAAGGTCGTTTTGTTACGAGCTGTTCACACATTGGCAATACAAAAAGTGATTAAAACACGAAAATTCTTACATTTTAATTTATTTCAGTTCTAATTTATTCCAATCGAGTGACAAAGGATTTTATGGTTTTACTTTGTTGTTGTGTCCCTGCTGCTCACGTGTGTGTGTGTGTGTGTGTGTGTGTGTGTGTGTGTGTGTGTGTGTGTGTGTGTGTGTGTGTGTGTGTGTGTGTGTGTGTGTGTGTGTGTGTGTGTGTGTGTGTGTGTGTGTTGTCCAGCTCTACGGGACAAAGCTCGTGAGCTGAACGCGACTCTGGGCATGAGGGAAGGGGCTCCAGAGAAGAGTGTGAACGAGATGAATGACGAAATCCAAGCCATGCTCGCAGAACTACGCAAACGACAGCTCTCTGGCAAGAAACACATCGCTGACGAAGAACTGGGGTAAAACACGCACACACACACACACACACAGATGTAGTGGCAATGATCTAGGCAGGTGGAGCTGGGGAGGTGGAGGGGTTCAGATTAACTCTGATACCAGAACACTAAACCAGACTATTTGAAATTTGAGCATGCAATCTCATTGGCTACAGAATCAGCAGAGGCCAATCAGCGTGTGCTTATGATGTAATTGCTAGCATATTGGACCATCAGCCTGCTCCATCTAGAGTTTCATGACTGAACTAAACTTATTATTCAGCCTCGTGTTATTGTTTTACTTCATCAATCAATTTATAATATCTAAACATTTTATATTGAGCTATTTTATTCATAATAAATCCCTTTTAATTGTGTAGGATATTGGATATACAAGTAATAATGTTATTGTTCATCTGGTACAGTTTTATCATGTCTGTTTATTATATTGTGGGCTTGTTTTGTATTATCTGACAACCCTTCACTGGATCTTTAATGAAGAGAGGAGAGAGTTCAGAGGAGAGCAGCAGTGTTCAAACTGAACAGCACACAATTATTTAATAAAGTAGTTTAGATTACACACCCTGTAACCGCACTGTTATTTCACTGAAGCCCGGGGGAGACTGAGACACTGGTGCTAGCTTTATCTGAGCGTCAAGTTAAGAGACGTGTCAGATCAAAGGAAGTGATTATCAGCTGGATCTTTTGCAGTAAGAAAAATATAATATGTGCTGCTGCATTTTCAATATTTAGTGATTTAGCCTCATCATATATATATATATATATATATATATATATATATATATGATGTCACAACTGTATGTTTATTTTAATTTTAATTTTGCAATACTGGAAAAATCATGCAGTGTGGTGCACAGGTGAATGTGAAACAGCATTGTGATTTGTTGCAAGCGTATTGTTCATATGTAAAGATCATATGAATATTACCACAACAAACCTCTTACACAAAGAGCAAATCCAGCCGAACAGCGGCGAGGATGCCACTCAAGCTCACAGGTTGGAATAATTGTGTTGGTGGCATTATGTTTCTCAGTCGTATTTTGTGGTTCACTGGATCACAGCTCAAATGAAGAAAGTTTCTCTTTCTTATGTAAAATCTTAATGAACTAATTAAAAACTGCCTGCGGTTGGGCAGGGGAGGAATATTATTCCAGCCTAATCAAATTACTTCAGTAATGGATTCCTCTATGTGTGCGGCTATGAGAGAACAGAGAGAGACACCTAGAGGAGGACGGAGGGAGTGAAGCAGTTCAGGAGCTCTCCGCTCCATCAGGTGGTCTCCTCAGAGATCTCCAAGACTAACTTTGTCCCAAAAATACAATATTCAGCTCTGATTTTGACATCTTCACTCAGGGTTAAAGCAGATCAGAACAAAAACAAAAATTCAGGCAAATCATAATCATATGTCATCATTTATTCACCCATATGTCGTTCCAAAATATTTTTGTGTAAGTTATTTATTTGATCGTAAAAACAGTAATATTGTGAAATGTTATTACAGTTTTCTATATGAATATATTGTAAAGTGTAATTTATTCCTGGGATTTTTGTGGAAAGTGTGATACTTTTTTTTTCAGGATTCTTTGATGAAAGTTCAAAAGAACAGCATTTATTTGAAATAGAAATCTTTTGTAACATTATAAATGTCTTTACTATCACTTACGTATGATGAATTAAAAGTATTAATTTATTTCACAAATACCCAAAACAGCGGTGTAGTTGGTCATTCTGGGATTCTGTCTGGTCTTTTAAAGGGTTTAAGTCACAGATAAGGAGTCTGGATCTCTGTCTTTCAGGGCCGCAGAGGCTCTTTTGGCAAGAGTGAAGCGTTTGTTTGGAGATCCACACCAGGCCACAGAGGACCTGAAGAAGGAGGTGGGTGATAAGATGGGTGATTACAGGCAGAAACTGGAGGAAGCTCAAGATCTGCTGAGGGACGCGCACAACAAAACCAAACAGGCGGAAGGTCTGGCTGTCACCAACCAACTGAATCTCGACCGCCTGCAGGTGCGCAAATACACAAACAGAATCTTATGAAGCGCTCCGTGTCAAGTCTAAAGCGGTTCATTATGTTTGTGCAGGGGAAGAGGGAGGTGGCTGGTGAAAAGAAAAAGGAGATGGAGGGGATTTTGGCGGAAGGAGAGAAGATGCTGGATGAAGCTAACGCTCTGTCAGACAGCATCAACCAGGGCAAAGAGGTCAGTTTCACGCTAAACACATGACAGAAATGTTTCAGAACCATAGCTGGTGGCTCACTGACTGGCGTCTGTAGGAGCTGGAGGAGATGGCGAGAGAGCTGGGACCTCTGCATGATAAGCTGGATTTTAAGGTGGCGCAGTTGGGTCGCGGTCTTGACGACTCCATCCCGGATCTGCTGCTGAGAGCGGAGGATCACGCCGGTCAGCTCAACGAATCCGCTGGCATACTCGACAGGTGTGTGTTTATTTGAGTTTTGGAGTGTCAGTAAAACACCAACAACTTGTAACAACACAAATTATGATTGCTGGGGAAGATTATCAGTTAATAAAAACTTATTGCCCCGAGATTTCTTGCACAGTACTGTGTCAAAGGGTTGGAAATTAATGGGGGCTTCAGGCAAAAATGACACCAAAATTAACAAAAATACCCCCCAAATTCAAGATATGGGGGCAAAAACTGCAAAAATGACACCAAAATTAACAAAAATACCCCCCAAATTCAAGATATGGGGGCAAAAACTGCAAAAATGACACCAAAAATAACAAAAAATACCCCCAAATTCAGGATAAGGGGGCAAAAATGACACCAAAATTAACAAAAAATAACCCCAAATTCAAGATATGGGGGCAAAAATTACACCAAAATTAAAAAAAAAAAAAAAAAAAAAAAAAAAACAAATACATGATATGGGGGCAAAACTTACACCAATTAAAAAAAAAATGCCCCCAAAATTCAAGATATGGGGGCAAAAAAATACACAAAATTTAATAAAAAATACCCTAAAATTCAAGATATGGGGGCAAAAATGACACCAAAATTAACAACAACAACAAAAAACAAAAAAAAAACACAAATACATGATATGGGGGCAAAACTTGCAAAAATTACACCAATTTTTTTTTTTTTTTAAATGCCCCCAAAATTCAAGATATGGGGGCAAAAAAGAAATCACCAATAAATTAACAAAATGCCACCAAATTCAAGATATGGGGGCAAAATTTACACTGAAATTAACTAAAAATAACCCCAAATACAAGATATGGGGGCAAAAAAAAAAACACAAAATTTAATAAAAATACCCTAAAATTCAAGATATGGGGGCAAAAATGACAAAAAAAAAAAAAAAAAAATGCCCCAAATTCAAGATATGGGTGCAAAAAATTCACTTTGACATTTTGATCTTTCACTTTGAAAGTGTCATGAAACATGCAAGAAGCATGTGTTGTTGTTTGTTTGTTTGTTTGTTGTTGTTTTTTTGTCACCAATGCACCAATCTGAACCTGCGTTTCTGGTTTCTGTAGTATTCTAGCTGAGGCAAAGAACCTGTCCTTCAACGCCACCGCTGCTTTCAACGCATACACCAACATCAAGAACTACATCGATGAGGCCGATAAGGTGGCCAAAGAGGCGAAGAAAACCAGCGTTGAGGCTCTACAGCTGGTGAGGAAACACACAGACTACACCAGTGACTGATGGGCAGCAGCAAATTAATATTCTGTTGTCTTCTACTTACACGCATGTGTTTTCAACTCGTCTTTATGTGTTGGAACAAAAGTCAATAATTTGGAGACTCTTTTTGCAGCTCTTTTCCATATTGCAGCAGTTCATATCCCAACCAATAGCAAACAGGGGGAGTGTCTGGTGATGAAAAAAAAAACATGCAACACAGAAATAATTTTGTCAAATTACTATAAACAATTTGCACACAGACACTAGTTTTTACACCAATCCTCATCCATCAAGGACACATGTTTGGTTGTCAGGAGTCTGTGATGTCTAGAAACGCTCTGCTCACCTCAGGCTGACGGCGTTAAATCTGTTTAATTCATTTCTATTCGTGCTGCTTCAGAGATCAAAGCTTTCCTCCTGTTCTTCCATTATCATCCCTCTCTCTGCTGTCGTTCACCCTCCCTCACAGAAACTGGAGGTCAAAAGGTCAACACCGAATAATGGTGCTTCACACAAGAGTGTCAAACCTGACAACATGCAGCAATATTAAAAATGAGCTTTCCATTTCTCTGCATGGAACTACATGACAAGTGCGCAGGAATCGCATCACATTCAGCTAAATGAACGGGTTTTGTGTTATTTTTCTTGTTGCAAAAAGAATATTTATTTTAAAACACAAAACTGTCCCTTGCTATAGTACCATCTGCTTCTCAGTAGAGAGATCTGTACCATCTGAGACAGCCGCTCTCATGTGTGTGTCATGTTCTGTGTGCAGGCCTCAGGACCCAAAGGATCTCTGAAAGATCAAGCCAAGGGCTCGGCTCAGAAGAGCCACCACCTGTGGAACGAGGCCAAAGAACTGCAGAACGACGTGAAAGGTGAAAATTACTAGCAGAGTAATACTGTCCTGCAGACTCTCACAAATGTTCCCAAGACGCCAGAGGAAGAGCAGCATTTTTGCCATGTAATTTTTGTTCTTTTTTCAGAAAATGCAGACAATCTGGGTGCTCTTCAGTCCAGACTGAAAGGAGCCAACAAAAAGAACAAAGACTTACAGAAAGGCATGAACGACACAATGGAGAAACTCAACGCCATCCCTGATGGTGGGTGTGTGTGTGTTTCAGGGTCATCCTCACCAGCTTGACTGCTGAAAACATTGAATTTGGCATCTTAAACCTTCACAGGGTTTGATGTTTTCTGTTCCTATGGTTACAGAGAGGTGTGTGTTTGTGTGTATGTCACACATTTGATGCTGTCAGGACAAGGTTATCACTGAGAGCAGTGTGTGTGTGTGTGTGTGTGTGTGTTCGTCTCACTGCCCAACACCACAGCACTCGTATGGTTCCTCCTGAGGAAACTGCATCCAGACAGGCATCTAAAGCACCATAATGTCACTTCCAATGATCTCAAACAAATCCAAGCCTGATTTTTGTTTTTGCCACCAATGGCTGAATCTCACACACAGTATTTTATGGGATGTTGGATTTGGATGTGACTTTTTAGCTTTCAGTCTGTGCGTTTGTGAGCTGACAGTGCAGTATCATAGTGAAATATCAAAAGTCAAAATATGAAAAGTCAAATCATTCTCAGCAAGTAAAACTTTAAGTGAAAGTACTAAAATACAAAAACTGCGAAAATGACACCAAACTTAACACAAAAAACCCCCCCAAATTCAAGATATGGGGCAAAAAAATGCAAAAAAATCCCACCAAAAATGTACAAAAATACCCCCCAAATTCAAGATATGGGGCAAAGAAAGATATGGGGGCAAAAAATGCAAAAAAAAAACCCCAACAAAAATGTACAAAAATGCCCCCCAAATTTAAGATATGGGGCAAAAAATGCAAAAAAAAAAAGGCACAAAAATGTACAAAAATACCCCCCAAATTCAAGATATGGGGGGGGGGGAATGCAAAAAAGACACAAAAATGCCCCCCAAATTTAAGAGAGGGGGGCAAAAAATGCAAAAAAGACACAAAAATGCCCCCCAAATTTAAGATATGGGGGCAAAAACTGCAAAAAAAGACACAAAAATGTACAAAAATGCCCCCCAAATTCAAGATATGGGAGCAAAATTTACAAAAAAAAATGCCCCCCAAATTTAAGATATGGGGGCAAAAAATGCAAAAAAGACACAAAAAGGTACAGAAATGCCCCCCAAATTTAAGATACAGGGGCAGAAAATGCAAAAAAGACACAAAAAAGTACAAAAATACCCCCCAAATTCAAGATATGGGGGCAAAAAATGCAAAAAAGACACAAAACTTTACAAAAATGCCCCCCAAATTTAAGATATGGGGGCAAAAAATGCAAAAAAGACACAAAACTTTACAAAAATACCCCCCAAATTTAAGATACAGGGGCAGAAAATGCAAAAAAGACACAAAAAAGTACAAAAATACCCCCCAAATTTAAGATATGGGGGCAAAAAATGCAAAAAAGACACAAAAATGTACAGAAATGCCCCCCAAATTTAAGATATGGGGGTAAAAAATTCAAAAATTACACCAAAAATGTACAAAAAAAATGTGCCCCCCCAATTCAAGATATGGGGGCAAAAATTACACCGAAATACTAAAACTGAAATAAAAATAAGTTTAAGCTAAATAGAACAAAAACTAATAAAACATAACAAAATTACTAAAACTTCAACTAAAATTTAAATGAAAACTGAACATGAAAAAATTAAAAGCTAATTCAGAATATTAATGAATACTGTAATAGTATGAATAATATAAATAATACTAAAATAAGTATCAAAATTATGAGTACTGTATGTCATAGAAAATATTTTTAAACTTGGATATTTTTGCGTATGAAAAGACAACTTCCACTTTATATCTCACCTCAAGAATCAGAGGGGAAAATTATTAAATATTCTTCATAAGAAAACAAGTTGGCACACCAAAGCTCCAAAAAATAGGCAAGACTGCCACCGGTGTGAGTCTCACATTAAATAATTTTTTACCTATTTTTTTGAAGCTTTGGTGTGCCGACTTTTTCCCTGTTTTTCAATATTTTTTTGGTCGAGCACCCATTTTTGAGCATATTTTTGCAGGTGATGTGCGTGCTTTTGTTTTGATTTTGCTAATATTCTTCATTAGCATGGCCTGGTGGGTATTAACATTCTCATTGCATCAGCTTCAGATGTCAAGTTCCCTTGAAAGGCAACATCTTTGTGTTCTCTGAGAAGGGAATGAGATGCTGCGTCGCGTTGCCATGCTTCAGGCATGCCTGTGCGTCCTCCTTCAGACAGTCTAAAGTTGATGACGTGTAATGCAGACACCCTTTTATATCTCTTTATACGGCTGCTCCATGTGATGCCATCAGACTGCCATCAGCCAACAGGACTGGTGTAATTTCACACAGAAGAATAGAAATGTAATAAGTGAATGCCTGCAAAAAACAAAACGTAATGCTCCCGTTTAAACAGGTTCGTTTAAATTTAGCAAATAATGATCATGCTTTTTCCTAGATTATAGAGTGATGTGACCTGTGCGTATTCCCCCTCCTGTGAAAGTTTTTATTTTCCTTTGTGAAAATGATTTTTTTTTTTTCAGAGTTTATTTTACGTTCTTGTTCTGTGGATGATTGTAGATCTGGCAGTGAAGATCCAGGCCACCAAGGCGAAAGCGGCAGAGGCCAACGACACGGCCATAGACGTCCTCAACCGTCTGAAGGACATGAACCTGAACCTGATGGGCTTGAAGAGGAACTACAGCAAACTGGAGGACGAAGTCAACAAAGCCAACAACCTCATCAAAGACCCCGAGAAAAACAGTACGACATCCATCCAACTCCAGCCATAATCTTGCTCGATAGAGACAACAGCTGCATGGATCACAAAGATTTGATTTCTTAATTGAAATGTTTGTGTTACAAGATCACTTAAATGCTTATTTCATATTTTTCCCCCCATTTGATTTTGAACGTCAACAGCAATAAGTATGTATACAGAATTTTCTTCTTTCATCTGTGCGAATGGTTTGAAGAGCTCTCTGCTCCCCGAGGCTTCAGCATGGTGCTTTCATCCAGAGCTGCATGTACAGAGAGAGTGTTTTCCCAATCGCTCCATTTCTCCCGTCTTTGTTTCAGCCCAACAGGATTAAACGCCGCCTTTGAAAGCTTCACTAAGCTTGTTATCCTAATGAGCGCTTTAGCTAATTACAGATGAAAACTCTGTCGTTTTTTGCTCTCATCTTCTGTTTTGAAATAACAGCTCCATGTCTTTCGCTTCCTATGCTGCAAACGAGAGATATATAACGTCACTCTCTTTCCTCCATCTCCCATTTTCTCGCTTGTGTCTGAATTCTTTCATGGTCTCTTGTGCTCTTGTTTTAGAGCCTTTCATCCTCCTTTACTCATGGCTATGCTATCAAGCATGTTTCTAATGCCATATTTATTTTGTTCCGTCACGTTTTCACGTATTGGCGTTCGTGACGGCCGTTCCTCTGTGTCTGTAGTTCATGCGGCAGGTGCTAAAGTGAAGGATCTGGAGAATGAGGCTGACAAGTTGCTGGAGAAACTAAAGCCCATTCAGGAACTCCAGAACAACCTGAAGAAAAACATCTCGCAGATCAAAGAACTCATCAACCAGGCTCGCAAACAGGCCAACTCTGTGAGTGCTGAAGTCCTGAAGACAGTGCATTTCAAACACTCTGCTATGAACGCACATATTTATTCAATCTTCAGATTTATGTTCTGGAAATCTTTGCAAATTATTGCATATTTAAGTGCATACAAAACAGTTATGTTCTGTGATTAATCACCTATTAGTTAAAATGTGAACCCTATTCACCTGCAGTGTCTTGCCTTGAATCTGCTACATAGAAATGTGATCATTCTTGTGCTGTCCGCACTCTCTGTCTTGACCTCTCATGACCTTTGAACCCTAGATTAAGGTGTCCGTGTCGTCCGGCGGAGACTGTATCCGCACTTATCGGCCAGAGATCAAGAAGGGCCGCTATAACACCATTATCCTCCATGTGAAGACCGTCACTGCTGATAACCTGCTCTTCTACCTCGGATCGGCCAAATATGTGAGTGTACACCTGACTCTGAGTAGGAAAAGGAAATAATTATAGCTTATTACATCCACACACACACACACATAATGTCATGTTTGGTCGTGTGTAGGTGGATTTCTTGGCGATTGAGATGAGGAAGGGTAAGGTGAACTTCCTGTGGGATGTTGGGTCAGGGGTCGGCCGTGTAGAATATCCTGATCTCGTCATCAACGATGGAAACTGGCATCGAATCGAAGCCTCACGGTAATTCAGGGTTCACGTACTCTGTGTTTTGTTGAAAGACCACACTGCGAATCATCTTAAAGGGATAGTTCGTCCAAAATAGAAAATCCTGTCATCATTTACCCACCCTCAAGCTGTTCCAAACCTTGTTTCTTTCTTCTGCTGAACACAAAAGAAGATATATTGAAGAATGGTGATGGACAAACAGTTGATGGACTCCATTGACTTCCATAGTATGGAGGAAAAAATGGACCCTGGACCACAAAACCAGTCATGAGAGTCAATTTTTTGAAATTGAGATTTATTCATCACCTGAAAGCTGAATAAATACGCTTTCCATTGATGTGTGGTTTGTTAGGTTAGGACAATATTTGGCCGAGATACAACTATTTGAATATCTGGAATCTGAGGGTGCAAAAAAATCTAAATATTGAGAAAATCACCTTTAAAGTTGTCAAAATGAAGTCCTTAGCAATGCATATCCACTCACAAAAATACATTTTTGATATATTTATGGTAAGAAATTTGCAAAATATCTTCATGGAACATGATCTTTACTTAATATCCTAATGATTTTTGGCATAAAAGAAAAATCAATAATTTTCACCTATACAATGTATTGTTGGATATTGCTACAAATATGCACCGAATATAATGGGGTCCATCAACTGTTTGTCCATCAACATTCTTCAAATATCTTTGTTACTATACCTTTAAGTTTATTTTCCTTACTCTATTGCCATGTTCTATTGTTTTAAGTTTAAACTTCACTATTATGTTTGATCTAAAGCTTTTCAGACATTCGTTCTGCAGACATTAGAGTTTCTTTACAAAACTAAAGTCCATCTAGTGTCAGTAGTAAAGGTAAATAGTTATTTTGGGGTGAACATCGATCAAATAGCTGCACTCTGCAGTGCCTTCATTAATCACGAGTGAAAGGGAGAGCAGCTGTTATGTATTAGTATAGTTTATGATCAGTGCTGTTAGTGTAATTGTTCTCATGTCGGTGTTGTCCAGTATCGGTCTGAACGGCAGTATCTCCGTCCACGCGCTGGAGGGACCCAAAACTGGCATCTTACCAACCCACAGAAGTGCCAGATCACCCGAGAGCTTCACTGTGCTGGACGTGGACCAGAACGCTTACCTGTTCGTCGGTGGCATGCTGGGCTCGATGAAGGTGAGAGACATCGCTTCACAAATCCACTGCATCTTCTTCATTAGCATTTTGCTCAGGTTCACCATGAAAATACATAATATGGTGATTTTCAGCCCACTTTGTATTGTTACAGTGTTGGTAGTAAATGTAAATGAAGTGTTTACTCTTTCTCTGTGTTACCTGGACTGAGTAATTCATGTTTATTTGTCATTTAAAGTCTTCTGACAGCTCCATGGCTTTGGTGAAAACTATAGTCTTGCTTTGGGCGGAACTGATGGAACGGCAGCTTCTTTCAGTCTTTCCCTCCGTTTGGCCTAAAGCGCTGTATTCATGCTCATCCAGTATGAAATGTTAACTACAAACATGGAGGTTTTTCATATTTTCCTTCACATTGACTGGAAGTCGATGCCACTATGACTAAAAGTTTGCTAAGAAGTATTTCCTACTAAAGCAAGGCGGTATTTGACCTGTATCCATAGCAGACTGGTGGGCGTGGCCTTCGACGGCAACATGCCCGGTGCATTATGGGTGTTGAAGTTTTTCTACCTATTTAGCAAGAACCTTTTTTCTGTTTTCTCCAGTCAGGTGACACCGATTGAATTTTTTCCCTGCCTTTCTACTGTATAGGCAGCCAAGTTTTATTGAAAGCCCATTTTGCCAGCTGTGAAGAACCTTTAAAGTTCCAAAAATGCCCCAATGAGGCTGTTTTGAAAGAATGAATATTGAATTTTTGAATCAGAATATTATGTCTGCGTATAACGATTTTTTTATTGGGGCACGTGCAATAATCCCAGTAAAATATTAGTGATAAATCCTCATAGAGATCACCATATAATGACCTGAGAATCATTTTCTTCAATGAGAATAATCACGTGGTGTGATTTGTATCAGAATGCCAGATTCACAAATAAATCACTCATTTGATCTAATCATCAAACAGGTTTGCAGAAAGTTCAGAAGTTGTTCATGATTCAGTTTGATTCATTCAGACAGTTCACTCATGCACTGAATCATTTGCAGCAGTTTCTCATACTGAAATAGTCACGGGATCCTTTATAAGACAGAAAACAAAAGCACCAGATGAGGTCCCTCACTAGCTTGTAGGAAATGTTTTCTATTGTTTATCAGTGATGAACCAGATATTTATTGACTCTGTACTGCTGACCATTTATATTCATAATAGAATCAAAAAAGGAGATCATAATATGGGGACACCAATACTGATGAGCGGCTCTCCAACTCTGATCTATGTTTAATGATGTGAAATACACACTGATTTTGCCCTGTGTGTGTGTTTGTTTGGTGTGTGTAGAAGGCAGATGCTGTGAAAACCATCACGTTCTCAGGCTGTATGGGAGAGACGTCTCTGGATGGAAAACCCATCGGTCTGTGGAACTACAAAGAGAGAGACGGGGATTGTGCTGGTTGTGTAGTCAGGTGAGAGCGCACACACACACACACACCTGTGGTCTCAGTGTGAGGAGCTCAATGTAATGATGTGTGTGTGTGTAGTCCTCAGCCGGCGGACACTGAAGGCACGGTTCAGTTTGACGGAGACGGTTACGCAGCCGTCAGTCGCCCCACCAGATGGAACCCCAACATCTCCACAGTTATGTTCAAGTTCCGCACGTTCTCCACAGACGCAGTCATGATGTACTTTGCCACCAAAGACATGGTAACAGACGCACACACGCTCTTACACAACATGCATTCATAAGGCCAACAGCCAGCCGAATTAACTCCAGAAAAATGCGTTTGTGAAAGTGCAAAAATTCAGTGTTTACAGAACAGAACAACTGATGTATTAAACAAAAATCAGAGATGTGTTTCACTTCTGTATGTGCAATGCAAGGAAATAAATACAAAACCTAAATAAAAAAATAGGTCCAAAATATTGCACCAACTTTAATAACTCCATAAACATGATGGCTTTATGAGCTAAACCCGAACAACAATCCCCAAAACACTTGTAATAAGTGGTAACACTGCGAGAGTGCGCTCTGCAAATCAACCTTACAAATATAAACAAAACAGCTGCCTCAATCTGTTAACAGTGTCAGTCATCACAATTTCAGGTCTTGTTCCGTACACACAGAACAATAATTTAGGGGATTCACTCCCGTATGTAAATGTGGTTGAACATGGCCAATAAAATGAGCCATTTTACAACATTTGACATGCGTTCCACCTCTGTGTACAACCTCTCTCTCTCTCTCTCTCTCTCTGAGCAGAAAGACTTCATGAGTGCAGAACTGAGTGACGGGAAGCTGAAAGTGAGTTATGATCTGGGCTCAGGCACCGGCTCCATCATCAGTAACAAACGCTATAATGACGGAAAATGGAAGTCCTTCACCATGTCCCGCATGAAGAAAGAAGGTAACGTGATCCCAACAGAAGAGCTCACCGTCAGACGTGTGCGAGCGGATCTAGACGTGTCTGTAAAGGGTTTGAAAATGAATATGCATTGCTTGCTCACCCTCATGTCGTTCCAAACCCCTGTTTCTTTCATATTTATAAATTACCCAGAGCGGATCTAGACAGGTGGAGCTGGGGAAGGTGGAGGGTTTCTGAGGAACTGCTATAGTGAATGCTAAACAGTCAACAGTGAGCAGTAAGCTCATTGGCTGCAGATGTGACGTGAACCAATCAGCTTGTGCCGAGTAGTTAACACTGAAAATATCATCAGTTTGCATTAAATCTAGAGTTTCGTGACTGAACTAGGCATTTATATACTGTTAAAGTACATTGAATTAGTGTTGTTGTTTTTTTCAGTTTTAATTGAATTTTAGTTTTAGTAAAAAAAAATTGTGCTTTTGTCATTTTTATTAGTATTTTTAAATATTTGTTTATTTAGCTATAGCCTGTTATCTGTCAGTGTCTCAGTAGCGGGACACTTGCTTTTATTGCCTTTTTCCCCCTGTCACATATTTTAGTAGTAATCATAGATCAGGCATCATTCAAAGCTTAAACACTCTAAATTCATCTTGTGAAAATCGTTTTGAAATTGGACATTGTGTTACCATTGAACCGTTTCTTTAAAACCTATTAGCAGGCACAATTTTTGTGATATTAACTTCAAATTTGGAACACAACATGTTTAGACGTATGGTTTCGTTTTCTAGCAATTCCAGAGTCTAAATTAATTTGTAAAATATATATTTTGTATAAAATAAGAAATGTTTTTTTTTTTTTTTTTTTGTATTCCAAAGCATCCAAGAACTACATGAAAATATTTTTTAATAGTTTTGGTTAAAACTGGTGCACAATTACATGTGATTTGTTGAACTAATTGTCATCGTCTAAATGCACGCTTTACTTCCTGAATAAGTGGGGACACTTAATATTCAACAATATTATATAGATATATAATACAATATAGACAGGGCTGGGTAGGTTACTTTTAAAATGTATTTCACTACAGATTACAAAATACATGCTTTAAAAAGTCATTTGTAACGTATTTTGTTAGATTGCCCGAATTTTGTAACTTAATCTAAATACTTTAGAATACTTTGGAATACTAATAAGTATGTAGGCTAACACAAAAACAAGGCAATTGAGTTTTTATCTGACAATTCTGACTTTTTTCTCAGAATTGGTGATATAAAGTTGCAAATGTGAGTTATATAGTCAGAATTTTTTTCCAGAAAAAAGTCAGAATTGTGAGAAATATACCAGAATTGTGAGATATAAACTCACAATTGCGAGAGAGAGTCTGAATTTCAATTCTGCTTTTATAAAACACAATTGTGAGTTTAATTATCACAATTCTGAGGAAAAAAAAGTCAGAATTGTGAGATGCAAACTCAAAATTGTGAGGAAAAAAGCCAGAATTGTGAGATAAAAAGTCACAATTACCTTTTCTTACAATTACAAGGGACTCGCAAACAACTATCGCAAAACATGAAAACAGTCATGGATCATTCAGGTAACGACAGACCGTTACGATTCAAGGATGTGTCAGTTTTTGAGTGGTGCAGTTTTTATAAATTCAGTCATTTTGTCTTGTGGAGTGTATGTAAATATCTGTTATGTGAAATAAGCTTATTCAGAACCATATTAAATAAAAATAACATGCAATTTTTATGATCCCTCTTATTTTGTTAAAATTATTCAAATGTTGTATATTCTGCAAGGGGTATGAAACTTATGAGCAGAACTGTAGCCTAGTTTAGGATGCTTTTGCCGTGTCAGAGAATCACCAATTGCTGTTTACATTTTATTGCCCGTCACAGTTTATATTAATGTTTAAATGAAATAAATGGTATTAAAATTCAAAGTAATCACCTTGGTAATCTAAAATACTTTTCGGATGTAACTGTAATTTGATTACCACCCAAATACAGTTACTCAAATTTTGTATTTTAAATACGTAACAAAGTTACATGTATTTTTGTTACTCCCTAACCTGAATATAGATGAAATGCACTAAATTAAGTACACTGTTTTCACTTGTCTGGGAAATCAGTGTGTGAATGACTTAAAAGAAGCTGACTATTTCCTCTTTTACATTTACTTAGCAACCATCACTATAGTGAACATCGACACTAATGAGGACGAGCAGTTGCAGATGACGTCTCCGGGTGGCGCTACAGGGCTCAACCTCAGGGAGGATGAGAGGATGTATTTTGGAGGTTTACCCAAGGCTGGAAGATACAGGTATGGAGATGTTCATTCACAGAATGTTATTGAGCGAATCGCTCCTGCATTTCATATTGTTTTACGTTGGATGAGTTTTTGTCTGGCGTGTCTCCTCAGGTCAGAGGTGGCTGTGAAGAGCTACTCTGGCTGTATGAAAGACATAGAAGTTTCCCGAACGCCGTACAATCTGCTGAGCAGCCCAGACTACACGGGAGTGATCAAGGGCTGCTCCATTGAGGTGAGACAACAGAAGACACGATGCCTTCCCTCCAGTCTGTTATTCCCTCTTTTCTCAGTGGCTCAAATTAAACGCTTCTCTCTTTTAACCTGGGACAATAATAGAGACAGGGCTGTTCAGTGTGTAGTCCTGAAACCAGAAGAGGATTAGCATATCTGAGCCGTCGCTTCCCTCGGGAATACTCTGTGTGTTTTTAGAAAGACGGTTTTCCATTCATGAGTAAAAAAAAGATCTGTGGCTAGTATTACCTAAAGGCATAGTTTTCCCAGAAATGATCATTCTGACATCATTTACTCAAACCTGTATGACTTAGTTATTTTGAAAGAGTGTTTTTCTCCATACAATAATGAGGTCCAATGTTGTTAGAACCTCATTTTTCTGCAGAAGAAATAAAGTCATGCACGTTTTGAAGGACATGAGGGTCAATAAGTGATGACCTGTAGATTCAGACCTGAGCTGTAAAATTGTAAAAGTCTCATAAGAATAATTTCTCTCTCAGAACCTCCACACCGTGAGCTTCCCCAGGCCCGGCTACATGGAGCTGAAGCCGATGTCGTTTGACGTGGGCTCCGAGATCACGCTCTCCTTCAGCACCAAAAGTGAGAACGGCATCATCCTGTTCGGCAGAGGAGGATTGACGTCCACGCAGCTCACGCAGGGCCTGACGCCCGTCCACATCCCCCGCCGCTCACGCAGACAGACCGGAGAGGTGCGCACACACACCTCACACACACACCTCACACACACCTCAAACTAACACTGCACTTGCGTTCGGCACAAGTTGTTTTCATTGTTACCAGATTTGCATGATTTCTTTAGGTAATTGTTCTTTAGGTAATTGCAGCAATAAACCCTATCAAGTGGGCGCAGTTCATTCAATCTGAAGTTATTACTGAATTCAATACATTGTGAAAGAGAGCAATTTAAAAAGATAACATTACTAAAAACGAGTCGCCTTTTAAACCTAGTTCACTGCATTGCATAGTTTTGCAAAATCCCACTTTTTCCAGGCGATTGTCCGGTGCGCTATTCCTCCCGCCTGTCTGAGCGCCGAGGAAGGTGATTATGGGTAATGGTGGAAGTCCAGGGAGTCGCGGCCTTCAGTACGAGATCATAATGAATCCACGGGGTTACGGGGGTCTCACAGCCCATAAAAGAGATTTATTATCCGGGCAGGTTTGTAATTGCCTCTGCCCTTCAGCAAACAAAAGTTGATCTTTTTCTGTTACCAGGTGGACTAAAGGCCAGGGGCGCGGCGATCATTTTAATTATAATATGACTTTCCACATCTTTGTCTGTAACGTCTTCATCATCCTCCTCTCTCTCCAGCTCAGGGGCAGCACATCAATTATGCGGCGTATCTGTAGTAAGCAGTCGGCGCTCTCTCTCACCTCCCCGTGATACTCCGTTCGTAAAAATAGATTTACAAGCCGCTGTTTTGATGGATCGCGTCCAATTTGCGATAACCCTCCTGGGAGAGGGTGCCGGACCGCCACCTTTTGAAAATCATTATCGCTCGTAAATTAAGTGGGTGTCATTTTGCACGAGTGCGACTTCGAAGAGGCCAAGGGTTTTCTCCACCGCTCCTCATTCATTCCTCCAATTTACGGCGTGTCCGGGGTCACCTGCGCTGCGTGCGGCTCGCCTGAACGGCTCCGTGGGCTCGGAGAGAGGAGCCTGCTCTCGCATCGCTCTCCTCAATTCCAGTGCGGCGTGGAGAGGGCGCGAGTGTGCTCTGAGAGCCGTCCGTCTGATTACCGGCTCCGCTCGCTCCCCCTGAATATATCAGGCATTCTCAGTGTGAAGACGCCTGAGCGTACCATTTTTATCAGAAGTGCTCGCTCGCTTTTATCTTCAAAGATATTTTGTGTTGGGGATCTTCCCTTTGTAAAGGAGGCAAACATTTAAAGTTCTAACCCTCTGCATCAGAATACAATGAAAACAAAATGTTCACATTTTATAAAGAAATGTGAAATTTTCTGAAGAAAATGCGAGTGGTGCTTGCAAAGCTGTTATTAGAGGTTCAAGCGTGTGTAGCTCTGAAACTCTATTGTAATTGTTCAATTTTCCAAGGAAATTCTCCCCTAAAAGTGATCAGGCAGACCAAACTGTTAGTCGTAGAGACTTGAAACTTTGAGGGCTGGTAGTACTCACACCGTCTACAATGTCACCAAGGCTCGCCCCAATCGGCCTGACGGGGGCGCTACAGCGCTCAAAAGTACCAAATGGCTCGTAACTCAAAACGAAATTTTGGGGTATTTTGATTTTTTTGAAAAACCTACTTTTGCGAACTAGTCCTAGGTTTTTGACCCGATCTGGACCAAACCAGTGCAGAAATGTCCTCTGGAGTCTGAATATCAATAATTATCAAAAAAAGTCGAAATGTTGGTTCACGGTTGTTAAGGGGCTCCAAAACGTATTATGTGGGCGGAGCCACTTCTACTAAAATGGCTATAACTCGAGAAAGAAATTAGATATTTGCACCAAACTTGGTTCACGTGTGTATGAGCTCAATCTTTGGTCATGATAAAAAAAAAAACACATTGATTGGACACTAGGTGGAGCTATAACTTGAAAACAACTGTAACTACCCAACCGTTAGTCCGATAGATTTGAAATTTGGCATGCAGTGTCTAGGTCCAAGGAAGACAAGATGGTCTATGAGGACACTGGCGTATCTCAAAAAACATGGCCGCCATCGGCCAATGAAATTTGAGCGCCTATTAGACGGTTAATGGAGACCGATCGGAACCATAACTCGGTGGGCGTGTTCAACTCATGGCCCTAGAGGTCTGTAAGAATTTTGAAAGAAATCAGCCACTAGTTGGTGCTAACAAGTTTTACACCTCAGTAATCACATGGTGTTTCCTCATGCTGAACAACTTTGCCTCAAGAACCAATGCTGTCAATCAAATTGTTCATTAATTATTTACGAATAGCTGAAAAACCTACTTTTGCAAAATAGTCCTAGTTTTTTCACCCAATTGGACCAAAACCAGTGCAGGACAATTCTCTGAACTCTCTAGATCAATAATTCGTTGAACTTTACCCTTTGGGTCACTATAACAGGGTCATGTAGAAAATGGGCGTGGCTAAATATACCCAAAAGCCTATAAATCCTATAAAAGAAAACTCAGAACTTCATGGAATTAAGTGAGCACATGCGTCATATGACTGTAAAGAAGCATGCCAACTTTTATAGAGATCGGACCATTGGTGGCGCTATACCTGTGAAAAAGCTTTTAAAAAAACGTATGTTTTTAATGGTTTTGGCTGAAAATATATATAACTCTGGGTGTGGTTGATTTATTTTCACGGGAACATTTTTTCCTATCAAAATTTTGATAGGAAGTGGCAAAAAAATCCAATCAAAGTCTTTCATGGGTCATTTTTTTTATGCTCTCATATATATAAGTGTCTATAACTTAAAAACGATATGAGATATTTTCACCAAAATTAGCACACATATGTATGGACACACTTTGAGGACACCCCAAAAAATGGTGGAGATCAGGCAAAAGTTGGTGCTCTAACTGTGAAAAAAACCTTTAAAAAACATTTAAATTGCCTGTATTAGCTGTAAATGATCTATGATCCAAGTGCTTACATGCTATAATAAATTATAAATATGATACCTGTTTATGCATGTACTTAAAGGCCTTAAAGTGCTTGAACCCCGATGATTGCTGCTCGCAGCTATATTTTTGAGTAGTTTTAGAGCGTTACACTCAGGGCCTAAAATTAACACTCACCAAGTGCCAAATGCAAGTAAAAATCAGCGTTGGTGAGTATATGAAATGGTATTAATCGCCAAATGGAAAGACAAATTAATATATTTTTGATGAAATCCGAGAGGTGTATGACTTGTCCATAGACAACAATATAATCAACACTTTCAAGGTCCAGAAAGGTACTAAAGACATCATTAAATCAGTCATGTGACTGCAGTGGTTCAACCTTGATACTTTTTGTGCTCAAAAACAAAACAAAAATAATGACTTTATTCAACAATATCTATGTAATATATAATATTACTATATAATATATAATACGTATATTCTCATACGTTGTTTACATCCAGCACATCCAGGTTCATCGCCAGAACGCCGACTCATTATTGGCTGGCTTTGCATGCGTTGTGCTGATCACGTGATTAGCTTCGGCCAATACTGAACCAATTTCATCAAAAATATCTTAATTTGCGTTCTGAAGATGAATGAAGGTCTTACATGTCTCGAACGACATGAGGGGGAGTAATTAATGACAGAAATTTCATTTTTGGGTGAACTAACGCTTTCAGTAAAGTGATTATGGGAATTTATGTAAATTGACATCACTAGTAACTAGTAAAGGTGAATTGTGATAGTGATTTACACTGATCTTTCTTATGAGAAGTCTTTCTTGTAATCACTCACTCAGTAGGAGATGAACACATGAAAACACAGCCCAGAGATCAAGAACGTGAGGTCGGTTTCTAAAACTCATCCCGTCTGTCCTTCTGTCTCTCTGCAGCCCTTCCTGTCTGTGCAGCTGAATAAAGGAGCTCTGGAGGTGCTGGTGTTCACAGGCAGCAGGAATCCACGCAGAGCTGTCAGAAAACCCGACAAGGGAATCTTGCATGATGGGAGAGAGCATTCGCTGCGCATCCTGAGACTCCCGGGAGCGTAAGCCCACCCTCTCTTTCTCTGCGCTCGTGTTTCTCAGGCCTCTTCAAAGCTCATAGAGCTTGTGTTTGTGCAGATCTTTCTCTGTGCAGGTGGATGAGGAGCCGCTCATGCAGCAGGCATTACCCAGCGATCACCCTCTAAGCATCCATCGGCTCTTCGTCGGCGGGATCCCGGTTGAGATAGAAACAGGCGTACAGCGGCCCAACGTGCCGTTTGAGGGCTGCATCTGGAACCTTCTCATCAACACTGTGTAAGTCCAAACTCCCTCATATCACTCTTACAAACACAGCTTCTGTGCTGGAGTTAATGACTTAATGCAAATTCATGCAAAAGTGTCCTTGTTTATATTACACATAAGAAACTTAGTCATACTTTTTCATTTTTGGGTGAACTACAAGTTTATAACCACATAACCGCCCTGTTGTTTACTCAGGATTCAATGGCATCAGTCTGTAAACCCCTTTTTGGTTATAATCAGTGCTTTATTTTTTCGAGTGGTGTTAGATATAGAGTGACAGAAGCGTTTCATTCATTAGTTTGGTATTCCTTTCGGTTGGTAAAACTAGTTTTGTTCACTCTTAAGCCCAAAGTATAGTACATGATGCGAATTGCGTCATCAGAATGGTTTGTGGATAAGTTAATTACTGAAAAAAAAAAATGAAATGCACACATTTAATTTTTTTTTGCAAAGTTTATCCATAACGTCCATGGTTTTCCAGTGGAATCGGGCTACGTTAACACTGTTGCCGCAGGTTGTTTTTCATGTTCGCGGGTTGAAGCGACCCCAAATAACTAATTTTACCAGGGTAACCCTGCCAAAAATGAAATTTTTACCCCCCAGAACATGAATTTTACTAAGGGATCCCCCCTGAAACTCGATTGGGTTAGTTTTGAGCAGCAATTTACAAGGTAGTCAAAGAAAAACTGCATAAACAGAACAGACCGGAACGCATGCAAGCTACAGCGACAGTTGAGGCCTATATAGACGACAGATTGAACGCCTGTATATGCATACGAGTTAAATGAAGTACACTTTGCAAAGCTGTGCGTTCGACTGTGCTTTACACTAGCATACGCATAAAAAAACCAAGTACACCCAGAGCTTAAGCACCAGATTTCTCCTAACGGCAAATCACTGCTTTCTTTTATACAGATAATAGCATGGCAAAGACGTTAGCAAGCTTTTCGAGGTCACCTTTAACAGCTCAAGATAAATGTAGCAACCTCCAGAGCACAATTCACTGCAATATGTCACTGGATTGTGCTGTGGTGACTCTGAACACCAGCGACTGGTGTAAACATTGACCCATTTTTTCCCAGCCTCCCGTGGCTGTAGATTAAAGGTCTTGTTTTCCTTCCAGTGCAGTTTTGAGGTGCAGTCATAAGCTAAACGCTGTATGACATTAATAATCACAGTTTTTCTTGCTCTAATGAGGAGTATGAATCTCTGCCAGTGGGCTGTGCGTCTTTTCCACTAGAGCGAACCCCATTGCCCTCTACCGCACTCATTTAAATGAGTCTGTCCTTGCTCATAACTGTGTTCATTATTCACCTGATTGGAGTCACGTTGTGTCATCATTCCCTCAAGAGCGGCTGTGTGTTGTGTGTGTCAATGAAACAGCCCGGTGGACTTCTCTCAGCCCGTGGCCTTTGAGAACGCAGAGATTGGTCAGTGCCCTGACTTGGCCCCGCCTCCAGCCCCG
The DNA here is from genome assembly GCF_024489055.1 of Chanodichthys erythropterus. Classification (NCBI taxonomy): domain Eukaryota; kingdom Metazoa; phylum Chordata; class Actinopteri; order Cypriniformes; family Xenocyprididae; genus Chanodichthys; species Chanodichthys erythropterus. Next base: position 39,038,023 of record NC_090224.1, on the reverse strand, counting down.
CCCCAGATCCCTGAAGAGGAGGAGGAGGAGGAGGAGGAAGAGGAGGCTCCGCCCAAACCAGCGCTGCCACATAAAGAAGTAGATCGACCTCGACCTCCAGCCTCCACTGTACGTCCTAACAAAGGCATTGTGGGTAGAGAGTGCTGTGTGATTTCTGTAGTTAAAGTTCACATACTTACACTATTCAGAAAAAGTCTATACTGCTGGCGATAGGTAAGTCCACACATATGTAGTAAATGTTGGCACATACATCCGTTTGTCCAGTATCATTTGTGTTTTCATGGAAGAACTAAGAGCTAAATTAATTATCACACAACGCTGCTATGGCGGCTTCAGATTCACATGTAGGCTGCACAATTTGGCCAAAAAATGTAAGATTATATATCAATATGACAATAAAATATTAATAACAGTAATAATATTTATTATTATCCAAATAAAATATTAATCAAAATAAGAAATATTACTTTTGTACAGAAGAGGATTAGGGCCAAGCAATAAAATAAAAAAACTCCTGAGATTAAAGTCATTATAATGCAAGATTAAAACTTGTTAAATTTCTAGAAAAAAAAGCTGAAATACGTCAAGAATAAAATCATTAAATTTCAAGAAAAAACGCATAAAATTTCAAGAAAAAAGTCTAAATAAAATGTTGAGAATAAACTCATTAAATTTCGAGAATAAAGTCATGTTTCAAGAAAAAGCTCGTTAATTTTCAAGAAAAAAATAGAAATGTTGAGAATAAAGTTGTTTCAAGAAAAAACTTGTTCATTTTCAAGTAAAAAGTCGAAATAAAATGTTGAGAATAAAATCATTAAATTAGAGAATAAAGTCGTGTTTTGAGAAAAAACTCATTAAATTTCAAATCTAAAATGCTTAACATGGTTTAATGTATTATTAAGACAGTGGTATTAAAAGACCAAATTCTGTACACACTTTATTAATAACCCATACTATGTGAAGATGAGCATAATGACTTCACCCTAGGCTGGACGAGACATTTATCTTTCTTTTAGGCTATTTAATAAAGTTTGTGATTATGTAGAAATTGTCCTTTCTGTTTCCGTTTGCACATTTACAGTAAAACACATCAACGCCACTTTTTCATTCTTGAATTGAACATTTGCCCGTATGGTGATCAGATTCACTGTTCTCTGCCGCACTGAACTTGACGTGACGCGTCTGATGTGAGGCGTATGACGCTTCATCCGTAGAGCACACACAGAGAGATCACGAATACTCTTCTTGTGCTTGAACCAACAAATACACATAAATGTATGGCAAAAGTTGGTATCGAGAATTGTGAAACTTCACTGGTATCTACAATTTTGGTAGCTTATTTTTGTGTTATTGAACGAAAGAATAAAATATGGCTTGACTAAGTGATGTAAGTCTGTCATGTCCTCTATCAGCAATGAACACTGATCAATGTGAGCTTATTCTCAACTTTTTACGTTGACTTTTTCTCGAAGTTTAAGGAGTTTTTGAATGATTTTATTCTCAACATTTTATTTCAACTTTTCTCTTGAAATTTAAAATTTTTTTTCTCGAAACACAACTTTATTCTCAAAATTTAATGATTTTATTCTCGACATTTTATTTCAAATTTTTTCTCGAAATTTATCACGTTTTTTCTTGAAACGACTTCATTCTAGAAATTTAATGATTTTATTCTTGACATTTTATTTCAACTTTTCTCTTGAAATTTAACAATTTTTTGTCGAAACACAACTTTATTCTCGAAATTTAATGATTTTATTCTCGACATTTTATTTCAACTTTTCTCTTGAAATTTAACAATTTTTTGTCGAAACACAACTTTATTCTCGAAATTTAATGATTTTATTCTCGACATTTTATTTCAACTTTTCTCTTGAAATTTAACAAATTTTTTCTTGAAAAGCAACTTTATTCTCAAAATTTAATGATTTTATTCTCAAAATTTTATTTCACATTTTTTCTCGAAATTTAACAATTTTTTTCTCGAAACACAACTTTATTCTCAAAATTTAATGATTTTATTCTCGACATTTTATTTCAAATTTTTTCTCGAAATTTATCACGTTTTTTCTTGAAACGACTTCATTCTAGAAATTTAATGATTTTATTCTTGACATTTTATTTCAACTTTTCTCTTGAAATTTAACAATTTTTTGTCAACACAACTTTATTCTCGAAATTTAATGATTTTATTCTCGACATTTTATTTCAACTTTTCTCTTGAAATTTAACAATTTTTTGTCGAAACACAACTTTATTCTCGAAATTTAATGATTTTATTCTCGACATTTTATTTCAACTTTTCTCTTGAAATTTAACAAATTTTTTCTTGAAAAGCAACTTTATTCTCAAAATTTAATGATTTTATTTTCAAAATTTTATTTCACATTTTTTCTCGAAATTTAACAAGTTTTTTCTCAAAACACAACTTTATTCTCGAAATGTAATGATTTTATCTTTTTCAACATTATATTTAGACTTTTTTATAGAAATATAATAAATTTAATCTAGCGTTATAACATCGAGATGGTTTTATTATTTTATTATTACTTGGCCCTAATCCTCTTCTGTACTATTGTAATAGTTTACTGTAGGAATGAGGGATTCTATAAGTGCAGTATTTTACATCACATTTTGAACACGTTTATCTCAAATCAGGGGAGCCGTGTTTGTTTTCTTTCCTCATCACAATGCTTTAGTGCTTCAGTGACTGACAGTGAGTGTCTGGGATGTTTGTAGAAGCTTCATCTGAGCTCTTTTGTCTCTTTCTGCTGCTGTCACTCTGCTGCTCACAGGCCACGCCTCCCACCAAGGCCACGCCCATCCCAGACACGCCCACCGAGCCCGTGGTATTAACCTACTCACACACACACACACACACACACACACATTGAATATTGCAGTTCCTCTATTGAGAGGCACACTGAATGATGCTCTTGGCCTTTGACTGACTGTAGCAGTGAACTTTCATCTGCTTTATGCTGCTTCTGCTGTTTCTGCAGCTTAGCTTTGATTTCTGAGTCCCAGTATTGTTCAACAAGCTCTTTTATCTCACAAGACAATTGAATTGCTCATGGTAGGAGTCCAGTCATGTGAGCACATGAGACAGGACCTCCATTCGCTGTTCTCTGGCTCCATCTACTGCCTCTATAGTGTAAAATAGCAGTCAAACATTTCTGAAAATCATGCTCATGAAACTCATGGAATGTTTGGAATGAGTTTGATTGACATGTGTTCTGTCCAATCACAGGTTTCATGTGCAGCAGAGGCGGAGCCTGTTGTCCTGGAACTGGCCAAACAGTTTGGTCTGTCCAGAAACAGTCACATGGCCTTCGAGTTTGATGACAGAAAGGTGAAGAACAGGTGAGTGTGAGTTATCATCATCATCTTCATCCTCCTCGTCCTCCTCATGTGTTTGTGTGCATGTGCTCGTCAGGCTGATCATCGAGTTCGAGATGCGCACCGAAGCGGACTCTGGGCTGGTGTTCTACATGGCCAGAATAAATCACGCCGACTTCGCCACCATCCAGCTGAAGGAGGGAATGGCTCACCTGAGCTTCGACCTGGGCAGCGGGAACACCTCCGTCAGCGTGCCGCGCATCATCAACGACGGGCAGTGGCACAAGGTCAGAGCTTTTGACCTTTGACCCCTGATGTATGTCATACGTGTTTCTTGAACATCAAATCATCATATCAGAATGATTTCTGAAGGATCATGTGACACTGAAGACTGGAGTAATGATGCTGAAAATTCAGGAATAAATTACACTTTACTATATATTCACATAGAAAACTATGGGAGTTTGTTTCGGCCACTGAATAAAAAAGAGGCTTTTTATCTCATAATTCTGACTCACAATTGCGACTTTATATCACACAATTCTCAGAAAAAGTCAAAATTGTGAGATTAAAACGAGCCAGTAGAATAACTCGTGTGTTTGTAGATCCGTGTGATGAGAGAGAAGCAGAGAGGGATCCTCACGATCGACAGCCGCTACTCCAAACACACCACCAGCCCGAAGAAAGCTGATATCCTGGATGTGGTGGGGATGCTGTATGTGGGCGGTTTACCGCTCAACTACACCACCAAACGCATCGGGCCCGTGAGTGTGACGCCTCATACACACATCAAAACACATTCAGAAGAGTCAGGGTGTGTTCATGTTGATTGTGTGGCGAGGCCAAAGACCAATTTCCAGCTAAGGCTGAACAATACAGTGCTACTAACTTACAGAGGTCTGGATTTTACTGATGGCTAGGTTGGCCCACGCTGCCTGATAACTGATTAATCGACTGCTAGTGTTTAAAATGGACACTGAATGAAAACAAACATAACACATAAAATAGTGCTGAGCTTTAATAGTTATAAAAACAGCACTGAACCATGAAAATGTACTGTACTTTTTAAATTTAAAAAATATTAATATATTAATTATACCTTGATCATTCATGTTAGTTTATAGTGCATTAAATAATGTTGAGAGATACAACTTTAAAATGTATATGGGTTATTAAAGATGAAAAAGGGTTTTCAAGCATCAAAACAATAAGCTTTGAATTGTTGTTGTTTTTCAGTACATCAGAATATTTCATTTGTTTGTTTTTTTAAGAGCAAAAATTAAAAATCATACATTTTTACCGTGATTTACAGAAGACACGCACTAAAATGTCATGCAGTGAAACAATCTTGTCAGGCATATTTACAACAAAAGTCTATTTATGCCATATTAAAGACTAATTACTTTTACCCCTAATGTTAATTACTTGTAATTTTACATTTTTAAACTTTGCCACTATCCTAGGTTTTGCCCATTTGTCAGCAAGAATTCCTTACTAATTTAAAATGCAGTACAATTTAGTATGCTTTTATATATTTTAATGCGTACAGATCAGAATAAGTGTGTTTCAATTTTTACATAAATAAAAGTGTCAACGGAACATTATTTCACCCACATTTTGACATTTTATTCCCCCAAAACTTATTTGAAACCTTAAAAGGATTTTTTCCTGCATTTAATGTGCTTTCTATGTATATAAAATCACTTTTGTAAACTTCTATTGATGCGGACATCTAAATGTCTTTGACCCACAAGTAAATGTTGAAATTAACAATGAACGATACTTTTATTAACCTTAGTTAATGTTACACTTGGACTCGAATGCATTTCTGATTTGTTTCTGCCGGCTTTGCTTTCTCATGTCACTAGCTTTAAATATGCAACTTTGCTGGATAACAAATGCAAAAAAGTGACCAGCTGGATATAAACGAATGCAAATACATGGTAACGATCATTAAACATTCGGTTGGTGTGTTTTTGTCACATTGTTTTAACCGTTTGAGGTACTGCTAATGTTAGCGTCCTCTCAGCCTCGAGGGCGAACACTGCTGTTCATCTAATCAACAAATGATTTACTTTATAATGACATTAAAACACGTACAGTAGTGTGTTACATACCTTTCCACTGTCTGTTTTAAATCCACATCTGAAGCACAGCTCAGTCTCACGTGTCAAAACAAACTCCACGAGGTGTCAGTGGTTTTTATTTGACCTCTAGAGGTCGCTCTCGTGCTGTATAATGACAGCGGACCCGTCTCAGCCTCTCCAGCAACAGATGCAACCCGGAAAAACTATCCATATGGATTTTTGCCAGTTTCAGCAATCAGTTATCGGTGCCGATGTCGACCTCTTTTAGCTTTTGGGGCCGCTGTACGCTATATGACTTTTGTCATTTCAATATACACATGAATGTTTTGTAATAAGTTGGCATCATGTGACGCTGCCTGTGCTTTTGCAGGTGCTGTACAGTATCGACGCTTGCATTAGGAACTTCAAGATGATGAATCTGCCCTTGGACATGGAGAAGCCCACGTCCAGCTACCGCGTGGGCTCCTGTTTCGCCAACCCTGAGAAAGGAACTTATTTTGATGGCACGGGTTACGCCAAAGCTGGTGAGGCTCAATATTTCAGCTAGTCATTTGAAAAAACACCATATTGTAGCAGACGTAGAAGTGTGATGATGGTGTCTGTCGCGCAGTGGACGCGTATCGAGTGGGAAATGACGTGTCGGTGGATCTGGAGTTCAGGACGGCACAGAGCAGCGGCGTTCTGTTCGGCGTCAGCAGCCAGAAGATGGACGGACTGGGCATTGAACTCGTCAATGGAAAGGTCTTCTAGATTTTCCTTGTGTTTTCATATTAAGTTGTTTTCTTGCGAATAGTTTGTTCATTAGAGTGTCTGTGCAGCTTTTGCTCCATGCTGATAATGGAGTGGGACGCTTCACAGCCGCGTACGAGCCCGGGCAGGAGGCGGGGCTTTGTGACGGACAGTGGCACTCTGTCTCCGCCCACAAGCTGAAGCACCGCCTGGAGCTCATCGTGGACGGCAGGAAGTCCGAGGCAGCGAGTCCAGACGTGCGCTCTGCCTCCGCCGATACCAATGACCCTGTGTATGTGGGCGGATACCCCGGTACGTCAATCAAACTCATTCTGGGTGATTTTGCCATTGAGATGAGATGAGATTCACCCTATTGAAAATTATCATCTTATGTGAATATTTGCTGATAAATGTCTGAGATGGTGTTTGTGTGTTTGTTGCAGAGGGTCTGAAGCAGTTCGGACTCACTATAAACACTCCGTTTAAAGGCTGCATGAGAAACCTGAAGATCACTAAAGCTGGGAAAACTCTGGAGGTTCAGATGAACAAAGTCCTGGAGCTCAGAGGAGTTCAGCCACTCACCTGCCCTGCTAGTTAAACACACACACACACACCTTTAACCAAATACAGTGTCACCTGATTCATTTGTCAAAGTGAATCAGTTCAGTAACAATCTACATGACAAAGAACAGAAAGTAAACTCACAGAACTTAATGAATCACAGCTGAATAACACAAGGAATACTAAAAAACAAGAAAAATGTCATCAGATAATGTTTTACTATACTATAAGGTCCCGTTAGTTAACTTTAGTTAACATTAACTAAATACATTTGTTACACTATGTATTAATCCTTGTTCATGATAGCTAATAAAAATAAATGTATTCATTGTTGGTTCACGTTATCTCAGGTCCATTAAATAACATTAACAGATGCCGCTTTTTAATAATGCATTAGTAAATGTTGAAATGATTAACTAATGTAGTTGACTAATGTTAACCAATGGAACCTTATTGTTAAGTGTTAATGCTGTAGTTCATTATAAAACTGTGTATTTGAGTGAATTGCAGACTGTTCACAATGAAAAGTCAAACGTAAGAAAGCAGGCCACACATTTTTTCTGTGACCACAGTATGAATGTAGCCTAAAATATCGAAGTACACTTGAGGAATCAGGGCGGCTGTGACACACTTCATCCGAGAGCACTGCCAAAGACGATCCTGTCGAGAGCTGAGACGTTCCTCTCTTGAGGTCTCGGTGTGTGTGATTTGCATGGAGTGATTACATGTACTGTGTAAAGATCAGTATTTCAAAATAAAGAAATATCCCCTCTGATGGCACTTCATTTCGGCTGCTGTGTGTTTCATTGTGTCGAAATGATCATTGAGCAATTTAACAGCCTGACCTCAAATGGATCATGGGTAAGTAAAATGTTAATAAATGTATTTGTCAAGCTAAATACACTGTTAGATGAGAATAATAGTTATGAAAAACTCCAGCATCAGTTTTAGTGGTAAACAGGCTAAATAGATCAGTGTTTTTAGACAGATTAGGATCTTTCTGAAACACATTTCTCAGGAAAACTGCTTATAGGAGAACCTATCGAAACTGTTAAGGAACTTACACTTTTAGGTCTTGTGCTCGATGATAAACTCCACATATGAAAGCCTTAAAGAAAATGTTAAAACTTTGGATTTTATAAAGATACTGGTAAAATCAGATCTCACTGAACTCCTACAGAGACCGAGTCAGATGCGGGAAGTATTGTATATGGCTCAGCAAGGAAATCATAAATGCTGGATACTGTTCATCATCAAGAGATGAGCTTTTAGGATCTGTTCAGTCTTCAAGAAGCTTCACTCCAGAACAGACGTCTGAAACTGGATTTACAATGCGCTCTTTCCCCCAGAATATGAAGCCAGACCTGAGTATGATACACCTTTAAAATGAGGATAAAACCTTACTTCGACTTAATTTGGAGAACAATTTTTGCACTATTACTCCCTGGGATTTGAAAAGGCCAAATGTTATATTAACCCTGAATCAACACACCCTCTTGAATATCGGCAGAAATGTTTGGAGTTAAAGGGTTAGTTCACCCAAAAATGAAAATAATGTCATTTATTTCTCTCCCTCATGCTGTTCCACACCCGTAAGACCTTCGTTCATCTTCAGAACACAAATTAAGATATTTTTGATGAAATCCGATGGCTCTGTGAGGCCTGAACAATGACATTTCCTCTCTCAAGATCCATTAATGTACTAAAAACATATTTAAATCAGTTCATGTGAGTACAGTGGTTCAATATTAATATTATACAGTGACAAGAATATTTTTGGTGCGCCAAAAAAAACAAAAACGACTTTTCAACAATATCTAGTGATGGCCGATTTCAAAACACTGCTTTAGGAAGCTTCGGAGCGTTATGAATCTTTTGTGTCGAATCATGATTCGGATCGCGTGTCAAACTGCTGAAATCACGTGACTTTCTGATTCATAACGCTCCGAAGCTTTTCATTTTTGGGTGAACTAACACTTTAAGCCCTGTATTCACAGAGCGATCCAAAGCAGATAATCGTGTATCGATTTTTTTTTTTTTAATCTAGGTACGATCAAGTTGTTTTTACTAGATGCAGTTTTGGTCATTTCAAAGCTTACATGTGGCTATTAATTAAAAACATACTAAGTTCACATACTTGTTTCTATAAAAAACAAAGCTACAGATACTTTGAAATGTGCATTCATGTTTTTGTTTTTGTTCGTGTGGTCCCGCCCACTGCCAGTTTACCCTATAGTATTCGGTTCGACACCTTGGGTTGCCATTTGGTGGAAAACACAGTGTAATGGAAGCCAGCAAACAAACTGGGTCAAAGATCACAGATTCTACCCCACCCAAAAGCCCCGGCATGTATGGGAGCATTTTTAAAATGCGGATAAATCAAATTACAGTCTCCTCGCCTTCCATCGTCACTTCCTCGCTCCTGTTGCGTGTCCTCAATCTGAGTGTTGAGTCTGAGGAGGACAACTCTCTCTAATATTTTGAGTTTAGACATTTCAACATATTCAGTATTACATACTGTTATTACTACTATTACAGTTTCCCAGATGACTGTATGATATATCACATGGTGTTCCACAAGGGTTTGTTCTCGGGCCGCTTTATTTATCATGCAACATGAAATGAATGATACTTTATATATATATATGAAACTAAAGATGCGAGAGCGAGGAGCTGACTGACGAGACGATGTCGGAAGATTTTTGCAAAATTTGGGAATCAAACCCAGTCAAGTCAAGTCAAATTTATTTATATAGCGCTTTTTACAATTGGTAATTGTTTTACATCACAAAGCTTTACATATTAGAAGCACAGAAAAAAAAGAGAAGTGGTTAAAAATAAGCTTTACAAGCAAGCGTGGTAATGTATAACATATACAGTGCTAATAGGGAACCTGCAAAGGATTGTGTTTTTCTAGTTGTTGTGTTTTTCATCAAGAATAATAACACCTTTCAAGCAATTGAATTTGAGAAGCAAAAGTAAAATCTGCACGGGCATTCATAGTCTATTGTGCGGAGCGTTATCAGTTCGTTCCATGTCACATCGATTAACCAGTGTGAAAACTTCCTCACAGCATTCCTTGAGAAAAAAAAAAGTTAACTAAGTGTGATTTCCTGCTTGAAAGACTGAAAGCAGAACTGTTAAAAGGAAGCATTATTTTTTAAACTATTAAGCTCACAGTTAGAGGACAGAAGAGAGAGAGAGAGTCATGCTCATCAGAAGTCTGCTGCTCAGAGCTGCCCATGATGGGACGATCCTGCTGAAGGTCCGTCAGAGATGCTCTTCAGTGTGGAGAGAGACTCATCACTGCTCGGCTTTAGTTTACAGAGAACACTCACATGACATCGATACTGTCAGGTATGGACATTTCAGTCTCTTTAACTGCTCATTCGAGTTCATAACCGTGTATTATGGTGATTTTTAGTCTTAATTATAATGTAAATGTGACTTTTATTTGTGATGAATGAATAAGAGCCCAAGGTCAAATGAACTGACCATAGCAATCATGATTGGCATATCCAGCCGTCTCAATCAAACTGTTGTTTTCTGTTGGTGGTGGTGGTTGTGTTTTTTTAGAGTCCGGAGTTTCTTAAAGTATTCAGACCCCTTCTTTTTCACATTTTCTTATGAAATATCTGAAAATATTGCTACAGTTGCGAGAAAAAATATGTGAACCACTTGCAGAATCTGTGAAAATGTGAATAATTTTAACAAAATAAGAGGAATCATATAAAATGCATGTTATTTTTTGTTTAGCACTGTCCTGAGTAAGATATTTTACATAAAAGATGTTTACATATAATCCACAAGACAAAACAATAGCTGAATTTATTAAAATAACCCCATTCATAAGTATGTGAAGCATTGATTCTCAATCCTGTGTGTGGTCACCTGATGATCCACGACTGTTTGTGTGTTTTGTGATGGTTGTTCATGAGTGTCTTGTTTGTCCTGAACAGTTAAACTGAGCTCTGTTCTTCAGAAAAATCCTCCAGATCCTGCAGGTTCTTCAGTTTTCCAGCATTTTTGCATATTTGAACCCTTTCCAGCAGTGACTGAATGATTTTGAGATCTGTGTTTTCACACTGAGGACGACTGAGGGACTCAAACTCAACTATTAAAAAAGGTTCAAACATTCACTGATGCTCCAGAAGGAAACACGATGCATTAAGAGTCGGGGGGTGAAAACTTTTGAACAGGATGAAGATGTCACAATTTTTCTAATTTTGTTTAAATATCATTGTTTTTCATTTAGTACTGCCCTTCGGAAGCAACAGAAGATACTTGCATGTTTCCCGGAAGAAAAATTAAGTACATTATGTAAAATATCTTACTCAATACAGTGCTAAACAAAAAATAACATGCATTTTATATGATCTCTCTTATTTTGTTAAAATTATTCACATTTTCACAGATTCTGCAAGTGATTCACTTACTTTTTCTTGCCACTGTATATTGTAGTTCTGCTCTTTGTTAATCGGTGGATTAACTGTTGGACGCTTGTGAAAGATCTCACTGACCGCTGGTCATTTGTCTTCAGGATGGAGCAGCTGCTGTTGCCTCCAGTGAAAGATGGCTCCGTGAGAGTCCGCATGCTGGCGGCTCCTGTCAATCCTGCAGACATGAACATGATCCAGGGTAAAGTCATGACACACACATCTTCATGTCTGTTATTCCTTCTGTCTAGTGCTGTTTAAATCAGATGCTTTATAGTTATACTCTTTGGCTGAACACGATGAACGGACTATAACGGGTCATTGGTTATGTGTCCATACTGTAGGTTCGTACCAAATCTTGTGCCCCCTCCCGGCGGTGGGGGGGAATGAGGGCGTGGGAGAGGTGCTGGAGGTGGGCAGTGATGTCACATCTCTCCGACCTGGAGATTGGGTCGTGCCCATAGATGCTGGCTTTGGTAAGGAGATATTCACTTTTCAACATCAAAATCTTAAACTCTTAAGTACAACTTTTGTGTTGCAGGTCATTTAGACATGCATTGGTTTCCTTGCAACTTACCATAAATCTACATTATGAAAAACACTAAAAACACTTTTTTGTTTGTTTTTGCCATGACCACTGAGGTGCAAATACCTCCAAGTATAAATAGTATCTAACACTATTTGTACTTCTCAAACCCTTGAAAGGGTAAAATGGGTTTCTCATGCTTCTTCTCAGTGCTGCAATAGCAATTGAGATCCAAAACTAACAACCAAAAACATCCTTTGACAGATGTTTTGACTCTAGATAAAGAAAGTGACTTTTCCTTGAATGATTCAGAAGAAGAGTCTTCATTTTCAAGAAAACTTTGAGTCTTACATTTTCAAGTTCCATAAGTGTTTTGTATATTTTAGTGTTTGACAAGAATAACTAAAGGTTTCTGACTCTTTGCTGTTCATTTTTGGCAAATTGTATGGAATCCAATGGGGGGGTCAATCTGTTCAACACAAAACACTTCTACACATCTCTGTGTCCAATATTCAGAAATTGAAAGAAGAAATAACCAGTGTTTCAAACATTTTGGAAATCGAAACCGACCCCACAAAAACAGGAGGGCTTTCAAGTCAACATGGAATTTAATTCCATAATGTGTATTTCCAAATGCATTTCAATAACATTCAGTGAGCGAAAGATTTAATGTGGGACTTGATTGCATCCTTTGGAATTTGATGACAGGCAGTTGATCAGCGAGAGTTTTGCTGGTCCCAAAGGAAAGTCCTTTAAGAGTTGGAGAAGGTTATTAAATTCTGATGAATGATTACAAAGAAGTATGAATTGCTGCCAATATACTGAATAAAACACAGTGACAGTGCAAAGTGAAATGCACTCCCAACATTTCAGCCCAAAACCTGGAGCACTGAAGAAACCGTTTACGTTTTCTGAGATTTAGGGAACGAGACATCGTGACAGTAGCTGAGCTACGAGGTAATCCTTTCTCCTTATCAATCCCGATTGAATCCCACTGATGCAGGTGCATTGGCCAATGGTGTTTAAGCCTGGCATTTTCATATAAATATGAGCTGCAAGCCAAAAACCACTAGCTCTAGTCATATGACTAGGACGATACACTCGGCCATCTCTTGTTCCCTACATTTCCATGAGCCAATGCCGTTCCCTTTCGATTGCAGTTCTCTCGACATTGCATTGTCTAATCACGCCGCATTCTAGAACTTGAACCAGAAAGAAAATAACACCAGTTCACGTTGGCATCGCCAGTGTTTACCAAAACAGATAAGGTATAATATGGTAGTATACCACGGTATGAACCATAGAGGGAGTTTACACAAGCTCTTCACAACAGAGGCTAGGAAGATGAGATTAAAACGGTCAGTGCAGCTCTCTTGCTCAGAAACACCTGTGAAGTGAGAGGAAACATCAAAGAACCAGCCTATATCCTGAAGCCATGCCTCCCGTGGACTCTAAGCCAGGACAATCACATCTATGATCCACTGTGACAGCCTCTGTTTCCAAACAGGCATTCCCTAAAATCCAGTACAAGCACAGTTTTAAGAGGGAGTACACACAAATCCACACAAATCCACCCGTTTCTAGAGGCTCAAAGGAAGGTCCCAGAACTAAGACCAATTCCCATGCTGGAACAGTAGATGCCTCACACTCCTGAGAAACTTGATCACCATCATGTTGTGTGTGTCAGGCACATGGAGGACAGGAGCTGTGTGTGAAGAGGACGAGCTCATATCTGTTCCTAAAGACATCTCTCTTCTGGGGGCCGCCACTGTCTCCGTGAACCCCTGCACTGCCTACAGGATGCTGCACGACTTCCAAACGCTCACCCCTGGTATGATTCGTGGTTTAGTATTTCTATCTTACCGAAGGAACAGTAAGTCTTGAGTGATTTGTTGAGATCTGTGTGTCGTGTAGGCTGTACAGTGATTCAGAACGCCGCTAACAGCGCAGTGGGACAGGCTGTGATTCAGATCGCTGCGGCACTGGGCCTGAAGACCATCAACATCATCAGAGACAGGTACAGAAGGCCTTGAGAGCGGAGGAAACGATGAAGACGTTCTTTGGAATAATCGCATGTGGTATAATGGCTCATATCATGTATCGTATTTCTTGAACTCAGACCAAACTGTGCAGAGCTGATCGATGAGCTTCAGTCACTCGGAGCTGATTATGTCATCACAGAAGAGGAAGTGATGTCATCAGGGTTTCATCGGGTCTTTGAGGTGGGGTATTCTGCTCTTCTGCAACCGTTCGGTTTCTACAGAATTGCTTAAACACAGATATTGCGTTTCTGTAGGAGGTTCCCAAACCTAAACTGGGCCTGAACTGTGTCGGGGGCTTGAGCGGAGGACTTGTGCTGTCCAATCTTGAGTAAGTTTCACACGCACAGTGCAGTTTTATGAGAAATTCAATGTGTTGATGGACATCCTCTTTTATTTCAGTTATGGAGGAACGATGGTCACATACGGAGGGATGGCCAAAAGACCCCTCCAGATCCCTGCTGTGAGTTTATGATGTTCAATAATAATACTGATTAACACAAATCACGTGTAATCAGCAACAGCTGCTATTAATACTTCATCTAAATCTATTAACTAATATAGAGGATTAACAAAGATTATAGAACTTATAGTAGCTACTTTGTGTATACTTTTTAAAAAGTGCACTTGCAGATAATACAATATAATTAAAATTAAAGGCCACTTAAGTGTACTTAAATAGAATATACTTTAATGACAATATTTATTATCATGCTTAAGTGCACTTTTTTTTCACAAGGGATGTGACTCGTATTGTTTTGAATGGGAGAAAGTGTAATATGGCGGAATAAGTCCCGCCTTCTAAATAAGAGCCAATCGCCGACTGGTAAAGTCATCGCGTGACTTCAGCGGCCGTTAGAATCACCGGTTTCTATAGAAACAGTCAGACGCGCGCCTCCGAAGAGACGCGCATTTAGGTCTGCGCATACGCATTAGCTCGATCCAGCCTGAAAAATAGTTTTTTTTTTTTTTTTGTCATGATTCGAGCGTTTAGAAACTAAATTTATGAGCCGGTTGTTGTTAGATTTCATTGGTGATTTCAAATATGAAATTTAATCGTAAGGTTGCCGAACAGTTTTGGAGAATTTGATGTTTCCCCATTCAAAGAGATTGCATGATGCCCAGAATGCCCGAGAGGCGTTTCAAAGATGGCCGCCGAGTGAAATGACTTGTCTTAAAGGGACTTTGAGATTAACTAATCAGTACATAATAGCAAATCTGACAGTTCTTTATTGGCTAATCAATGATTACTGAAAGAGATTATTATCATTAAGAACTACTAACCAATTAAGAATTACCAAGTGTTATGATGTCACTGTCGCGACTGTAAGTGATTTTTTTCAGACTAGTCCCATGTTGACATAATACTTCAAGGCAAGTTGCGATTCTTTTAAAGTTTTGATCCATACGTCCAGTAAAAGTAGTAAATTACAGCAAATAAGTGTAATTTCTGTGGTAATCAACAGCTTAAAGGCGACCTATAATGTAATAATACACAGATCATTTATTATAGCTTGTCAAATTTGCCCCTATTTGGGTGTGAGCAAAACCACGCCGTTTTTGTGTGTGTCCCTTTAAATGCAAATGAGCTCCACTTTCCAGAAGAGGGCGGAGCTTTAACAGCTCAACAACAACAAAGCTGGAGAATCTCACGCAGACAAAATGAGGATTGTCAGTAACGGTGTTCAGCGTTACAGTCGACACTGATGGTTTATGATTGCTCTCAAATGCTGTGAATGCTCTAATATTTTTTTCCAAAATATCACTCGGACAGAAACGCTCCTTTTTTAGCAATCGAGCTTGCCAGGGTCAACTTTAGGCTATCCAAGCTAACGAGACTCTAAATAGTGTTCAGTGCTCATCTGTGCAGCCAGTGACAGAACAGTTAGCATGCTTTGCTCCAACTTTTGCCATGGTGTTAGATGCCATGTTTTCTGGGTTGATAGATGCACAGGAGACCCGATTATAGCAGTTGAACACAGAAAAAGTCACATTTTCATGATATGTCCCCTTTGTATTTAACCCAAAGCATTCCTCAAAAAAACAAAACAAAAATCTGACATATTCTGTTTCCTCCTGAGCAGAAATCCTTCATATTCCACAATGTGACTCTGAAGGGCTTCTGGCTGACCAAGTGGAAAAGACGCCACAGAGAAGGTAAAGCAAAGATATAATGTCAGAGCAGCTGCAGGCCATATGGTTTCACATCTTAATGTTCTGTGATGCGTTTCACCTGCAGATAAAGCCCAGCTGAAGGCCATGTTGGATGCTGTGTGTGACCTCATGAGAGCCGGACAGCTGTCCACACCACACTGCGTCCAGACGCCATTTCAGCACTACACACACGCGCTGCGAGCTACTGTACAATCACACCGCCGCAAACACGTTCTCATCATGTAGACGCTGTGTTCTTCACATTAATGACATAAAACGAGGAACTGTAACAATATAAACGTGTCAGTGGTGCGCTGTTTGCTAACACCACAACAGGAAAAAGCGCAGAAGAAGAACAGACGATCTATGCATAGATATGTTCACATGTAATCTCAACCAGTGTGCAGAAAGACATCAATAAAACAGCTTTAGGATGATCTCATTTAGCGTCACATCTACCTCAGGTCAGTCATTCAGTGTCCACATGTTAGTTCACTAGAGAAATGAACTCTAGAGGAGCATTTCACTACGTATATGCATCATTATATTTACTTTACTTGTTAGTAATGTCTTATTCAATATATGTTTAAATAAATTTGTCATGAAAAGAAGTTATGAACCATGGGTTAACCAATCCCAAAAGTCCTTTGAGGAATGAGTAGACCAAACATGTTATGATTCTTCTTCTCTACGCTACACAACATCACTGACCAGAGCAGAGAATAAAACACACCGGACAGAGATGAGGAATTACACATTTATTTACAAAAACATTTAGTGGTTATTTTAGAAGCATTAAATCATACAGCAACATTTTCGGCCATGTTCACAGTTTCCAGCACAATAAAAGCATGACATTAGACATGTAGAAGTAAAAAAATCACACCTCAAAACTACTCATTTAAATGACATCTGCATGACTGTAATTAACAAGGTCAGTTTAAGTGCCAAGTGTTTCCCTCCATTGAAGTACTTTATGAGGTCTGTGTTGAACTGAGCTCTGTTGTTTTCGGTCATGAATCCTACAATATCCTCTGACTTGCAGCAACATTTTTTTTCTCCAATATTGCAAAACAGGAATACAAAAGTACATCCAAGATCCCTGGGAGTGGCTGAACAACTAATAAAGAGACATTTATTGGCAGTGAGAGCTAAAGTAAGAGTGGGGAAATTATCATGTGACTGATTTAAAGTAGGGATTGCTATAATACTAAGAGATCACTCACATGAAATCGCAGAAGGAAGAAATGAATATGAAGGAGGAAGAAATGTACCTCAGTACTTCAATGATCTGAGACCATTTTTTCATTTGATATATATATAAAAATTAAATATGAATGAGATTTGTGGCTAGGTGCATCTCACAAAATCTATAAAGAACCGGTCATATTTCACCCCAAAAGAAATAAATTGTATATTGTCATTTTCTATATATATATATATACCATTCTTTGCACATTTTTCATGACAGTTAATCATGTTCCCTGGTCCTCATTAACATAATGCAAAAGAATGCTTAATGCAGCAATAAAAACAATGTATTATTTATATTGTGAAGTATTTACAACAAGAAAATTCAAGATGCATTACAAATGCATGAGAAATTAAAGAGTAATGTGGTGAAAATAATACAAAAACAATGCAAATCTATCATTTCTTCTGATATGAAATATGACCTGGACATTTTTTAAGAGAATTTTGAGAAAACATGAAATGATTCTCATACTTAAACAATCTGTCCTCCAAAAGCGATGAAATGTGATAAACCTGACTACATTTTGGCTTCTCGTACAAATGATGTACGAACAACTGCCACTCGAGCGTGTGATGAAAACCACATTAGTGTAAGTGATGGTTTAGGATTCTGTCATGGGAGAGAGGTGCCGTTTGAGCAGCAGCGGAGGACGGGGTGGACCGTGCGCCTGAAGAGTTGAAATATATTCAGATTGTTCATGTTAGGCTCTGAATCCCAGTTCTGCTGTCTTCCCTTTACTCGTGGTCTTTAAGGCACGTGGCGTGACGGGGTGATTGGCATGTGTTGCTGTGGGTCAGTGCTGGACGGATTTAATGACCCACTCCGCACTGGGGTTGAGCTCCAGGAGAGCTTTGATGTACGTCTCTTCATCCAGACATCTCTCCTCTAGACAAACACACAAACACACACGCGTCAGATGCACGGGCTTCTCTTCAGCGGCACGATTCATGCTGATCTTTTCAGGGAAGAATTGTGTTAAGAGTTGACTGATTAGTTGCACATGCATTCAGTATTCAGGCTCATGAGATACTCACTGATGTTTCCTCCCATCTCATAGAGACACAGATCTTCTCTTTTCACTGACAGAGACCTGTAACACACACCAAACCTTCACATCACCACTACTTTACACTTTTCTGGTGCCTGTAGATGTGTGTAAGTGTGTATTAAAGCTGCATGAGTGTGTCCGCTCACCTCTCCTGACTGAGGAAGCGTGTCAGAACATCTGAGGCCTTCAGATCCTCCGTCAGCTGTACGGCCATGGACACCATGGAGAACTGAGGGGCCTGAACCCGTATGAAGCCTCCATCAGCCTGAACACACACACATCTACACTACAGCCAAACACGTACCAGTAAAACACTCTGTCCGGGGATTCCCTAGTGAGAAACTTGGACATTAACCCTGTAAAGCCTGAAAAACTGACTCATTTCATAAACCTTTAGACAAAATGTGTTTCAAGTATCATATTCAATACTTTAGGCTTTTATGGCTCACATAGTCTGATAATATGAAGGAAAAAACAGCTCAAACTGAGCAAAAATATGCAATTTGCTGCAATTATGGACAAAAACTGTAAATCTGAGATTAACATTACAGCAGATACTTACATAAAATGCATACATCAATATCTGCCAATAGTGTGTCTTAGTAAGATGATATTTAAATGCTTATTTTTATGTAGTTTTAAAACACACAAAGATGATTGAGATAAACCTTCATCAAGTAAAGCTGCTTCAGTCCAGCTGAAATATTACTAACAATATCAAAGTTATTCTTACGTTTACTTGATAAAATCAGTGCAGATTTGACAGCAGAAAGACACGAGAAGCACGAGCTGAAGGATGTTCGTACTATAAGACTTTTACTTGATAAAAGAGTCTAAAATATCAATCAGAGGAGACTGGAGGAGATTGTGTGGGACAGGTTTTTCAGATCATTTAGAAATATGAGTATTAATTATGAAACAGTAGCATTATAGGGTTATAACCAATCACATCATGTGTCTGTACCTGCAGGATGTATTTGGTGTTTAGAAACGACACATTTTGAGAGCCTGTCCATGCGATTATAATCATTTAAAATCAAACCGGCTCTGCATGCAGTTGTCCTGTGTGTCCACCGGGTGTCAGAGTGGAGCTGCTGCTGTTTCAGTCACTCACATTCTCAAACTCTGATTCACTCAGCTGGGTGGGAAACACTGACACACACACACATGACTGCAGATGTCTAGCTACACTTGGGTTTGATCCGTGCCTCAGTTCAGTGTAATGGACTGTGTGACTCTCTCTCACCTCAGTGTTCTTCTCCTGTTTGTCAGAGGCTCTCTCGCGGTCGTAGGCCATCTTCTTCAGTAGTTTCTTAACCGCTCTGTCTCGGTTCATCTTCCTCTGGTTCTCCATGTTATGCTTGCGCACCTGGTTCAGGATGAACTTGGGAATCTGAGACACAAAAAGACTCATTTGAGTTAGTCGGACATAACAAATGCAAGATATTACACTTTCCAAGTCACTTCTCAAGTAAATGTATCTTGATTTATTCATCTGTGAGGAGACGCACCGTCCAAAGGAGGTTCTGGTAGCGGATCAGCAGCCTGACGATGTTGGCGGTGCCGGCGGCCATGGCGAACTCCTGCTGCTCGCTGATCTTACTGCGGAAGCCCTTACACATGAAGATGTTGGGCGCCATCACCACTGCAACGTTGTTCAGGGTCATCTTATTCCTGTCCTTACGGTCGATCACTCTCTGGAAGAACTCCATCAGAGCCTGGAACACACGCAAACGAGGTGAAGCGATATGAACGTGGAATAGCGTCACGTGAGGTGTGAACGCGCGCTGTCGTACCTTGAGAGTGTCTCTGTTGGGTTCGGGCAGCAGGAGCACCAGCAGATTGAGCGCCTGGAGCTGCTGTTTCTTAGTGGGCAGCTCTGCTCAGACACAAACACCATCACAACAATCAATTACAACACACTTTATACTCACAGTGAAGTTATGTTCACTTACGGGTAAAAAGAAGTTTACAGTTATATACTGTTAGCAGACAGGATCTGCGATTCAGACGCTTATTTCAATAGATTGCTTTAAAGCAGCAGATTTACAGTATTAAATGTGAAAATCAGCTTCAGTTTCTACTAATGTTATTTTAATGTGATGACCACAAACATTATTTGTTCATCCTTCTGAGATTGTCCCCATTTGTAGATGTAAGAAATCCAACATTTGATATAAAACACTTTTATTTAAAAAATAAAAAAGACATTACCAATATAACCATCAGATGGCAGCAGAGGAGCATTTAGTGGCTCATATCAGCCATTTCCTGTAATATTGTTTCACTCAGTTTCACTTTTGAATAAATATTAAACATTATAAAATCACTAGGTTTAAAAATACATTTTGTCAAAGTGAAGCATGAACAGAGTTCCCACTCTAAGCCAAATTCCCTGACTGTCACTGACTAAAAAGCTGAATTTCCATGACCTATAATGAACGGGAACACTGAGCAGACAAAAATCAGCCTCCTATTTTAAATCCATCCATTTGCAAGCTTTATTTACTTGTACACAGACATTTTTAGTACAAAACTAAGTTAAACACTCGTACACACTACTTCTTTTGCACTTTTACCCATTAAATGCACTTTCATATTTTCTGTACTATTTCAACAGAAATTAATTAATAGTTTTTATGCTTTCAGGGGTTAAACGCTTTAGAGGATTTTCTGTTTCTCATAAATTTCATCATTCAGTCTTTTGATTTCTTCACATTTAGTTTTTGCAGGCCGTCTCAGTCTGTTTGAATCGAGGCTATTTCTGTAAATGGTTGTTATCATTATTTAAATCTGAAATAAATAATTAGTAATGTTGGTAGTTTATCCAATGTGCGTTTATTAATTTATTCATTCTACCATGGTGAGTAAACGAAGGTAACGGCTACGCAAGACCAATTTGAAAATTCTGTGCGACTGCCAAAATGCGACAATCGTGCAGTGAAAAGGCGGCTTACTGTGTCCTACCAGACTTGATAAAGCTACAAGATGACAAAGTCAATCATAATTCACAGCCAATCATAACAGCGTGTGGGCGGGCTCTGTTCGCAGCTGAACAGGAAAACCAAACGAAATTAAACTAAACAAAGTTAAACTATATATTCAAAATACAGTGACCGATACAATCTTTGTCATGAAATACACTTGTTTGAGCTTTGCTTAATATTAAAATGGTTTGAGCTTGAATATCATTTTGCATGACTATAATAGCCACAGAAACAAGAACATTCAAGCTGTAAGTAATAAATACTTTTCTTTGTGCATTCATGTCCTTGTTCCCTCTCTGTGTGACCTGAACTATCAGCTGCAAAATCCCAGAAATATAGAAACCATTTCAAAAACAGAATCCTGCAGTCGTGGTTAGGACAGTCCAAATCTCTTGAAATGTACATGTTCCTGCATGTTTGCCGTAGTTAACATGTACAGGTGACTGCATTTGACTTAAGCTGACGAGCGGGAAGGGAATAAAATGCTGCTGAAAAATAGTCTAACCATAACAATACGCAAAACACGTGAAACAACTCAAAAAATGCGGTATAGAAAAATTACATTTTGATAAATGGAAACTAAAATTTAAAGCGACAAACAAAAATCCCTGATATTCCATGACTTGGACAAAAAAAATATAGAATTCCCTGATTTTCAATGTCTGGAATAGACCTTTTAAAATTCCATGATATTCCAGAAATTCCATGAGCCGTGGGAACCCTGTATGAAGTACTCAAAACATCTCATGAAAAACAATAACTTTTCTTGTGAATGGCTCATAATCAGCCATTTCCTGTAATATTTTTTCACTTTTGAATAAATATTAAACATTATAAAATCACTAGATTTAAAAAAACATTGAGTCAAGGTGAAGTATGAAATACACAATCACATGAAAAACAATAACTTTTCTTGCGAATGAATTACACAGAAAGCGAAAACTCTTGCTTTATAATTGCTTTATAATAATTAAAGTGCGCAATAAATCTTCAATTTATAGTGTGTTGACTGCACTAAAGTGTTCGAACTGAATTTTTCTGAGGAGGAACTGAGAGACACATGTTTTTATGTCATCTTACGTTTGAATAGCTAAATTAACGCTAGGCCTGACTATTTAAATGACTATATTCTGATTATAAACTAAGTATTACACTAGTGATGCTGCTAAAGCTACCTCGAGACACTGAAGATACCGACACCAACAAGTGACATTTCACCGGAAGTTTTCCAGCTGGCTTAAATGATTGAGAAAGTTCCGCGTATATGGTCAAGTATTTCGGAGCATTAAAGAAATAGTTCACCCAAAAATTTTTTTTTTTTTTTTTTTACTAAGAACCATTACACCCCTAAAACACACACAGCGTCATTATGCGACAGGAAACTTGTGCTCCAGACTGTCGTGAACGCGCTCAAAACCGTTTGGCAAGGCGGATTAGAGGTAATTATGCTGTAAATAATGGGTGAGTAAATGAAGAGTTGATGTTAATTTTTGAGTGAATTATCCCTTTAAGCTTCACCGTACAGGGATATGCCGCACACAGAGCGAAGTGTCCGAGCCGTGTCCTGGTGCGGGACTCACTCAGCACAGAGATGAAGGCGTTGAAGTATTCGACGGTCAGCAGAGGGTACGGCAGCTCCCTGATGAACAGCTTCAGCAGACTCGCGGCGTCATGCTGTTTGAGACTCTCCCATGGAAACATGCCTTCATAAAACTTGTGTTCCAGTTCGTGGCAGACTGCCTGGGAAACACACACCAGTAAATAGGTTACAATGATGTAATGACTACAGAAATAACACACGCGAGCATCATCGGCAGCTCGGCGTCTGACCTTGACTCTGGTGGCGGCTCCAGGTATCCGCAAAACACCCTCTGTGTCCAAACCCTGCTCCTCGATGTGGGAGATCAGCTGAAAAACGACAGTTTAAAGTCATTCTCACTCTTCTGGAGCTCACAGTCACTACTGTTCGAAGGTTTGGGGTCAGTAAGATGTTTAATGTTCTCTTCTACTCAAAAATGCAGCACAGGATCAAAAATTTAGAGAAATATTATTACTAGGGCTGTCAAAATTAATGTGTTAACACATTTGATTTTCAGCTTAACGTTTAAAATGATTTAATAACACAATTCATCCTTGAAACATTCAGATTATAGAAAATTACATTTTGATAAATGGAAACTAAAATTTAAAGTGACAAACAAAAATCCCTGATATTCCATGACTTAAATAAATAAATATTTTTATAGAATTCCCTGATTTTCAATGTAAAATTCCATGATATTCCAGAAATTCCATGAGCCGTGGGAACCTTGTATGAAGTACTCAAAACATCTCATGAAAAACAATAACTTTTCTTGTGAATGGCTCATATCAGCCATTTCCTGTAATATTTTTACACTTTTGAAAACATTTTAAACATTATAAAAATCACTAGATTTAAAAAAAACATTTAGTCAAGGTGAAGTATGAAATACACAATCTCATGAAAAACAATAACTTTTCTTGCGAATGAATTACACAGAAAGCGAAAACTTTCGCTTTATAATCACAAGATTCAGGCACACTTGTGAAAACTCACATTTTATTCAATGAATCTAACTAAAGTGCACAATAAATCTTCAATTTTAAGTGTGGTGACTGCACTAAAGTGTGAAACTGAATTTTGCTGAGGACACGTCTCTCGTTACGAACGCCCCTGGTCTCGACTAGTTTGTTTGGTTGGTTTTAGTATCTCTGCTCTCTTACACGCTGCAGTATGAGAGGCACTTTGGCTCCTGGCATCCTCCGTTGGTCCTGATCCAGCAGCGTAGAGAGAGGAACACCGAACAAACCCGACTCTACGGATGACAGAGCAATATTCATGATTCAGTTGCATAAACATGTTAAGCATTTGTCTCCAGCATGTACATGTGTGAATTAAATGGCAGATATCAGAGGCACTGACCTCTCACTTTGACCCTGAGAGCTTTATGGGCCTTCACCTCGATCCCACAGGTGTCGAACAGAGCGCTCATCTCAATGAGGACCAGTCTGCGAACTTTCTTCATGTCCTCAGCGGAGAGATCGCCCACTTTTGTCTGTCCGGTCTTATCCTGAGACACTCTGAAATCCTGCGAAAGACGAGCAACAGAAAGGATTCAGTGGACGCACGGCGCTGTGGCTGGTTGCCAGGGGGTTGCTAGGGTATTCGCAGTGGTTCTGCTATAATATTCTGAGGCCGGATTCACCAAACATTCTCAAGAATAAAAATCTTCTATTTGTTAATAGCTATTGTAATCCCAAAAACATTTATAAAGAATGTTGTAAAGATAAAACCTGATATTTTCATCTTAAAGACAAAACAAGACAGAAATGAGAAAACACTGGAACATTTATTAGTCTCAGTTAATGGCGATCTCAATGCTGTTAGGAATGCAGTTCCACAGACTGACCAGCAGAGGTCACTTTTACTCAATAAGACATGAGTGGTTGTTCACTGATGCTTTAAATCTTTCATTTGACATTTTTGCAATCTAATATATAAACACTGACATTTGCTTTATCCTCAAGCAACCAATCAGAGTGAGCTGCACACACACACACACACACACACGAGTGAACGCTCAGACTGCGCTGGACTCACGGGTAACCTGTCGTCGGCTTCGCTCTGGGGCTGGGTAACCTTTAACCCTTCTTTGTAGATAAGCGCTTGCTCGGAGAACGACACCTCCAGGTTAATGTCCGTCTCTGCATCAGCTCCGCCCCCCGGAGCGTCAGGCCCCGCCCCGTTACCTAACCAAACGATAAACACACAATAACATTTCATGCTGTGAAACTATGACCAACATTTATGGTCACAAACACACAGTTGTGCTGGTGTACTTCAGTGACCTCACATCACTCTCTGCTGATTAAACTAAATCAGGCTAGTCAAAGTCCAGCAATCAAGGACGCCATTATTTGGCAGTTACTGCAAGCGCACGACTTCCACACTATGATGATGTCCTGATGGGTTAAAGACACTTTGATTTCAGTGACGTTTCACATGTAGATGTGAAAGAGTGCTGCATTTAACCCTGCGTTATGAGCAAAGCAGTGTCAAAACAGCACTGGAACGTCACGGCGAGTTGTTTAGCAACAGACAACCAATCATTAACTAAAATAGTGTCTCATGTGCTATTTTAAGATGTTCACATGCTCGGTTTAATTTCAGCAGTGATGTGAAACGCCTTCGGTGATGAATATAAATGTCATTAAAGTTCTAGAAAAACTTTTGAATTTGCTGCTTCTGTTTTTGTTGTAGTATGTTTCAGTGGATTTAAGCATCATTTTCCATAGATGGTGTCCTCAACTGATGCTAAACAGTTAAATAAGAACATTAACCCAATGTTTACAAATGTACAGTGTGAAATCTCAAAACCTTACAGCCAGGATTGATTGCTAACCCAGGGTAAAGTATGAACACTGTAAAACAAGATAGCCCAGCACTAAAAATGACTTTCAAAATTCTCATACGCTTACGAGAAATGACTTTACAACACCTCTATCGTGTTCATTTCCACTAGTCTATAGTTGGCTATCATTTACATTCAGAAAAATGAGCCTGTATCTCTACAGGAGTGTATGATTAGACAGCATCACGTGAGGACGCTGACAGACGCATTTTATATGAAGCAAAATGTTTCATTTTAGTGGTGCTGGATGTTCTAAAGAACAAAAGGAGTGGACATTCCAGCAGTTCCTCTGTGCGTTGCTGTCGATTCGCTCTGCCTTGCAGTTAAACGCTGAATGTTAAATGCATTTTGAGGAATGCCATAAAACACAAGCTTCAACTCATGACACATACCCAGTCCTTCCACTTCCAGTTTACTGCTCCCACTTCTTTCTGTGGATTCCGCCTCATCCTGCTTTGTCAGAAAGCGTGAGGAACAAGAGAAAGAAGCAAACTGTTAGCATGTGTGGTGAATAAATTAACACTGAACCACACACTTACACATTGCACAAAACATGATCCCAGGGGAGAGTGTGATGTCATGTTAAAAACAAATTCATTCAGTGCCATTCATCAGTATGTGTGCAACACACAGAGACCGCACTGAAATCTGGAAATCTTTCAGATTCTGCATTTTAAGGTGACTAATCCAGTGTCAGTAAATCAGTGACACTAATCATGTGACTATTTCTATCAGAGGTTGGAGCAAGTCACAAGTCAGTACATCAAGTCTCGAGTCACACAAACCGAGATAGTTAGAGATCAAGACAAGTCAGAGTACCAAATAACACAAACAAATACTAGCAGCTCAAGTCGAGCCTCGAGTCATTGGTTCTCAAGTCAAAGTCATTTTCAGTATTTAGTCAAGCAAGTCACAAGTCCTTAAAGGTGCCCTAGAACTTTTTTTCACAAGATGTAATATAAGTCTAAGGTGTCCCCTGAATGTGTCTGTGAAGTTTCAGCTCAAAAAAACCTTTTTTAATTCATTTTTTAAATTGTCTATTTTGGGGCATCATTATAAATGAGCCGATTCAGGGTGTGTGGCCCTTTAAATCTCGTGCTCCCCGCCCACGGAGCTCGCGCTTGCCTTGAACAACATAAAGTTCACACAGCTAATATAACCCTCAAATGGATCGTTACAAAGTGTTCGCCATGCATGCGGCGGATTATGTGTTCGTCATGCAGCATGTCTAATCACGTAATTACAGTATTTATTTGGATGTTTACATTTGATTCTGAATGAGTTTGATAGCGCTCCGTGGCTAAAGCTAACATTACACGCTGTTGGAGAGATTTATAAAGAATGAAGTTGTGTTTATGAATTATACAGACTGCAAGTGTTTAAAAATGAAAATAGTGACGGCTCTTGTCTCCGTGAATACAGTAAGAAACGATGGTAACTTTAACCACATTTAACAGTACATTAGCAACATGCTAATAAAACATTTAGAAAGACAATTCACAAATATTACTAAAAATATCATGATATCATGGATCATGTCAGTTATTATTGCTCCATCTGCCATTTTTCGCTGTTGTTCTTGCTTGCTTACCTAGTCTGATGATTCAGCTGTGCAGATCCAGACGTTAATACTGGCTGCCCTTGTCTAATGCCTTGAACATGAGCTGGCATATGCAAATATTGGGGGCGTACATATTAATGATCCCGACTGTTACAGTCTGTGTTATGTTGAGATTCACCTGTTCTTCTGAGGTCTTTTATACAAATGAGATTTACATAAGAAGGAGGAAACAATGGAGTTTGAGACTCACTGTATGTTTTTTCCATGTACTGAACTCTTGTTATTCAACTATGCCGAGGTAAATTCAATTTTCAATTCAATGGCACCTTTAAATTTGCTACTCGAGTCATGTGACTCTAGTCCCCCACCTCTGCTTTCTTTAGACAGTCAAATGTTCTTGCTGTGTGGATCTTCTCAGATCAAGCTGGAGAACATCAAGGTTTGTTCATGCAGCTTCATTTTCACGTTCACTCAATTTTGTCACCAGTTTCTGTTTGGTTCATTTCCAGTGTTGCATCTGCTTCAGTGAATACATCTGACTGCATTTGTGGTCATGGACGTTTTCATGCACCGTTTCCATTACTTTATAAATCGATTATTTAGTGCAGCGTTCAGCAGAAACATAAATCACCGCTCATGGCTTTCCTTAATAAACCTCTCAGAATGGCACAGTAAATGACACTGGTGATTTATCACAGATCCATCAAACTGGAATTTTCTCAGTTATTCATTACACTGTTCTGAAATGTTTATTAACAGGGAACTACTGTGTAATTGGTGACACTGTTAACAGCCTGTAAAAAAATGTCCGAAAGCTCCAGTCATTAGTTGGATGTCCTGCATGAACTTCCTACTGAAGCTTTAACACATTGCAATGCTTTAAACCATTTTTGCCTGTTCTTTAATAACCGCAGCACAGCGACACACACTGATCTGAATTAGTTCACCGATTCAAAATGTCTCTTATTACATTCATCCCAGTCAAGCAAATCATTGTTTGATAGCTTGTTTATGCATCTAACAGAGATGAAAAAGCTCTTCACCATTTGCACTGGTGCAAGTTCAGTTCTTCTTCTCTTCAGAAGGTCTATGTTTAAAAGAATTGCCAATCCATCTTAAGGGGGTCCTATTCTACTTCTTTACATGTTCATCTTTCTTTAGAGTGCGATGTTGCTGTTTGATAATCAAGAAGTTCCTCCAGTTTGAGTTCTTCTCTACATCAATCAGAGTTTTCTTCACAATATTCCTCATTTAAATAATTAATGCGCAGAATAAAGGGGCGGGGCCTGGTTCAGTTAGTTAGTAGTGTGTTGAAACTGGCGGTTATGGTAAGGGGCGGGACATTTCCCAAACACCAATCACAACACACTGCTCCAGCCGACCAATCAGAGCACATTGTGCTTTTCAGAGGGAGGGGCTTCATAGAGACAGGAACTAAACAGAGCGTTACTGACAGACTGGGAAGAGAGGAGCTGCAACAATGGAGAATATGAGGAACATAATCTAGTAGAGCACAAAAACAACTTTGTACTTTTATATATTGAAGGATGAAATTACTTTCTCTTGTAATTGATGCTGTTCATAAAGCTAAATTACACTGAAACTGTAATGCACATGTTCAAACATCTTTGTTCTAGACGTATGGTCATTCATACACACATGACCTGCTGTATTTGGGGAAGGAACAGCATTAATGTGTGGCATTTTGTGATGACTTACTTTACTTTGTGAATCAGGTGATGGTTTAAAGATCTCTCGGACATCTGGGACACTGTACGGTTTGTTCCGCTTGCGCAGCGTCTGTTTGAGCGTTTCCACACGCCTCTCCACGGCGGCCGCTTGCGTTCGGGTCAGAGTAGACAGCAGCACGATGCTGTCCTCGCCTCCTGAAGCGGATTCGTCGAACAGCGTCGCTAGCCCCGCCTCCATCAGCCACGCCTCCTCCTGCTCACCCTCTGCAGAACAGAACATGAAGATATGAAGATAAGCCTGGACATTTCTGACAGCTGATCTGAGGCCATCCAAGATGGTTTTATTTTCATCAGTGATTTAAAACCTCGTATGAATCACACATTATAAATGACATATGTGTCATGATGTGTTATTTTCATCACAGCCGTGGTGAGGAGGAAGGCGTTAATTCAGCTCTGACAGGAAACAGAAATATCTTCCTCTTCCGCTAACTTAGACGCTCCAGGAGTTGAGGAAGTCACAGTTAGCTGTTCCTTTAGGGACCAAACAATTCCTGCTGATGTCATGACCGATCTGTGTCTGTGGTTCTTCCTGTAAGTTAAGCCTATTGTCTTTAAACATGGAGGAATATAAACATACACTGCCTTGTGCAAAGCGTTTAGATTAAAAAAAATTAAAAACGTAGAAAATATTAAACACTTTGCTTAATGGTGGTGCAATATTATATATGTATTAAATCATGACAAATCAAACACATTTTAGAAAAATTAAAAAAAGTGCAAAAGTCTCCTAAGAGCCCACTCTGCAGACAACATGCAAGACTTTTCTCTAAGAAATGATTATTTATTTAAAGGTAAAAGTGAATGTAAGACATGCAATATGAAGCTTAACACTTAAGATCAGGATTCACGCGGACCGTCCGGCTCGAGCGGAGCGGTGTGTGCCAGGAGTCTGTTTTAGTCATGTTTTAATCTTGCTTCACATGGCATGCTGAACTCAGCAGAAAATATGTTGAAAATGGACGAGAAACCCATTTGTCATCACAATCTTCTGCAATAAAGGCTTTTACATGGAGCAACTAAAATAATGTGAATGACTCACCAATGGTTTAAAAACAGCTGCATACCCACCAACACTTCCTATTCAGACTAAACCAACAGCAGGGTCTTTCCATGTCAAATAAAAATAATCATTCCTGAAACCTTCCTGGCTCAAATTTGATTTTACAAACATAAATGATGATAAAAATATATATTAAATGTCATGCATGAATGATTATTGAATATACTATTTAGTGGAGGAGGGTCAAAATGTCAATTTTCACCTGAGATTTGGAGTCAGATTACAGGGTGTTAAAATAACATTAGAATCATTATTTTATTTTTACACAGAGATTGGAAGGTTTATTAGTCAAATCTGTTGACTTTTGCAATCTTTGTTGCATTATAGGTCAATGGTGACAGTTCAAAATGGAAACTTTTTCCTCAAGTCTGCATTCCTATAACTCAAGAAGTATTAAAGATACCTTAATATCCTTTTAGATTTTGGTTTTTAATAAACTTTTTTTTTTTAGTATGTTGATTTTTAAGGTCCTGTATGGTTAAATCCCAGAGATATGGGGATCTCAATGCGGCTCCATGAGTAAATTGTTAAACTTTAACCATTATCAATGGTCGGAAACTTTGCATACATCTGATACTTATTGTATTTAAAGAGGAATGTCTGAAGAACAAATATATAATATAAATAAATATATTTAAATATGTTACAAGTGAAAATGTGCAAAAAACTGTCACTGCTGGCATTTAATGCAACAAAAATAGCTAAAGTCAACAGATTTTACTAATAGACCTACCAATCTGTGTGTACAAATAAAATAATGATGCTGCCATCTTTCTAAAGTCATTTTTACACCCTGTAAATTGCCTCAATCTCAGGTGAAAAAGGTCATTTTGACCCCTCTCAACAAAATAGTGGATTACTCAGTACATATTCATCCATTACGTTTAATATTTTGTTTTTTTTCTTCATTTATGCATGACTTTCACCAGAAAAGAAATGATTAAAATCTAATTTTTTCTGGTTGAGCTGACCCAGCAGTACTATTATCATTTACTAAAACTAAATTGTCATTACTTGAAATAAAATAACTAAATAAAATAACTAAATGAAATAAAATATAACTTAAACTTGTTTTATTTCAGCTAGTTGCTAAGGCAACATTTTTCATATACATTTAAATTTGAAGTATTAAAACAACTAAATAAATGAATATTATTATATAATAAATAAATATTAAATAATAAATAGTATATCAGTGATCGTATAGCTGCGTTGATTAATTATCATCTGAATTTAAATGCGATCGTCCTCCTCATGTAATTAGATTCAATAGCTGTGTTTCCATCCAAAGTTGAGAATTTAACTTATGTGCAAAATTTGAATAGTGCATAAAACATCTGTGAATAAAGCAGCGTTTGCATCACATGTGTTCAAGAGAACAAATCTTCACTTTCTGATAAACTGGCACTAAATATCAGTAATAAAAATGGAAGTTGCTGCAGTAGGAGAAGCCACTGTATTTAATAATTTTAGCATGTAATAAATTACTTGCACCTCAGAGTGCGCAGACCAAATGCAATAAACACAGTCATGTTATCTTGCTTTCGGAGACGGATGGCTGCTGTTTGGGAACGCAGTCGTGTGAGAGACTTCTGGGTGGGAATTGACGATTTGGCTCAGGCATTTCAGAACAACCAAAACAACAGATGCTTTTCAACGAGATCGGTCCACTGATTAGTCCAGTTATGACTTTTTTGATGTGCATCAAGGGATTTATTTGGTTTCCATCATAGTTTATGTGCATGTCTTCTTTTATCCGACTCATTTGAGCGCATTATTATTTAGAATTTATGCATTTACGATATCCCAAAATTCACATAAAAATAGGTGGATGGAAACATGACTAGTGATGATACGGTTGGTCATAATTAAAGGTCATCATGCAGTAATCCAGAAGCTCCGCAGCCGAAACACACTCTCAAGTGTACTGCAGCTGTAGTGCACTCACCGTCAGCCACCTTCAGCTGCACGTCCTCCTGCGTCTCTGCGTCTCCACTGCGCTGGATGATCTCTACCTCTTTGAAGTAGTCCACCATGACCTGCTCGTCCAGAGAGTCCTGGGAGCTGCAGCGCTGGTACGGGGCCTTACCCGAGCCGGAGCCTGACCCCGGAGCCGCCACGGGGCCTTTGGACCTCTGAACATTGTACTGACCGGTTTTGCGGCTGCATCAACAGAGACAGAGAAGAGACAGAGATGTCAAACAAACCAAATCATCATATAATAGGGGTGTA
Organism: Chanodichthys erythropterus; assembly: GCF_024489055.1. Lineage (NCBI taxonomy): Eukaryota > Metazoa > Chordata > Actinopteri > Cypriniformes > Xenocyprididae > Chanodichthys > Chanodichthys erythropterus. The sequence goes on along the minus strand of NC_090224.1, from coordinate 39,005,822 downwards.
ACAGTACATGTATTCATCCCGAACCACCACGAATACAGTCAGTCACAGGTGATTCACACTCCAGTCCAGAAGGGGGCGTGTGTGGTAATGCAATGCTGTTTGCTAACTGCCACGACAAGAAAAAGTGCGAGAAGAACAGACAATCTATGCATAGATATGTTCACGTGTAATCTCTCTGCAGAAAGACATCAATAAAACAGCTGGAGAATAATATCTCACGTAGCGTCACATCTACCTCAGGTCAGTCATTCAGTGTCCACAGCATGTTAGTTCACTAGAGAAATGAACTCTAGAGGAGAATTTCACTAAATATATGCACTTATATATTCATTATATTAACTTTACCTGTTAGTAATGTCTTAATTAATAGTCTTAATAGCTCAGGCAGCCAAACAGACAACAGCAGGGCTTCAGCATGAGCACTTCTCTGTTTGACTTACTCTGTTCTGACAGGAAATGTATTTTTGATGAGGGAAATTGTGCTTTTGAAAAGCCTTTGTGATTGTAATGATGTTTCTGATGATTGATCACCCACTGAACTGAACACCAAGACTGCAAATATCTATCAAAAATAGTTGGTAACACTTTAGTTTGGGGACCAATTCTCACTATGAACTAGTTGTTTATCATCATGCATATTACTAGGATGTTGGCTGTTTATTGGTACTTATAAAGCACATATTAATGTCTTATTCTGCATGATCATATTCTACATCCCTTAATCCTAAACTTAACAACTACCTTACTAACTATTAATAAGCAGTAATTAGGAGTTTATTGAGGCAAAAGTCATAGTTAATAGTGAGAATTGGACTCTAAACTGACCATAATGTTTTTTACAATGTGATTATTATACGGCTCCTCAGGTTCAAATTATTTTTTTGTGAAGCAAAGTTTGCACTAGGGCTTCAACTAATGATTGTTTTGATAATCAATCAATTAATCTGTCCGTTATGTCTTCAATTAATTTGATGACCGTCCATAGAAATGGTTTATTCACAACTGTAATGTGCGTGACTGATGTTTTCCAAGCACAGCGAAGTTGTGATTAATCGATAATCAAATTCGATGACGATTATTATGCATTTTATTGATTAGTTGTTGCATTCCTAAATTGCACGACTTTTTAACTATGTAAAAGCAAGAAAACTGCTTCAGATTTCGTTCATTCATGCTGAGAACATTGAAAGTGGAAGTGCGAGAAACCTTGACTAGCATTGCACTAGTGTGGAATATGACGCTTTGAGTCTTTTCTTCTCATTGGATGAATGACACAGCAGGAATGAAGAGCTCCCGCTGCTTATCCTGCCAACGGGAGACAGGAAGTCCCAAAAACAAGGAAATAAAGATGCTATTGTGAGGCTGATTGCTTGCCTGTTTTCTGGGGCAGGACACGCTCAGCTCGGAGTTTATTCAGGATCAGGATGAACGTATAAATAAAAGCTCAGCACTCTTCACTGCTGCTGGACATGAGAGCTACTTGATGTCGGCAAGCAGTTTTCTGGTTCATATCAGGCTTGTATCCAAAGATTACAGTACACTGAGGATGCAATGAGGGCAGTCGCTCTTGCTCCTCTGGAAAACGGTGACCAAGCAGAAAGTAACTCCAGTTTCTGGGTCACGGCTGCTTTACGTCTGAACCTGCAACTGTGCACTCGTGCATCTTTTGATTTCTGTCAAACATTTACTCTTTAACAAATCCCACTTCTTCACGCTGGTTGAGGTGATTTGCATTTGCAGCTAATAGTGACGTCTGAAATCATTCATTTCAAATACACGGATCTAGAATGAAAGGGGGAAAATCCACGACCTTTCCTCGGTCATAAACGCTGACGTTCATGGTTTAGCTATTAACCCAGGGTTGGAGTCGTGGGGAACTGGGGGAGTGAGCTCTTCTCTCAGTGGACTCTACATGCTAAAGGTCAGACAGAAATGACTGAAACGCTGCAGATAAAGAAAGAGAAAGAGGACGAAAGGGTCAAGCGTCACCGTGTTTCTTGTTTTGCATACACAAACAAAGAGGCAGTCTATAGCAGACAAAACACTAACACATTGTGTGTCCTCACGGCGCTGTACGTGTGAATCGGGACAGAATGATGGTGGTTCGAGTCGAGTCCAGAGGCCAGAAGCAATGCAGGAGTATAAGCTGTTGCTATGACGACCGAGAGTGTACCTGTGGAATGTGGCAGCTTGGAGACCGCGAGAGGCCACGACGTGTTAAAACATGTGCTTTCATGATGAACTGCTGAGATCTGCTCAAATCACACTTAACTTGAATAATGTGATGCGTTTCAAAGCGAAGAAAATGGGATATAATGTAGGACAGGTCTCCGATTTAAATCAATATTGCATATACAGGTTAAATTGACTTGTGTTCCCACTTTTTGGGGGTGTTATTTTTTATCTCCTTTTTAAGTTATAAGGGAATTTGTATCAATAATACTTGTGCGAATACAGTACATAGGTCAAACATCACAGTTTACAGTAGGGCAATTCCACGCAAAGGTCATCTTTACCATGAAAAAAAAAAGTTTTAACCAAAAGAACAAAACCCTTTTTAAATTGTCCATTTAGGTCTGTAATATACTGTATTAATGTGCTCTAACAGAAATTTTAAGAAAATTGCCTTGTTTATCCACAATATATGTGGTAAGCAACAATGCTTAAATTAAATTTTCAACCAACCATATTTCATGCTTTCAAAAAAGGGATCAAAGACCCCATTTTTTAAACTTTATTTTAGCAGTAAGCATTGTGTAGAAAGATGGAGGCATGCCTGAGAAATAAATACACTCATTTAGTCATAACAGCACTGCCTGATGAATTTATAAGAGCTAGAATAAAGAGGTCAGGACGCTTCAGAACTCTGTCACGTCCGTAACGTTTTAAAGATTAAGTTTATGTCATATAACAATTATAAATGCAAATAACTTGAAACTTTATATGCAAAGCTAAATTATGTTTATGCTTATTAGGATCAACAATTCATTTCACTACGTTGCTCTGAACAACCATAATAAGCGTTACGGACGTGACCGTTACGGACGCTTCATATTAAATCCTATGAGTTTGCTTCTTTATATTGCTATCATCTGTTTCAGGCTTACCATATCAGAACATATCCAATAATCGCAATACTCTTTGTGCTTTGTTAGTTTTAATATGAAAAAGGTTTAACTTTCAAATTCAGTCGATTTTATAACAAAATTTAAACAATAGATGTCGCTCTTTAATAGCCTACGGCGCGTGACAGATTAGCTACTGCAGCGCCTGTAAGCGGCGGATCAGGTGCACATGAACCGATCTTCTCTTCCTCTTGCCAGAGAACGAAATATGAACATCAAAAGGTAGGCCTATATGATACAGTACAACTTATAGAAGAGCATTGTGTCTCATAGGACACTTCCCTCGAGAATTGGGATGTCGCGTTACCGGTTGGTTAAAAATGAATAGCCTAGCCTATATTGATCACAATCCGCGCGATCAAGCTGACAAAATGAAAATAATAAGATTGCAATAATTTTGACTTGAAATAAAGTTTGATCATTTTGACTCAAGACTCCGCTTTAAACTCTGAAAACTAGACGAAAAACCGTGTGGTCATTTAGACACAAAACATAAAACTGACATGATTGCGATTGGCAATAGTGTCAATCGGTTCACCTGACTGTGGGGAAAACATGCGATTTTAAACTGCTTTATGATAAACATAAATATTTGTCAATGTATTTTAGCAAGCAGTTCTGTAAGAAGGAAAATCATGGTCTCTAAATTGATTCTTGAACAACGCACATGCTGGTCAACATGAGAAATAGGTCTAATCCATAACCTTTTGCACTACAGAGTATAACGTTACATTTGTATAAAGTTTAGTAAAAACTTGATAAATTGTGGAGTCTTACCATACTGGTATCCCAGATTTCAGTATTTGGTGGTTTAAATGCTTGCTTGAGGTCTCTGTGAAAGTTTTAAAGCAGTTTTAAACCAAGTCTTTTGTGCCGCTTTCAGACCGGTCACATCCGTAACGGAAAACTGTCACATCCGTAACATTGTTTTTTCCTCATTAATGCGAACATGAAAAATTAAATAAAATTATTATTTTATGCTCTGTGGAGAGCCAACCCTTCTTCATTCAGTGGGCAGTATTACTTTTGGTTTGCTCAATGTAATTCACAGAATTCTTAAAAAATATGTTGTCACCCAAATCTTAGTGACTTTTTTTGTCACGTCCGTAACGCTGTATATTTCCCTCATCTAAAATATAAAACAGTTGAATAGACTGACATTTTTCTAATGTCTGGACTCCTTTAGTAAGGGATTATGAATATATAAATAGACGGTTCAATATGTTACTATTAAATGCATTCTTTGAGCGTTTATATTTCAAGTTTTGACTCCAAATGTCACGTCCATAACGCTGGAATTGCCCAGTACTCAATTAAACTAATATTACAATAGTCATACATTTCTAATTTTCCATCTGTTATGTCATCTTGTGTTCATATTATTTATATTTAGTATGCATGCACTAATGTTCATATATGTAGAACGTAACTAGAGCTGTGCGATTAATCGTTAAAAGATGACGATCTCAATTAAAACACCCAGGCTGCGTCCGAAATCGCATACTACATGAGTAGGTACTACATTTGAATTTGAACATACTTCCCGACCGTTAAAACAGTACGTTCTATATAGTATGAATATGGGTAGTATGAATGAAATTCGGACGTACTACATCCGCCATGTTAATGTTGTCACTTGTCATGCGTCGTCACAACAGCGCGAAAATTTAAATATGTCAAAGTATAATCACCTATTTAGCTAGGAAATTTTACCTCAGAATAAAAATACATCTGTGAATATCACAACAGAGGCTGATTTGAAGCAACGAAATTAAGTAATTTATTGTTAAAAATGAATGCATATAAAAATACACAAGAAGCAAAAGACATCAAACAAACTTGAATACATTATATATAAATAAATAATGTGTAGACAGAGAGGGCGAGAGAAATACACAACATAGCCTAAATATTAAATACAATATACAAATAAATACAATGATAATAATATACATATTCTAAAAAAACTACAGCCTATAAACTACTGCCGCCTGAATGTTGCTGTCCGTTAAGTTTTCTAATATCATTAAACTGCTTAACAACGAACGTCTCCGTTAAATAAAACAGTGTTAACAAGCGGATGTAACGTTTATATCGACCTGTTCGTTAGCTTGATGTGCTGTCAGTAATAACATCTTTTTACAGCCAACTCTTAATCTTCTCATTACAGTTTTTAAACTTTCAATAAGTCAGCCGTTTACTTACATAATGTTAAACAAGTGCAATTTAACCACAATAAACACCGTTTTTCCCTGAGGTACTGAAGGACTTGAATGAGCTGCATATCGCCGCTTTCCGCCATTTTCGAATATGAAGAATCCTCTCCTGTGGCATCACGGGATAGCGCAGCGTCCATCGAATGCCTACTACAGAATTCAGGCGGAAGCAGTAGGTCATCCGGGTACTTCTCGCCTACTGTTTTTCGAATACTATGAATTCGGACATACTACTCGCCTCGCATACTGTTTTTCGCATACTATATAGTAGGGAAGTATGCGATTTCGGACGCAGTCCCACACAATCTTATTCCTGAATCCTAAATGACAGCGATTCGGCTCTATGTCTATTAAACCTTAGACAAGTATTATCACAGTGAACATTCGGATCTTTTCATGTTCAGATATTAAACCGCTTCACAAACACGCAGTATCATTATTTCTGTCTTACAATCATTCAGATCATCACAGAAGTACTGGATAAGTTTATAGTTCAGATATAAACACTGATGTCTACGGTAGTGATCAAAATTAAACCAGTTACACCAGTAGGTGGCGACAAGTGACTGAAAATACATTTAAAAAAATGTATTTGTCAATAGAGTGAGTTTTAGAGTTGACTTTAAGAGTGAGTCATCAGCTGTGTTTAAAAACTTCCCTGAGCACTTCCTCTCTTATATATATAAAACAGACCAAGCATATGCCTATAGAATGGTGCAATTTATAAATATAAATAATAAATGAGTTCCATATCTACGGAGCCCCGCACATGACGTGCATATAAATCATCATGTGCATGATTTATATATCGAGGGAAAGAAATAGTAAATCATGCACACGTTTTAGCATACTATTTTCTTCCTGCATGTCATGTCCGGGGCTCCATACATATCAGATTTCAGTGATCAAGGGTTTTTTCCATTTAAAAGGGTTTCAAGGGTTTCACCAGTAGTGGGCGCTCATGCAAAGTAAGCAATGATGTACATCCGAGTAAAAGACATGGAGGGAAGCGAAAGAGCATCAAAAATTTGCCTTCGTCCCAATGTGCATACTATCCATCCTAAATAGTATGTAACATTAGTAATATTTAATACTATTTAGGGCAGATAGGGGGGTTAGTACGCACATTAGGACGCAGGGGTGGACTTAAACACAGCCATGGAATATTTTATTCAAGAGATTTGTTCATCCAGTAATGAAACAAGTCTTTATGAGTGAGTCATTGAATCATTCACTCAAACCGATTTTCAAAAAAATAATTCACATTATTTAAAAAAATTTAAGACTGCAGCAATTAACATTTTGTCTGAATCTCTAGTAAATTACATGCTATTTTGTTTACTTCAGAATCATGGAAGAATCTCCATTTTAAACAAAAACAAGTATGATTCTCAATTAATCCAGAATCATGCATCTCTATATGGAACCGATTTATTTTTCTTCATCTCGTCTCACTACATTCATTAGCAGGTTTCATATTTTGGTTAATAAGGCATGTTATTTTACTTGTTGATAAGTAAGTTAATAGTAAGAAATTCTATATAGTCTTTTGTACTTCTGTATGTGTTCATTAAATGAGAAATTATCATTATGATTAATATTCATTGTGTTTTCTAATTTTCGCCAGGGCTTTTTTTTACCCAAATTTAATAAATAATAAACAGAGCTGCATTTAATGGTAGTAAAGTCACTGAATCACACTCCTCTACAGGAAATAAGTCTCTTTTTGGCTGTGGAATATGAGTTGGGCTTCCTGATCCTATGGGACTCACTGCTGGTGTCTCCATGGGAACGGCTCAAAAAGCTCAGGAGTCGGAGCGTGATCTGAGGAATCACGCCAGTGTAACGCTGATGCGTTAGGACCGCGTAGAGCAACCTTTACTCCATTCAAGAACGACGGAAAAATGTGATGCTCAGGTTATGGTTTATCACATCTGCACAATCAACTCAGCGTTAAACTATCTCTCACAGCCGTCTGAGAGTTTACATGTCTCAGCATGAGCGGAAACTATTTCCAGCCTACTTTTGTTTCTTTGCTTCCTGCAGGAAGAACTCAAAGCTAATTCTCAAGGACAGAACCGATATGCACACGAAACACAATGATATGACTTGATTTCCATGTCACACATCACACATAATCTCAGCTTTTACTGTGATGAAGTAAACTTCTCAAAGCACATCTGTGTGCTGTGTCAATGGAAAAGTGATAAAGGCCAGGCTACGATAGCGCTTGTTGACACTGCTGTATGTATAGTGTCTTATGTTCATTTTTCAGTTCTGACCTGCTGAATGTCCACCGCCCATCACAGACGTCACACACAAAGCATGCCGCGCACTATGAAATATTCATTATGTAATGATGCAGACACACAAGATGGAAAGACAAGCGATGTTTACCATGTCAGCACAGGTTAAACCATCAAACACAACAACACAAAACCAACACACACCCTTCCTCACAGAGATACTCCGACATCATGTGATGATCCCCGGAGCAGTTTGCCTTTAGATACTTTACGTTCATTATAGAGATGCCTAAACTCAACCACATTATGAGTGTACGCACACCGACTGCTCAAAATGAAACGTGCTTTATTTTCTCACAACTTCCATTTTATTTTTTCTAAATTCTGTGTTTTCCATTTTTATGATTTCCGTTATGCATAGCAATAATCTTATCACTTGAATTCATAAAACTTTAACAATGACTTTTCTGAAATTCAGTGTTGTCCATATTTATTTCTCTGAATTGTTTATATATAATTTATTGCAAATTTATCATCAAAAATGGTGGTAATCAAATGAATACATAAAACTTTAATTTAATTTATCGTTTACAAATTAATCAAATGAAATTTTTTGGCAAAAAATGTTGCCCAACAGTTTAAATTTAAACATGGATAAAGAATTGTGTGATTTGTGATATTTCTTAACAAATGTTTTAATAAACTGTATTCTTATTATTAATACTCTGAGATGAAGTACATTCTACTGTACAACACTAATATATTTGTCACAATTTCTTCAAGTTAAACTGAACTTTTATTTTGGCGGGTTGCGGTGAAGATTTGTGTGTGTATCTGTTGATATCTGCAGCCCTATTTATTCATCCAAATTTTGTGCATTCCAGGAATTCCATTTTTATGACTGGATTCTGCGATTCGGGTCCTGTTCTGCCACCTTGAACTTTAACATAAGAGTGCTGAAAGATGCATGAAATGAAATCGATCAATGAGGGTTTGGTGGGGAAATAAATAAGAAAAATACAGCAATGTCGTCACAACACAAAACAATCTTAATACTAAAAAAGTTTACTTATATTGGTAGGCAAAATATAATTTCTTCCTTTGATTTTGAGCTGAAGTATGACAGTCATGTCTCTGTGGGGCACTATTCTCACAAACAGTCTTCTGTTAGATCCAAATATAGAAACTCATTTTTTAAACATGCTTTCATGCTGAATCTAAACCGTCTGCAAACAACTAGCAAAAAGCAGATGCCCGAGCAAACAGCCAAAGGCCAGTTGGCAGAGCCACACACACACACACACACACACACAGAAACCTTCTCCTCAGGCAGCCTGCGCTGCTGTGCTCCGGCCGGCACAATCCACGCGGGAGTTCAGCTCGCAGCTGCGGAGCGAGGAGGACACCTGTGCTCCATCTGAGGACACAAACAACAGCCAGCGTCCCGTTTCACCACCCGCCAGTCACGTCCAGACACATCACTGAGCTGTCTTTTGTTCAGCTTAAAATACCCATGAAATCAAATCTGACTTATTGTTTATGCGTTTAATATAAATTATATAGTTGAACATCATTATTGTTTCATGTTCCTCATAATCTTGAATCAGAATATCTTCCTCTTGCAGCATCTCTTCTCTTCTCTGATGATGAGGGCGGGGCAACCTGTCACTCACATGAGATCCACCAATAGCAAACCACAATCATCCAATCAATTCGCCACAGACTAAATCAAGCCGCGCCCTACATTTGTTCTTGTTTGAGAAGCGTTTCACTCAGATATACCACACAATAGAGAAGACTTGTGTAACTTCCCTTTCATGACGATTTGTTGACTCAAATATGTTGAGAGTGACATCACAAACCCTAAAATTTACATAAACCCCGCCCCCGAGAACACTCAACAAAGGGGGCGGGGCCATGTTGGGCTGCTTTAGAGAAGAGGAAGAGTTGTTGTAGTTGAGTGTTGTTGTCATGCCGTCATTTTACGCCGGACTGCTTCACAAACGAGGGTCAATTCAACACAAAAGATGAACATGACGGCACATGCTAGTGGATGAGTTGAATCAACTCCACAGCAACTACATCAATTTATCCACTAACCATTCAGAAACGTCTAAAAGTTGTAACTTCTTCCTGAGTCTCTCCATCAGTGTCGACTCCGGTTTGAACAATGTAAGGATGAACACTTTCCTCATTTTGGCTGCGTGAGATTCTCCAGCTTTGTTGTTGTTGAGCTGTTAAAGCTCATTTGCATTTAAAGAGACACACACAAAAACGGCGTGTTTTTGCTCACACCCAAATAGGGGCAAATTTGACAAGCTATAATAAATGATCTGTGGGGGATTTTGAGCTGAAACTTCACACAAACATTCTGGGTTTGGTTTGAGGGGACTAAAAGTCATGTGATAAGTCCAGCTTAATAAAAATATTGGTTTTATTGGTTTAAAAAAAAGTAAACAACCCACTCACTTGATATCACTGCTTTATGTCACGTGACACGTCACATTCAAACTTGAAATGGCTTGAAAATTAGATGATAGATAGATAGATAGATAGATAGATAGATAGATAGATAGATAGATAGATAGATAGATAGATAGATAGAGATTTGTTTGTTTTCTTTATGGTTTAAGCAATGCTTTTAACCTGAAAATTGTGTCAACATTAAGAGCAAGTGGAACAAGAATTTACATTCTTTTTTTAAAAATGCAGCAAACACAAAACAGCCTGTAGTAGAAGTGACACGATCTGGTTTAAGAAAGCTCTAAAATACTACACGATCCCTGAAAAGCAGATCTGACCACACAAAAGCTAAAAGCTCAGCATTATTAGGTTTCCAGCTTAACACAAACTCTCCACAGATCTGTCAACCTGATGAAGCCTTTCAGAGACGAACACTAGGCTAGTGAGCTGCCTATCTAGTGACGCTGCGCACTAGGTTTGGAGACACAGCCCTGGGATACGGTTGCCATAAATAGTGCACACTGCTCTGGGTAATAAATGAAGCGATCCTCACCTCACTCCTGGAAACTCCGTTTGCTCTCTACAGCCGGCGGTCAGCACGGCTTCAGTGTTGCTGGTGTACGCGGTTAACACGACACCCTGGTCGTCCTGCGGGCGACTCATCTTCAGCTCCACATTATTGAGGAAGTTTCGGTGTAACTTCGGACTAACTGCCGCTCGACTCACCCCTAACAACTAAATAATAATCAGAGTCATGCAGCTCCACCCCCTGGGCGGCGTCATGGCCAATCCTAGCGTGGCGAAGACTCGGCTAATGAATATTAATCACGTTATGTCACGCTTACCCACCTGATTGGCTGAAATGCATACATTGAATATTAATAACGTTACGTACACATAATGTCCATCGTAGTAGAATTCAATTCGGTGGATGCTGCTCTAAAAAAACTGATGAAGCGTTTCAGTAAACTTCAGTCCCTCAGAGATTAAATCATGTTTATATACTGTTGCACATGATCCCCAGTGATTTACCTCAGCTGATGTGTATTAATTTAATGACCTTGGTTCCATTAATAACATATCTATTAAAAATAACTTATGAATAAAGCAGTATTCTCTCAGTACTATTATTTCATAATTATAAATGGGATAAATGAGAAAGTAAGGCAGGCTGCATTGTTTTGAATGGGAGAAAGTGCAACTCGCAATAGGCGGAATAATTCCCGCCTTCTAAATAAGAGCCAATCGCTGATTGGTAAAGTCATCACGTCACTGCAGCGACCGTTAGGCGCATTAGCTCGATCCAGACTGAAAAAAAAATACCGTTTTTTGTCATGATTCGAGCGTTTAGAAAAAAAAATTTATGAGACAGTTGTTGTCAGATTTTATTGGTGATTTCAAACATGAAATTTAATCGAAAGCTTGGCAAACAGCTTGGAGAATTAGATGTTTCCTCATTCAAAGAGATTGGAGAGCTGGAGAGATTGGAATGCCCGTTTCTAAGATGGCGTCCCAATTTGCGTACTTGTGCACTATGCCGTTTTTAAGTATAAATAGTGCGAGTAGTGCGTTCACACTGAAAATACCAAAATGAAAAAGTACATTTTAAATACCCGGATGATGCACTATTAACGGAAAAAACGAAGTGTGGAATATTGGACACTTCATGCACTCAACTGTCGCAGCTTTAATAACGTAGAGGGGGGGGGGGGGGAAGGGGCATAGACTCTGATGTTAAATGACAAAATAACCTTATACAATTCACGCACTACATGGATGAGTACATAGTGCATAAGTACATAGTGTATAAGTGTATTGTACATTATTTGGGACACAACTTTTGGCTCCGCACAGAATATACACTAACAAGAAGCAAAGAGCTTAGAACCCAAGAGGCGACACTTTGATACTTTTTGGGTAACAGCCACTAGATGCCGCTCCGGTAGCGCGGCCGCCATTATGGACCATTGAATCCTTCACATCTTACACACACAAAATTGGTGAATTTCACTGCCAAATCAGAAGTGCAATAGAACAGTTTCTTAAATTAAGTCACCAGTAAATTGTATGATCCTACAGTAAATGTTGTATTGTCTTATATATATTTTATTTTACCAGTTGTGGAATCCAACCACTAGTTTCTTTGGAAATATCAGCTGCTTTGTTAAAACAAAACGCACATTAAAGCTGAGATCCTGAATGATGACAACACAGAATAAAATACTATCACTAGTGATCATCTAATCCTTTTACACACTTTGTGTTTAAGTCTTCCACTTTTTTCACAAAACCTTTGCTCTCTAGATTCTAGAAACCCAGTCAGTTTGGGTTAAAATTCTTTAAAAGGCTTATAAACACTGAATTATTACCAACATATGAAATTAAATTAAATTAAGGACATGCATCAGAAAAATTGGGAATGTTGGATAATAAATATATGAATATAACAGCTTGATTTTGCAGTGTTGTCTAATGTCCGTTAAAGCAAAAGTGTCCAAAAGTGTGAATTATGGGATAACGGACACAGCAATGCATGCGTTATAAGATCATTACTCCACTAGGTCTGAAATATATTGTTCACTGCAAACATGATGATCTTAAATTTATCATTAATTTACTGTTAATGAATGTGTAAAGTTGTGTAAATACTCAATAAAGTAGGCGAATTACGTTACCTCAGATGGTTGATTGGTTGGATTCCACAACTGGTAAAATCAAACATATATAAGACAATACAACATTTACTGTAGGATCATACAATTTACTGTTGACTTAATTGAAAAACTGTTCTATTGCGCTTCTGATTTGGCAGTGAAATTCGCCAATTTTGGGTGCGTAAGATGTGAAGGATTCAATGGTCCAGTTAGTATTTTCACCCCATAATGGCGGCCGCGCTACCAGAGCGCCATCTAATGGCGTTTAGCCAAAAAGTATCAAAGTGTCGCCTCTTGGGTTCTGAGCTCTTTGGGCTCCGTGGTTTTCCGGTGGAATTAGGCTACTTTTACACTGTTTTTCATGTCCGTGGGTTGAATCAACCCAAAATAACATGATATTTAGTCAATGGAATGCAAATTTTACCAGGGGAGCCCCGCCAAAAGAGCTAATTTTACCCCCGGAACGCAATTTTTACCATGGGACCCCCCCTGAAATGCATTTGGGCTCATTTTGGCCCAGTTTTGAGGAGCAATTGGGTGGATTTTGTTGTGAAAACCTGACTGTACTCTGTAGAAATTGGAGACAAAATGATAACTAGAATATTTTCAATCTCAGACACACCTGGGGATTTTCCAGTCAGAAACACACTTTTCCTGATGTCATTGTTATACAAATGTAGATAAAGTCAAGAGCATTTCACAAAAGCACTGGGCATATCAGAAGATTTGGTGAGTCAATACAAACCTAAAGTTGAAACATGTAAGCGTTTTGTTGGAAGGTTTGAAGTTTGCCTGTAATTTGCCTTTTGTGTGTCAACAAAGTGCCCCAGGGTCAAGATTAAATTACATCCTCCTTCCGGAAAAACGTCCCACAGTGAAGTTCCCATGAGCGCTGATGGCTGCGTTTAGGCCGAGCTGAGAGTGGAGGTACACACAGGTACACTGGACACCATTATTTATTTAGTTTAGTTCCTTAACGCTCTTCCGAACACAATCGCACGTTTCCATTACCATCAGAGCTGTTTGTTCAGCATGTCTGTCACTCTGTGAGCGTCTGCAAGCTGCTGGAGTTGTCATGTGTGAGCATACGGTCCAGTGAAAACAGAAGAGCATGCTTATTTTGATAGCTGATCTGTTATCAGACCGATTCTCAATAATAATGCCTGAGAGAACACTGAGAACGACAGAAAACACACATCGTCTCGTACGGTTTTACGATTGTGTTTATAATAACTAATCATAAACACAATAACTAATTTAAAATAAGTAATTTTTTTTTTTGAAGACAACCATGGTGTGTTAGTGACACAATTAAAATACTGACTAATTAATAATTAAGCATCAATTGCCTTAGGTGAACTGAAAATTTGTAATTTTCTTTTCACCTGATAATGAAGTGCAATAAACTAACAGGGAATGTTCTCAGAACTTTGTTCATGTTCTGGCAAGGTTTTCTCAAAGTTTTGAACAAACGTAACATTTATACAGCGTTCATGGAGCCTTTTTTCCTGAAATGTTTTAGTTGGATGTTCGTCTAACATTTTTTAAATGTTTACTTGTTTCAAAACGTTCAGAGAACATTCAAAAGTAACGTTCGCATAATGTTGAAAGAATGATAAAATGGAATGTTCCCTTAACGTTCACAAAACCAAGTGATTTTAAAACTGGATGTTTTGAACATTCAGAGAACTTTCAGAAAATATATCTGCGAGCAGCGATTATCGGTGTTCAAGCGCTTTTAGGTCTTTAAGCACATGCGTAAAAAGGTATTATGTTTTAATTAGCAAGTAACATCTCGATCATGGAAAATAGAAAAGACCATTGACAGCAAATACAGGCAATTTACCATAGGAAACAGTGATCGAGGTTGAGGCAAAAATCTAGGACTACTTTGCCAAAGTTGGTTTTTGAAATAATCTCCAATATTTAATGAGCGATTCGATGGACAGCGGCGGTCCTAGAGGAAAAGTCGCTCAGAATGAGGAGTTCTACCATGTGGTGTGAATATCGTGTGTGTGTGTGAAAAACTCGCGTGATACACAATCCTATACGCGTGTGAAAAACGTGAAGGCACCCCCTGGTGGCCGATTTCTCTGTACTCTGTAGAAATTGGCCGCCGAGTGAAATCTTTGGCTCAACAAAGAATATCCAAAAATTGTGAATGTTGGACAATAAATATATTGTCCCCCTGGTGGCCGATTTCGTATGAATTTCTAACAGGCCTCTAGTGAGTCAAACAGGCCCAGCGAGTTTCTTTACGATCGTTTTCTGTTAACCTTGTCTGATAGATGCTCAAACTTCATTGGCCGCCACTGGCTGCGTTTTTCAAGAAACGCTAATGTCCTCAAAGACAGTCTTGGCACCTTGGACAAAGACACCACATGCCAATTTTCATGTCAACGTTCATGTCCATGAGACTTTGGGGTTGCGTAGTTATAGTTTTTTTTTTATTATTATTAAGTTTATTTATTTATTTTTTCTGTGTTATAGCGCCACCGAGTGGCCAGTTTCCACTTCCTTTTTCACGTGACCACAGAATGAGCTCTTACACAGGTGTGCTGAGTTTGGTGAAAATATCTCATTCCGATCACAAGTTATAGCCATTTTAGTAAAAGAGGCTCTGCCCACTTTGAACATTTTGGCGGCCCCCAGGGAAATTGAAATTCAAAAATCAACTTTTTTTTTTCTTTTGATAATTATTTACAATCAGACGCCAGAGAATCTTGTTATTTTTTGTTTAGCACTGTCCTGAGTAAGATATTTTACATAAAAGATGTTTACATATAATCCAAAAGACAAAACAATAGCTGAATTTATTAAAATATCCCCATTCATAAGTATGTGAAGCATTGATTCTCAATCCTGTGTGTGGTCACCTGATGATCCACGACTGTTTGTGTGTTTTGTGATGGTTGTTCATGAGTCTCTTGTTTGTCCTGAGCAGTTAAACTGAGCTCTGTTCTTCAGAAAAATCCTCCAGATCCTGCAGATTCATCCGTTTTCAAGCATTTCTGCATATTTGAACCCTTTCCAGCAGTGACTGAATGATTTTGAGATTCATCTTTTCACACTGAGGACGACTGAGGGACTCAAACTCAACTATTACAAAAGGTTCAAACATTCACTGATGCTCCAGAAGGAAACACGACGCATTAAGAGTCGGGGGGTGAAAACTTTTGAACAGGATGAAGATGTCACAATTTTTCTAATTTTGTTTAAATGTCATTGTTTTTCATTTAGTACTGCCCTTCGGAAGCAACAGAAGATACTTCCATGTTTCCCGGAAGACAAATTTAAGTACAATTTAACTTAATATTTTAATTCAAAAGTTTTCACCCCCCGACTCTTAATGCATCGTGTTTCCAAAATATGCTTGAAAACTGAAGAATCTGCAGGATCTGGAGGATTTTTCTGAAGAACAGAGCTCAGTTTAACTGCTCAGGACAAACAAGAGACTCATGAACAACCATCACAAAACACAAAAACAGTCGTGGATCATCAGGTAACCACACACAGGATTGAGAATCAGTGCTTCACACACTTATGAATGGGGTTATTTTAATAAATTCAGCTATTGTTTTGTCTTGTGAACTAAATGCAAACATCTTTTATGTAAAATATCTTACTCAGGACAGTGCTAAACAAAAAATAACATGCATTTTATGTGATCTCTCTTATTTTGTTAAAATTATTCACATTTTCACAGATTCTGCAAGTGGTTCACATACTTTTTCATACAACTGTATATGTTTAGTTGAAAGTATGTGAGTAGTTTGCATACAGACTGACAATGTAGTGAGTACGGACATGCTACTGTACATGCACCAGGTTGAAATCGTCATGTGACCTCCAACATCCGTCATGATGCGATTCGCTGCCATTTACAAATGTGATGGATGTGACAATAATAACCATTAACCGCAGGGAGCATTCAGATATGCACTGGGTGCTCAGCAGAAGTACTGTAGCTCATCAGGGTGCTTGCCAAATAACGTTGTATAAATACAGCACATTTGGACTCTTTTTTTTATATTTACTTATTTTTATATGTATGCGTTTTAATATAGTCTTCCAGTCTCAGTGATCTGCTCTGTTCGTGTTCCTCCTTCAATGTGCATCTGTGAGATCTATTTGGATTATTTTGGCTAATGCATTTGGTCTGTTTTTTAGGTGCAGTGAGTTTTTGGTGTTCTTCAGTTAGGCCAGATGTGACATCTTGGACAACATGAATCAGTGCAATATTTTGACAAAACCCCAGTGTTTACAATCGTCAGTAGGTCAATCTATCAATTTCTTATTTATAATTGATTGATCGTGGGAAAAACACAGAACTAAAGGCACATTTGACCTGAGGTTGAGACTCGTTCAGCTCTTCAGCTGTGATGCTGCCCTCTAGTGTTCACAGCTCACATTCTGACAGCAGGAAACAGTGAGATTACAGCTTCTACAGATCTTCTTATCTATATCCATTCTTATCTATATCCGTTTTTCAGTCAGAAGCCACAACATGGTCAGTTTTAGAGAGTAACAGGTCAGTTTTATCATAATGGTGCGTCGCTGAGTCCTTATCATACTTAATAGGCTTAAATATATTTGTGGCTGTCCACATCATAACCCTCATGACACGAGCTCTGAAGCTACATGTGATCACAGCATTTGTTGGGTGTTGTGGTTCGAGGGTGTGTGTTATTGCTGTATCAGCTCTATAGATGCTCTAGCTTCAAATTCAGGGCAGATTTAGGAGAGATGTCACCATCATCATCATCATCATGGACAGTTCAGAAATGCTCTGAGCTCTTGAGTAAATACGCTACAGCATTACCAGCATCACTACAGGCACTTTCCACAGCGAGGAAACAAAATAGAGCTTCAAACTCTAAATAATGAGGTTAAACATTGTATTTGACATTGGTTTGCCATTTTTGCAACCCTGTTAACAACATTTCTGACGTGTCTAAATACAGTTAAAATCCTGATTTGTTTGATTTCATTATTTTCAAGTGATAACCCTTAAATATGTGTACATTTTAAATAAACATATGGTAACACTTTACTATAAGTCTTCTGTGTTAACATGCGCTGTTAACCAGCGTAAACAAATAATGAACGACTGTATCTTTATTAACTAACATTAACAAAATAAATGCTGTAAAATATATTGACACCTTTTAGTTCATGTTAACTAATGCAGTAACTAATGTTAACAAGTGAGACTTTATTGTAAAGTGTTATCAAATATATGAACGCAGTCCTATGTTATTGGTTCTAATAAAATATATATTTTATAATGAGTGGTAACCGGGTTAAGTAAAGGGTTTAGATTTTAATTAAATTAAGCTAGTTATAGAGACTAAGTGTTTGTACTTACTGAAAACTATTTGTCCTGTAGTTGTACTATTTTTGTATAATTTTTCTTTAATAACATGTGTAACTGTGTTGAATGTTTGAGCTTAATGAATGCAGACAGCTGTAGAATTAGTGAAAAAATGGAATTAGATTATTTATTTGACTTCCTGTCACGCTGCAGAAACAGTCCAAATGATTCACTTCCTGTGTGTCACAATTTTATGGAACACTCCATTTTTTTAATAGGGGGAACATTATGTTGTAACAGGGTTGCCTGCTCAGTTAAGGACACAGCTATTGTACACATTTTTGGTCATTACATTAAGTTCATTTCAAATATCTTTTTCTATACTGAATTGAATTTCAGTGACATAATCATTGTATTATTTGTGAAGAGCAACCCTTTTTTTGTGTAAAGTGGAAAGTGCGTTCACTAGATATGGCCATTAACAACAGTTAGACTCAAACTCAACAGTGCAACACATCACATCACAAAAGAGTAAAGCTTCGCAGATTCACATCACAAGGAAGACGGCTGAAATATATAAACAGCACAGTGCGTTCAGCTCAAACGTAGAAATCTTTCTGCTCTGCTCGAGGAAACGGCGCTTCTCATTTCTCAGGATGAAATGGATACAGGCCGGCTGAAGAATAGACTGAAATGTTATCTGTTAATAGCAGAGGTGTCAGTGCTGGAGCTGCTCGACACATGCTGCAGCGCTAGATCTGCTGGTTTTCATGCATTTTCAATGAGCGTTTTTTTTTTTTGGTGCTGTTTTTGCAGACTTTTCTTGTTGATAGAGTATGTGCGACACCTTTCGTGAAGTTTACATGTAGTTAGCACATTTCATTAACATCATCAAATACATTAATGTTTGTAATGATGTCCGACAATCAATTCAATTGTATTTACAGTTTCAGCCAGAGAAGAAGTCATAGTTATTTCACACAAACACTGCTGTAAAGAAAAAGCTTTGGTAATAATATGTCGATATTTGAAGTATTTGTCTGAATGCTGTTGCGGTATATAACAATAGGCCTATATCAAAACAAGTGTTGTTGATAGTAAAGAAACATGGACAAACACACTTTACATTCATAACATCTTTGACTCAAACAGCCAGAAGTGTCTAAATAGTTTTTGCGCCACTGTACATAAACCTAATTTTCTAGATGATCCCAGCAGAATCACAGAGAATAGAAAAGCCCGGCGTACTCACCAGAGCTGCAGGTAGCACACCAGTTTGGTCACCATGACCTCAGGCCGGGGTCAGAGGGCTTTTTGACCCCTGTATAGCAGCATGTAGTGAGCACAGTCCACACGCACCTGACCTGCTTCCAAACGCCCTCCCCTTCGCTCCGCCTATGCATAATCTTTTTAAATGTTTAATGAAATTTTGACACCAAGAGAGAACCCTCAGTCACAGGATGCCACAGAACCTGAACACAGACTGCATTGCGTGCAAGAGTTCTTTGCTATTTTACTTTTTCTCAACTTTATGTTGAATCAATCATTTAATAGCTGCTTGAATGTATAAACCCTCTGAAAGACCTGAATGTGTGTGGAATCTCTTCATATGTAGATATATATATATATATATATATATATATATATATATATCTCGGGTGCTGAGATCACCAAATACACCATATAATGGACACTTTCCACCATAACTATCCTGAGGCGGTGGCGTGTTCCTGAGGAACTGCTAATACTTCATGCACTTAATCCAACCCGATTAGAGGACAGCAGCTGTTCAGGATTAGAACAAACTATAACTGCATCTATAGTTCCCTTCTAAAACTTGTTCAGGTCACATTTCACCACAAAATCAATAGAAAAACAAGCCTATTTCAGTGCCTGTAGATCTTTTGCATTGTGACAGTAAAGAGTTCAACTTTGATGTGGAACTTCAACGCTGCGTCATGCCATTGGCGCTATGGGAAAGCTCCTGCATGAGCCGGTGTCTGAAGCATGTGTGTAAACACAATCTGATTGGCTGAACGTTTTGACGTGGCGACATAGTGATTCTCAACCTTTTTTGAGTAATGGACCCCCATCATATTTGGAACCATCTTCAAGGACCCCAGAATAAAATTGACTCATTGGTATCATTAATGACTTTGTGACGACCAAATGTAATAGACTATAATTTACTACTACGTTAGTTGATTTGTCCTATATTTAGTCATAGTTATATTATACATATATTAACTTATTTTATGGGAACATGTCAAATGTCAATATATACAAAAATTCATATTCAGATATTTTATAAGGACCCCCTGGCTTTATGTCAAGGACCACTAGGGGTCCACGGACCCCTGGTTGAGAAACACTGCCGTAACATGACAATGAGACTACCAGCCATAGCCTGTTTAGAAAGTCAGACTGGTAACCTGAAGGTTGCGGGTTCAATTCTCAATACCAGCAGGAAAATGTAGGTGGGGCAGTATTCCACCCTCACTACTGAGGTCCCCTGAGCAAGTCGCCAGCTTCTTTGTCTTCAGAAGTCACGTTTGTTGAGCATGTGTCTGTTCCTGTGTTTGTGTCTTTAGTCAGGAGTTAGAGAATCTATGTCAGCACTAAAGTACAGGAGATGTGTGACGCTGTGCCCTTGCTTCATTACAGCCGACAACTCAGACAACATGCGCGTGATGTGTATGGGTGAGGATCATGCTAGGTCAGTCCTTGAGGGGGCTAACTGTGTTCAATGCGATAAGTTCAGCTTGCGTAAGCTCCGATCACACTTGACTCCTCCTGAGAGATGAGAGTCAAGTGCCTGTACCCTATGGCTCGGGTCTCACTGCTGCCGAGTCAGTGCGGCATTTTAGGCCATAGGGATCGCAGGGCGAGTTAGCAGAGTTTGAGACTTGTGACAACACTCTCGCACTCACCACTTTGCGGATTATCTTCTCCCCTGCTGGTGCATCATTGAGGAGGAAACCTGCATTACCTACTAAACCACGCAGAGTAAGGTTATCTCATTGGTTAGGCATGCGGCAGCAGGTCAGGCTGGTTTGTTTCTTCACACCATGGCAGTTCTGCAGCTGACCTGCTAAAAGAGTTGGATCAGGGTGAGGGGATTAGTCCCGAGGCAGTTCAAGAGCTCTGCTGGGTCACAGATCTTGCACTTTGTCTGAACAAGCAGACTGTCTGTGCCATTGGCCGTTCTATGGCTGCTTTGGTCACCATGGAGCAGCATCTGTGGCTCAATCTAATCTTGACACCCTGATTTCGCCCTCCGGCCTGTTCAGTGACGCAGTTAACACCCTTATCGACAGGTATCAGGAGGCAAAATGTCAGCTGGTGGCATTCAAGGAGCTAATCCCTTGCCTTGTCCAGGAGCCCACAGCGTCAACTAGTTGGGCTTGACCAGGGCCAAGGACCCGCCAAGGATCTCCTCGAGGGCAGCCAAGAAGAAAACCTGATGCCTCTTGGCCCTGGTCTCTGAGAGCAACCCCTCCCAAGGGAGATCTGTGCACACCATGCCATCTTGTGCCTGACTTCCTTCGAGGCTCTCAGGGGGCATCTCTACTGATACCGCCACAGCAGGTAAGGTAGGGACGTCTAACGGGCTATCCATCTCCTACTCTCGGTCAGTTTGGTTGGTCCCTGCCAGTCAGCTGTTTCAGGGCCTTGAGCAGGTCAGACTTTGCAGCGTGGCAACTACTGCCCATTGTATCTCAGTACCGTAAAGAAATATTACAGGATTCAGTTTCCTTTCCGTCCGTCTTGTTTCATGGTGTAGTAACAACTATCGTGTGTTAGGAAATGGGGAAACAATTTCTAGAGCAGGAGCTGCACTGTCTTATGGCCATACAAAGTGTACCCCTCCCAGACAGAGATGTAGGGTTCTACTGGTGCTACTTCTTTGTACTCAAAAAGGATGTCCGGTTTTAGATATTTGAGGCCTGAATTGTACTCCTCTGAGTTCAAAATGCTAAACATCAAACTCATGTCACAAGTTCAATTTGAGGACTGGTTTGAGACAATAGATCTAAAGAAAGCATATTTTCACATCAAGATATTGCCAGAAAACAGGAAGCTCCTCAGGTTTGCTTTCGTGGGGTGAAGCATACCAGTACATTTCTTTCAGCCTAGCCTTGTCCCCACAAACCTTCACCAAATGCATTGATGCTTTAGCTCCTCTGCAACTCCAGGGCATTTGTGTACTCAACAACATAGATGACTTAATGCACAGCATCAAGATGTCATGCTTGCCCACATAAAGAGTTTGGGACTCGGGACTTGGGACTTGAGGTTTGGTTAAACCTCAAGAAGAGTGTGCTTTCTCCAAATCAGAGAACAACTTTTCTAGGGGTAGTGTGGGATTCAACCACGATGGAGGCACATATGTCACCTGCATGTGTAAACTCGAACCTAACCTTCAGGCTAGGCCAGAAACTTTCAGTGTTAGAAGTACAAAGAGTGCTTGGTCTCATGGCAGCAGTGACTAAAGTTATTCCATGGTTCTGCTGCATACGAGACCGTTCCAGTTCTGGCTCAAGAGCAAGGGTTTTCGTCCTCTGAATTATCCTTCCAGGGTTGTAAGGGTCATGCGGAACTATGTGCTCTTCAGCAGTGAAAGAGGCCACGGTTCCTAATCAATTGCCTCGAGCTGAGGGCGGTTTTTCTAGCTCTGAAACTCTTCCTCCCACAGCTGAGGGTCTAACATGTGTTGATCTGCACGGACAACACTACAGTAGTCTCGTACATCAATCACCAGGCTGGGCTGCATTTTTACATTCTGGAACAAAAGAGTGTGGGAGCAGATATCCTGTCGAGGCAGGGGCTAATGCCCGGAGAATGGCCACTCCATTCTCAAATGGTGGAGTCCATACGGCAGAGGTACTGCTTAAAGGAAGTGGATTTGTTTGCCTCCAAGGAGTCAACCCACTGTCCTCTCTGGTTCGCTCTTACACCTCCTGCTGCCCTGTTGTTGGATCTCATGGTACAGATGTGGCCAAGGCTTTTCCTCCATTATCTCTGCTCGAAAGAGTTCTAGCAAGGGTTTGCCAAAGCCGAGTTCACCTTCTTTTAGTGGCTCTGCTGCAGCTGGCTCAAGTTTGGTTCGTAGGCCTAGTGTCTCTCCTAGACGGCATCCCATAGGAGATCCCCATACAGAAAGATCTTCTATTTCAAGTTCTGGGGATGATATTTCACCCCCGGCCAGAGATTTGGAAACTTTGGGTCTCCCTGAGGGGCACCAGCTCACAGATTCTGGTGTCTTGGCTGAGGTCACTGAGACAATACTCAATTCTAAAGATTCGCTCACCAGGAAGTTGTATTCCCTGAAATGGCAGCTGTTTGTTTCATGGTTTGAGCAATGTTATATTGGCATGTAAGTACAGACACCATCATATTACAGGCATAGGAGTCTAAATCAAATCCATTGGATTATTGTGGGAATTTGTTGAGAGAAGATTTCACCACACAAAGTTAGAAAGGCCACCAAAACGACATGGTTTACTGGATTTTTTTTATCAGCAGTTTCAAAACAAATCCATAATGCAAAATATTGTGTATAGGAATAACAAAACCATTTCAAACTACACCATGATGTAAAAAAGAAAATACAGTACAAAACCGAAAATATTCATCCCTGTACATATTCCACAGTGTGTCAGAAATTTTGAAGATCTGCAGGATGAACAAAATTATTTCTGAAGAGTCGGTAAGCCAGGAGTTGTCCACCAAAAATCATCATCAATAAACCAGAGCCTACAGGAAGAGAAGACAGATGTACAGTCATCATTAGACAGCTTTGAGAATGTGTTCAATACAAGATGATTTCACACTGATTTTAACATCTGTCACTAAAGTGGTGACATTCTCCCAATCTGATGTCTAATTGATATTGTGTGATGATAAACTACATGACAGAGGCTAAAATGATCGGTTTCTCTGTCAAAACTGAAAGCTTTTCCAAAAAGGAGAGCTTACCGAGAGCAATCCACCAGTGCTCTGTTGAGGGAAAATCAGCCATAACTGAAACCAGAATAACAGACAAAACAGGATGAAGAACAGCTGACATATACTTTCAAATATACAATGAAAACAAGGTGACATTTCAGAGAAAAAAGATCAAAATGAAAAACTAAGTGTGCACACCCTTTTATTATTGGGTATGTGACTGTATTCAGAATGAACTAATAATCAGCACAACTAAATCAACAGAAGAATGATGATATCCTGATATGATTTATCTTTGATTCATTGTTTACGTCACAAAAAAACGGGTGTGTAGACTTTTTATATTGCATAGGTTGTAATTTGTACATTAATCGTACAAAAGTTCTGATATAATTTACAGCAGTGGCCAAAAGTGATGTTGGGCATAGAAAAATTGACATCATTTTATAAGTCTGTTACGTAGTTGTGCTTGGAGTAGATTGTTTTTATTTGTGATAACAACATCATTTTTGGTCAGGCTGTCATACAAAGAAATTATGAACACATGCAAAAACAAGAAAGAACCAACTAAATATTAATAACTGATTATGTTGTAGTTAATGTACGCTTTTTGCTGTCAGCTTATTGTTTTTTTTTGTTTGTTTTTTTGCATAATAAAATAAAACCTGTAGCTGTAGTTTGCCTTTTTTGGCCAAATAATTTAGTTGAATAAATACCTTAACAATTTTTTATTCTTTCCTTATTTAAAAAATATAAAATATTTTAATCACTTTATCAATTTTTGCTGAAACACGCTCTCAAATAAAGATAATGAGATTAATAAAGAGATTATTTATACTGTACATTATTATACCACACAAATTAAGCATTAAGTAGAAAAATGCTCCAGAAGTCCTAATATTTCTTGCCTGGTCACTGACCATCACACCACAGTAATCCATTAAATCCGTCCAAGGTGGACTTTCAAGATGTTCACACGGGACATGTATTCCATTTGCAGTATTTTTAGATGTTGGTTTATGCACATGTGCATCAGACAGACATTATAGCCTCTCTGTGTTCTTCAGTGTCTCAGTAAGTGTGTTTTGGTGAGGTGTGTCGCCTGTAGACTGCAGACTCACAACAACATGAAGCTGCTACTTCAAGCTTGATTATAGAAATTTTATAACAGAATTTAAGTACAACCCAGGGTCACAATTCATTATATTGGCCTTGTTAAACATACTTTATCACTGAGCATTATTATGTCATTTTCTAGAGCTGCAACTCCAGTCCATAGATTAAAAAAAAAGACATAATTCTCTGTATTCACAAATCATTCAAACTCCACAGTACCGGTCATTCACTGTTATATACAGTAAAAAGAGCTTGTTTTACAGTAGAGGCTGACAGTGGTGAAGATGTTTTTTCCACTAATGGATGTTATTCAGTAGAGTTTGAGGCTCTCAGCACTGACTGACACACACACAGTTTATCTCATATGTTAATGCTGTTCCATGAGTATGAACTTCTGCTAATGCATTACCAAAGTAATTCACATGAATGGATTCGTCTCCATGTAAACATTGTCAGAAGCAGTGTTGGGTAAAGTTACTTTTAAAAGTACACATTTCAATATTGCATTACTCCCTAAATAGTAACTAATTGTGTTAGTTACTTTTTATGGAAAGTAATGAGCTAAGTTACTTTTGCGTTAATTTTTTCACCTGGGCTGGGCTTGCTTGTTTTTTTTGTTTGTTTGTTTGTTTTAAAGAAAAAAAGTTCTATTTTTGGCTCTTTCACACCAAAAGTGAAATGAATAAGCCTCAGGGTGAAGGAAATGCAAATTCATACACATACATGCGGCAGCCATTGTAAGTCTGCAAGACCGAAAGTGCATAGAAGTGTGCCATTTGGGATCCAGCCTTACTTTCAGCAATAGAAACCAAAAAAATAAAACACAAATATGATGTTTATCTAAAGCGATGTTTCCTTATTCGTATGGTTGAATTGGATCATCGAAGGCCAGCAGCAAAGACAAAATTGAAGTAAAAAAAGAAGTAAAAAGCTTGCACCTGTCAGTTTTCTTTCCTTTAGTACCTTAGACATTAAAAAATTTGCTAGGATTTTTTTTGTGAACATCCCTTCTACGTAAACAGATAACTTAGACATGACAGCTTAAGTTACTCACAGTCAGTAGATGAAGTTACTGCCATCGGACTGTGGAATGTAAATCTCATTTAACCAAACCTCTTTCCAGACACCTTGGCATTGGTGTATATAATCAGTATATGAATTCTAATTTACATTAGAGGCATTTAAGCTGATTCTAGTTAATAACAAATAATCTTTCATTTATTTGTTGTTTATTTGTTTGGTTGATGCATTATAACCGTAAGGGACCTGCCAACTTATATTTACATAGACATAAGTGACACCAGGTATAAATCAAATGAAACAGTAATAAATAAAAATGGGTTTTTGCAATTTAATATAAAAGGATGTAACAAAAATAAACCAGAAATTTGACGGGAATGACGGGAAAAATGGTCAGTGCGCACGGCGCATGATCTAAAAGGGTTGTCCCTAGCCTCTTCTGGGCATAACATGCAATAAACAAATCAGTCTCATCTCCCATTCCCTTTAAAAGCCAGTTGTGATTCATGATTTACATGGCGGAATTTGCAAGTGGAAAAACGGAATGCTTCTCTAGCAAGGAAACTTTCTTCATCGTACCCAAGAAATTTGGTGGGTTGCAGCCAATCTTAGATCTGCGAGCGTTGAACCAGACCCTGCACAAGCTCCTGTTCAAAATGCTGACACAGAAGCACATTCTAAGGCTAATTCACTCTAGCAGACGCGAGATCTATTGTGTGCACACAGGGACCTGGTGCTTGAGCATCTCAGCTGTCGGACTCACCAGGGAGCATGCTGAACTGAAACTCATTCAGGGGAAAACAGTGGTTCCACTGAAATTTTCAGGCTCCTGGGGCATATGGCACAGAGGTCAGGTTCCAGAGGTCAGTGTGCCAAATTTTGCCCTGCCTCTGAGAAAGAAGGTCCTTCTTCAGAGGAACTTGCCTGGAAGGAGCTGTCACGAGAAGCGTGAGCTCCGAGGACCAAGTCCGGTTGGGCCAGTAAGGTTCAATCAGCAGGATTTGTTCTCCCTAACCTTACAGAGTGTTTGTGCAATCAGGCTCACTGGGAGGAATACGTACTTGCAAAAAACCCCGGAGCCAGCTATGTGCCAGGGAATCTGTTCTAAGCGGAGCTTCGGAAAGGGCATACCACAGATTGAGGACTCCTCGTTCAGGTTGATGCGTATGAGGCACTGGCTCAGACTCGAGTGCCAAGATGGGCATGGTGCTGCAGCACACATCGCGTGGCCATCGCTCCGATCTGTCGCCACACCTTCAGTCATTGAACGGCCTTGCATTTCTACGGGCAGGGGTTCCCCTAGAACAGGGGTAGGCAAGTTCAGTCCTAGAGAGCCTGCAGAGTTTAGCTCCAACCTTAATCAAATACACCCGAACAAGCTAATCAAGCTCTTCGGGATTACTAAGGCTAAAGGCAGGTGAGGGTTTTTTTCAGGGTTGGAGCTAAACTCTGCAGGACAGCAGCTCTCTTGCCTACCCCTGCCCTAGAACAAGTGTTGCAGCATGTTGTTGTCACAACAGTGTCCAATACAAGCGTAAGTGCTATATGCAATGGGTTCGCAGCTTCGGGACCCTGGACAGGGCCTTGACTACATCAACTGCCTCTAGTTGCTGGCTGTATTGCTGGTCCTGCAGAGGTTTTGACCGTTGATCCATGGCAAGCATGTGTTAGTCTGGACTGGCAACAGTTGCAAATATAAATCACCAGGGTAGTGTTCGCTCACGTTGCACTTCAACTTGCCTTCCATCTCCTCCTTTGGAGTCTGCAGCGACTGAATGTCACTCATATTTTAGGCAACCTCAATCAAACAGCAGATGCATTTTCGTGACAGGTGATGCTCCGTGGAGAGAGGAGACTCCATCCCCAGGCGTTCCAGCTGATTTAGAGTCAATTCAACGAAGCACAGGTAGATCTGCTCGCTTCCCAGGAGTCCTCAATCTGTGGTATGCCCTTTCCGAAGCTCCGCTTAGAACAGATTCCCTGGCACATAGCTGGCTCCGGGGTTTTTTGCAAGTACGTATTCCTCCCAGTGAGCCTGATTGCACAAACACTCTGTAAGGTTAGGGAGAACAAATCCTGCTGATTGAACCTTACTGGCCCAACCGGACTTGGTCCTCGGAGCTCACGCTTCTCGTGACAGCTCCTTCCAGGCAAGTTCCTCTGAAGAAGGACCTTCTTTCTCAGAGGCAGGGCAAAATTTGGCACCCTGACCTCTGGAACCTGGACAGGATGCGAAAGACCACCAGCGGTGATAGACACTATCACTCAAGCCAGTGCCCCCTCTATGAGACGGCTCTATATTTTGAAGTGCCATCTTTTCACTAGTTGATGTTCTTCCTGAGGCAAAGACCCACAGAGGTGTGCTATTGGGTCAGTGCTTTCCATCTTACAGGAGAGGTAATGTGGCAGAGATCACATTAAAGGGATCAGGGATCAAGTTGTGTACTTGCGAGTGCTCCATCATATCGAGGCAGACCCAGAGTGCATGTCCTGCACATTTATTTGGACTGCATGGAGAGCTTTGATGCTCTGACCAGCTCTTTGTCTGTTCTGAGGGAAAATAGAAGGAGAAGGCTGTCTCCAAACAAAGGATTGCTCATTAGATTGTGGATGCCATTTCTTTGGTATTCCAAACCCAGGGTGTGCAGTGCCCCCCAGGAGTGTTAGCACATTTCACCAGGGGCAGTGCATCCTCCTGGCTGCTAGCGAATGGCGCCTCTCTGGCAGACATCTGTAAAGCGGTGGGCTGTGCTACACCTAATACAGTCGCAAGATTTTATAAAAAGTTGAGCCAGTTTCGTCCCAAGGGTTATTAGGTACAAACGGGTAATTTTCGGGAAACTGGCTAGGTGTAACGCTTGCACATAGCACGTTCCTCTCCCTGAGGTGATAACATGCACTCTTTTGTCCACGTTAGTTCCCCATGTCCGGCTAACCTTGGATGCCTTGTACTTAGGCCCCATGTCTTCCCCTGGGCCATGTCCTCTTTGGCGGTGCTGCTGCTGCTGCTGCTGCTGCAAAACCTCCAAACCTTGTAACACAGTTTAGATGGTTGTGGCATTTTGTAAAGGGATCCCTATTGTCACTACATCAACACAACTTCAAAGTGAGTGACAGATAGGAAATGTCTTGGTTACTGTTGTAACCTCCATTACCTGATGGCTAGGACACTGTGTTGGTTCCTCAGCACAAACCTGAATGAGTGTTGCAAGCCATCTCCTTTTATACCAATATGTCCAGGGGTGTGGCATGCAAATTCTGCTAGCTCATTCTCATTGGCCTTTTCAAGTATCAGAGGTGTTTGGGGCTCCCAAGTGTGACCCCTAGTGTCATCAACACAACATCTCATTTCCTCCACCAGGGAACGGAGGTTACAACAGTAACCAAGATGTTTTCATGTCTTTTATTTTGAATTTCTCATAGTCATGGTTCCTGCTTATGTCATGTGATTCCCTTGCCCCTCATGTGATCGTGTCATGTGCGTCCTTCTGTTTAGCTTTCATTGGTTCATAGTGTTTATTGCTTTCAATTGTAACTTATGTTATTAGTCCTTTAGTACAGAGCCCTCATGTTTTCTTGTTCCTAAGCTTTGTTTATCTGTATATCGGCCGTTCAGTCCATGGTTCATGTTTCAAGTTTAGTTCATGGTTCACGTTCGAGTTTTGTTCATGGTTATTTGTAGTGGTCGACCAATATATTCGATGTATTGGCCGATGTTTGGCATTTTTTAAATATTGGCATCGGCCATTAAGTTAAGCGAGACTTTTATTTTGACAGAGCTGAGATAGAACTGTTAAACAAAGAAAGTAAACTGTATATGAAAAAGTATTATAGCATTGGCTATAAAAAAGGCAAACACTATAATACTTTCTCATTTGATGGATGGATGCACTTTCTTGAGCTTCATACTTGTTGGTCCCGTTCACTGTCATTATAAAGCTTGGATGCACCAGGATATTTATTAATATAACTCTGATTGTGTTCATCTGAAAGAAGAGTCATATACACCTAGGATGGCTTGAAGGTGAGTAAAGCTTGGGGTAATTTTCATTTGAAAGTGAACTAATCCTTTAAATGTCCTAATTAAACTAAGGCCTAATCCTGGCTTAATCTAAACCCTGTTTGTGAAACCAGGCCTATATGTTCTCACCAGCGACGGTCAGTCCCACGTGCAGCAGTGTGACAGTGATGGCGTAGTCCCACACCCATTCCTCCACGATCCACGCGAATATCAGACCGCCCAGAACGTACGTCACCTCTGTGGAGATCACACTCACTGCACAACAAACACACAAACACATCTGAAAGACAACTGCCAACATGTTTAATTATGCACATTATACAGAAGTAGTATAAGAAGCCTACCTAAATATTTCGGACTTTGCCATGATGGTTGAGTCGTGTAGTCAAAAGGAGCTAACAAGCTGTCAACCTCCTCCACCCTGATGACAACAAATAAACACCCAAACAGCTTGATTTACTTCTGTAGCACCTCTTTAGTTCAGATCAAGAATGTGAATTTGTTATAGTGTTAATGGTATTTACTACTCTTGGCATAGGACATATGCATCAAAAACTGATCCTGCTCCATTACAGTGAATATCACTGGAGATTCATGCCTATTCTAATGTTGCATAGATCACAAAATAGGACCTTTCGGTCTTTTTTATGAAGATGTGTGTTAAATGATCACTGCAACTTAAATAAATGCATGGTTGTGAGTTAAAAATTCTAATTTATTGTTTTAATTAAACCTTTTCAGTTGCAAACATTATTTTGTAGAGTTCTGTTGACATAATAATGTTGATCATTACATCAGCTTAAAATCGTCTGTAATTTAAACTTACATTTCTGCATTAATTGGCTTAAAAAGACTTAATGAAATTGTCTTGATAACTAAGGATTTCTAATTTCCAACATGCTTCGCACAGGACTGGATAAAGAGAATAAATGTTGAAATTAAGTATTAATTTAATTGTTTTTAGTGAAGGGAAAGACCTGTTAGTGTTTAATGCTGTTATGTTTGACATTTAAAAGAGTTTTTGTGATGTTGAAGTGTTTGTGGTTACCATTATGCTGAAGTGTAGATATATGAAAGTAAACACTGTTGACTCTATAATCAATGACTGCACTAATGTCAGTGACAAGTACTATCTTACTTGCTCGTTAAATGAGTTATGTTAGTGTTTGCAATGATAGCTGTTGATTGAACCTGAAATAGATTAGGCCTAATTGGTTCCAGGGCTACAACTCTGGTAGTTGAAGTGACTTAAGTTTGTTGAGTAATCGACTACAAATTATCAAGTTAATCTAACTCAATGTAGCTTGTTGGCTGAACGTAAATTGAGTTGTAATAACTCAAATAAATTGATGCAAATGTAAAAAAATGTATTTTTTTAGTTGAGCCAACATCCAGTGCACTCTAAAAATGTTGGGTTGTTTTAACCCATGTTTGGGTCAAATATGGACAAACCCAACGGTCCATATTTGACCCAAACTTGGGTTAAAACAACCCAGCATTTTGTTTAGAGTGTATATAGAACTCATGGGTTTTTGACTCAAACGCTTTCTGCCAGAAAGTTATAAAATATAAAATTAAAACGTTATAAAATATGTTTACAAGCTGTTTGATTAATAAAATTTAATTTAAATTAAAAAACTAAAACAAAATTAGTAAAGTAAATCCATACTAAATCAATAAAATGATCCCATGATGTGAATTTTTTATATGAAGTGTCTGACGGAACCCTTTATGGTTCCATATAGAACATTTTCTTCTAAAAGTGTGGGACCTCATTAGTGTGGGATCCTAAATTCCATGTATTTTATCCAATGTCAAAAGTGAGGAGCAAATCTTTTTTGTGCTCATATAATAAAAATAATTTGTAAAGTTTGTACCATTAGGGGGTTCTGTAGACTATCGTTCTGTGGTTTACAAAGCGGGAAGCATTAAGGAACATTTTTTTTGTGCACCTGGATGTTTTAAAAAATAGATTGTAGGAACATTTCCTAAATTATTGTTCACATAGAACCCCACAGAACCGAAGATTTTACATCACATATAACCCGACGCGGTAGCAAAATTGTTTGGTACAAAAATGTCCAAACCTTTAAATGTTTTAAATATAACATGAACCGCATAGGCCCAACAACATGCTA
The DNA here is from genome assembly GCF_024489055.1 of Chanodichthys erythropterus. Taxonomy (NCBI): domain Eukaryota; kingdom Metazoa; phylum Chordata; class Actinopteri; order Cypriniformes; family Xenocyprididae; genus Chanodichthys; species Chanodichthys erythropterus. The sequence goes on along the minus strand of NC_090224.1, from coordinate 38,973,560 downwards.
ATAAATAACATGATATTCATGGTTTGAATATGAGAAATTACTATTTTGTGAATGCATACAGAACAGCAGCAGTGATTTACATAAAACAATCCCTGGGATAACATTACCGCTGAGATCCACTGACGTAGACTATTTTTTTTCTGTACAGGAAGTCAGATGCATCACCACATAAGAGAGAGAGCGAGAGAGAGAGAGGAAGTTGTGCCTCTCAGTGTGGAGAATCTCACCTGAGAATGCCGATGCAGAGACTGACCACAATATAGTACACCGAGTAGAAGCACACCATACACATCAACAGGTTTTGAAGAACGACCTGTCAATAAGCACACAACAACACAAATGGACTCAGTGCGTTTCAGTGATGGGAAATATTTCTACACGAGTTAGTCCTAGTTTTGTTAGCATTATTGTTTCTGCAGTGTCAAACATGTTCTATTGTTCATAGAAGCCTGAATTACTCATCTATAAGGAGTCACTCGTTCACAGAATAGCTCCATTAAGAGTCGTCTCAAACTAATGCATGCAGACATGTGGCTACTGTTCTGAGTGAACTAAGCTTCTGCACCAAACGCAGATGATACGACTTTACCCAGGGGTCATGGATCTTGCTGTTGATTGGCAGCTGGCCATGGCGTTTGATCAGAGTGGTCCCACAGCACCGGCAACAGTAGTCCAACAACATGAATGGCCGGCGATTCTTTGATCGACGCTAGCAGGTAGCATAACACTGAATCTGCGCATCTGTCATGGCTGCTCTTAATAGGATTAGCAACTCTGTAAAACGCTTCCGTAAATCTCTTCAGGATAAAGCCCACCGTCAGGCCTGGGCTACGCTAACTAATTGCCCACACACACTTAAAATACTCCTCGTCGAGTAAGGCTGTGTTAGAATACTCGCATTAGCACCCGGCTAACACAGGATATTGTGTTGAATCTGTTCTTTAGCATTGCTAATTTATGAGCGCATTTAGAAATGGTGCAGATTTCAGATAAACACCAACTGGAACACATGCACACAATTAAGGCCTACTTGTTTGAAAACCCAGTCATTCATGTTAGGAAACACCTTTTGGATCATTTTTAAAAAGTGAACATGATGAAATTTAAGGAAGAATTTGATTAAATAAAGGAAATTCTAATGGCAAAAAATTATAACATACACTGTTGGGTTAAAAACAACCCAAGTTGGGTTGAAAATGGACAAACCCAGCGATTGGGTTGTTTTAACCCAGTGATTGGATTGTTTTAACCCAGCAATTGGGCTGTTTTAACCCAGCGATTGGGTTTTTTAACCCAACAATTGGGTTGTTTTAAGCCAGCGATTGGGCTGTTTTAAGCCAGCGACTTTTTTGTTTTTTAACCCTGCGATTGGGTTGTTTTAACCCAGTGAATGGGCTGTTTTAACCCAGAGATTGGGCTGTTTTAACCCAGCGATTGGGTTGTTTTAAGCCAGCGATTGGGCTCTTTTAACCCAGCGATTGTGTTGTTTTAACCCTGCAGTTGGGCTGTTTTAACCCAGCAATTGGGTTGTTTTAACCCTGCGATTGGGTTGATTTAACCCAACGACTTTTTTGTATTTTAACCCAGCAATTGGGCTGTTTTAACCCAGCGATTGGGTTTTTTAACCCAGCAATTGGGTTGTTTTAAGCCAGCGATTGGGCTGTTTTAAGCCAGAGATTGGCTGTTTTAACCCAGCGACTTTTTTGTTTTTTAACCCTGCGATTGGGTTGTTTTAACCCAGTGAATGGGCTGTTTTAACCCAGAGATTGGGTTGTTTTAACCCTGCGATTGGGTTGTTTTAACCCAGTGAATGGGCTGTTTTAACCTAGAGATTGGGCTGTTTTAACCCAGCGATTGGGTTGTTTTAAGCCAGCGATTGGGCTCTTTTAACCCAGCGATTGTGTTGTTTTAACCCTGCAGTTGGGCTGTTTTAACCCAGCGATTGGGTTGTTTTAACCCAGCGATTGGGTTGATTTAACCAAGTGATTGGGTAGTTTTAACCCAGCGATTGGGTTGTTTTAACCCAGTGAATGGATTGTTTTAGCCCAGTGATTGGGTTGTTTTAACCCAGCGTTTGTGTTGTTTTAACCCAGTGAATGGGTTGTTTTAACCCAGCAATTGGGTTGTTTTAACCCTGCGATTGGGTTGATTTAACCCAACGACTTTTTTGTTTTTTAACCCAGCAATTGGGCTGTTTTAACCCAGCGATTGGTTTTTTTAACCCAGCAATTGGGTTGTTTTAAGCCAGCGATTGGGCTGTTTTAAGCCAGAGATTGGCTGTTTTAACCCAGCGACTTTTTTGTTTTTTAACCCTGCGATTGGGTTGTTTTAGCCCAGTGAATGGGCTGTTTTAACCCAGAGATTGGGTTGTTTTAACCCTGCGATTGGGTTGTTTTAACCCAGTTAATGTGCTGTTTTAACCTAGAGATTGGGCTGTTTTAACCCAGCGATTGGGTTGTTTTAAGCCAGCGATTGGGCTCTTTTAACCCAGCGATTGTGTTGTTTTAACCCTGCAGTTGGGCTGTTTTAACCCAGCGATTGGGTTGTTTTAACCCAGCAATTGGGTTGTTTTAACCCAGCGATTGGGTTGATTTAACCAAGTGATTGGGTAGTTTTAACCCAGCGATTGGGTTGTTTTAACCCAGTGAATGGATTGTTTTAGCCCAGTGATTGGGTTGTTTTAACCCAGCGTTTGTGTTGTTTTAACCCAGTGAATGGGTTGTTTTAACCCAGCGATTAGGTTGTTTTAACCCAGGGATTGGGTAGTTTTAACTCAGCGATTGGGTTGTTTTAACCCAGTGAATGGGTTGTTTTAACCCAGTGAATAGATTGTTTTAACTCAGCAGTTGGGTTAAATGTTTGCCCTATCTGCTGGGTTGTTTTAACTCAAATATTGCTTAAATTTACTGTGTTGCTGGCTTAAAATGAACCCAAAGTATGTTGGAAATTAACATTTAAGATAAACAAAGGTGCAACACTCACTCTTACAGAGCTCAAACTTTATTAATTAATTAACATTTATTAATACGTTTAGTAAATTAACATTATTAATACGTTTATTGAATAATAATTAAACAATAAAGATTTATTAAATTGCTTGTTAATAAATGTTTACCTTTTGATTATTATTGTTGCCTCTAGTAATCATGTGTCTGATTTTTAATTTCCAACATATTTTGGGTTCATTTTAAGTCAGCCATATAGTCATTTTTAATCAATAGTTGAGTTAAATAAAACTACTCAGCAGGTTGGGCAAACATTTAACCCAACCGCTGTGTTAAAACAACCCAATCGCTGGATCTGTCCATTTTCAACCCAACTTGGGTTGTTTTTAACCCAGCATTTTTGTGTTCAGTTGTGGTTGGAGCTGAACTCTTCAGGACACTGGCCCTTTAAGAGCAGGATTGGACACCTCTGACATAGAAGAACCATTTTTGGTTCCCCAAAGAAGCTTTCAGTGATCAGTTCTTAAAAGAACCATTTTCTTAAAATCTAAAGAACCTTTTTCCACTATAAAGGATCTTTTGTGTAATGGAGAGCGTTTCTTCATGGAACCATCAATGCCAATAAAGAACCTTTATTTTTAAGAGTGAAGGGTAAGGTAATAAAGTTGCTTATAGATGAAGAAATATATTTCAAGATTAGTTGACAAGCTTCAAATTTCAGTGCTGATGACGATCTTCTATGATCAGTGCATAAGAAATGTAATCTGTAGAGATTCAATAAGAGGTCCAGCGCTAAACCTGATGTGTGTATAGTGTGGCTGTGATTAGCCTGCGTCTTTTTGACCTTTGAACTCAATTTGCAACATACATTCCGTATGTTAGCATTTGCTGTTTGTATATTTGACACGTGACACTGCACTACTGGAAGTGGCAAAACTAAAACCAAAACCACATACTGCAGCTCCAGTCCACACGGACCAAACTGCTTTAATAAATCAGAAAACAAAATATTCACATCTCTAGTGGATTACCAGATAAATAACATGTTTGATCAGATCAAGTGTGGATGACAATATTGGATTGCACTAATAAATAGCAGTTTCAACTACAACAAATTGCTTAATAAAATTATTAAACCCATCTCTAGATGGCTTCATAGGGTAACCTAATAACACGGCCGGTTTATTTGATCAGTTTGTCATTTAGTGTTTGAGCCAAAGAAGTAAAGATAAAATGATTGCTTTAAAAGTGTCAGCAACATTTACGTGTTGTGAACGCAAACAGAAGTGTGAAATATTCATAAAAACTGTTCAAACACACTCATTTAAAGATTGGACTAGAATATAATTCAGTATATTTTCGTTAAGTGTTGATCTAGTTCAGTTAACATATTGTTATATAGTCTATTGTTGTGTACAGCTGAATATAGTGTGTTTCTTTAGTATAACTCAATATTTTTGTTGATCTAAAGCTAAACAATAATATTCAGTATAGTTTAATGTATTTCTAGTAGGCTATTTTGTTGTTTTGAATGTTCAGAAATAATGTTTTCATAACTTAACTTAGCAAAACATGTTTTAACCCAGACATTGGATTGTTTTAACCCCTGCGATTGGACTGTTTTAACCCAGTGATTGGGTTGTTTTAACCCAGCGACTGGGTTGTTTTAACCCAGCAATTGGATTGTTTTAACCCAGAGATTGGGCTGTTTTAACCCAGCGATTGGGTTGTTTTAACCCAGCGACTGGGTTGTTTTAACCCAGCAATTGGATTGTTTTAACCCAGCGAATGGGCTGTTTTAACCCAGCGACTGGGTTGTTTTAACCCAGCAACTGAATTGTTTTAACCCAGCAAATGGATTGTTTTAACCCAGCGACTGCGTTGTTTTAACCCAGCAATTGGGTTGTTTTAACCCAGCAATTGAGTTATTTTAACCCAGCAATTGGATTGTTTTAACCCAGTGATTGGGTTGTTTTAACCCAGCAATTGGATTGTTTTAACCCAGCGATTGGGCTATTTTAACCCAGTGATTGGGCTGTTTTAACCCAGCGATTGAATTGTTTTAACCCAGCGATTGGGCTGTTATAACCCACTGACTGGGTTGTTTTAACCCAGCGATTGGATTGTTTTAACCCAGCGACTGGGTTTTTTAACCCCGCGAATGGGCTATTTTAACCTAGCGATTGAGCTGTTTTAACCCAGCAGTTGGATTGTTTTAACTCAGCGGCTTGTTTAACCCAGCAATTGGGCAGTGGGCAGTTTTAACCCCTGCGATTGGGCTATTTTAACCTAGCGATTGAGCTGTTTAAACCCAGCAGTTGGTTTGTTTTAACCCAGCGACTGTTTTTTTTTTTAACCCTGCAGTTGGATTGTTTTAACCCAGAGATTGGACTGTTTTAACCCAGTGATTAGGTAGTTTTAACCCAGCGATTGTTTTTTTTTAACCCAGCAGTTGGATTGTTTTAACCCAGCGATTGGGTTGTTTTAACCCCTGCGATTGGGCTTTTTTAACCTAGTGATTGGATTGTTTTAACCCAGTGACTGGGTTTTTTTAACTCAGCGATTGGGTTGTTTTAACCTAGTGAATGGATTCTTTTAACCCAGCGATTGGGCTGTTTTAACCCAGTGATTAGATTGTTTTAACCCAGCCATTGGGTTGTTTTAACCCCTGCGATCGGGCCATTTTTACCTAGCGATTGAGCTGTTTTAACCCAGCAGTTGGATTGTTTTTTTTAACCCAGTGATTGGGCTATTTTAACCTAGCGATTGGGTTGTTTTAACCCAGTGATTAGATTGTTTTAACCCAGCCATTGGGTTGTTTTAACCCAGTGATTAGATTGTTTTAACCCAGCCATTGGGTTGGGTTGTATTGTTATATAGTCTATTGTTGTGTACAGCTGAATATAGTGTGTTTCTTTAGTATAACTCAATATTTTTGTTGATCTAAAGCTAAACAATAATATTCAGTATAGTTTAATGTAGTTCTAGTAGGTTATTTTGTTGTTTTGAATGTTCAGAAATAATGTTTTCATAACTTAACTTAGCAAAACATGTTTTTGTTAGCAGGGCTGTTGTTTAGTGTGCTATATAGTGTAGTAGGCTATAGGCTACAGCAGTGTGTGTTGTTCAGTGCAGACAGCATCACATTTCTCCATCTCCCTCAATCAAACCACACTTATCACTCGACAGCTCGATTGTTTGTATTTACTGAGGCGTTTATGCGCATTTTAGACGGCTCGGTCGCATGCAGGAATTTATTTTTAGTAACAAAACAGCAATGGCGATGTTTTCCGCCATCAGACCCCCTCTCTGCACCTCAGAAGCCGCTCGGGCAGCGTTGAGAGCAGGCTGGAGCGACACCGTCGAGATCCGTCGGGATTCTTTCAGCGCAAAACTTTCGATATTGTCATGATGGGCGAGTGTGAAGCGCGACGGCTGTGCGCATGCGCACTGGAGTCCGCCTGGCCAATTTCTCAGTACTCGTGGGAGAATTTGGGTAAGAAACAGACAAATTAAAACAATCGCACGCTAGGATAAACTGCTCGTGTAGCATTTTATATTGTGTAATAAACCTTGTTAGACTTTCGCGGGAGGTTTAATGTGACGGAATAATAATGAAAGTTAGATATAAAGTAGAAAACGCCTGGACGTGTCATCAATAATATGAGCAGCAGGAAGAGAGAGAGACACAGAGTATGAAATAAAGAATAACGCTAATGAATGACTCTCAAAATAGCCGCAGTCGATAGAAAGGATCAAAGTGTTCATGATAGCACGAATAAAGCGTGTATTTGTGAGTCTGAGGGGAATAATGTAAAGCAGGAGTGTGTAAATGCAGGAACTGATCGTGCGAAACAAAACATGTCTCGATCAGCTCCTCGATCAGCTCAATCATTCACTTTAAATGTCATTGATCAGCAATAATGACGCGATTCGCAGGCCTGTGTCTTTCAATTATATAGTGAATATAATTCCTGCTCCGCCATTTTGAGAAACTGCCTTTAAAACACATTAAAGAAAGTGTTTAATATGTGATTCTGTGCGTCTCAAATGTGTCATGATCGCTCGCCGTCGTCGATATTTGAGGGAAAATAACACAATTTCACCGCATTCAGAGGAAACTATTGTAATGCAATAGAGAAATGCACATAAAACAATAAATAAACGCGATTAATAGAAAAAAAACCCGGTGCGTTAAAACTCGAGGTGGAAAATTAGCATGCGTTTTATTTTATTATTATCATCATTATCGTCGTCGTCTGCAAATTTAAAATATACAAATCTACAAATAAAAAAAATAATAATAAATGAAATAGCATTAGTAAAAATAAAACTGTTAGGTGTGAAAATATTGTACTTCACACTAAAAAAGTAAAGCATTTGCTCTGAGATTGTAAACATTCGTTCAGAAAATGTACTTAGTTTAATTATATAACATAATAAATACCTATAAATATCAAATACAGCTGCGAAAATCGTTTCATGTGCAGATGTATGACAGTTATTCAACTGTGACTTTAGTATTTAATGCTAAACGATGTTAAAATGAGTCTGAAAATGTTGTAATATGTGACATTATTGCTTGATTTTATTGTTGAATTGAAAGTTTCCAGCGCTGCGGATGGACGCGGGCGGCAGCGGCCTCTGGCGGCGGCGGCGGGAGCGACACTCGTGCTGTAGGCCTCATGCGGCACTGACACAAACTCGAGTTAAACTGGCCTAGTGTGCTCTAAACACTGCCTGATCTGAGTATATCTGTGTGTCCTGCCTGATCAGCTTCTTATTAAGCTATAGACACAGGAGTGACTGATGAGAAGAAACAATACTTCTTCATCTAATATTTTTTTTATATTAAAATGAGATTGCAAATGTGTACTATCTAATTGCACAAAAACAGTGCAATGCATTAGCTGTTAAACCAGTTCTGGACTAAAAAAAAAAAAAAAAGAAAACATAAAGCTTTCTAATTGTTAACTGGGATTGCTTTAGAAAAAATCCTTAAAGAATAACCTGTGAAATAATGTCAAGTGTTGTTTTAAATGATTTTTCATTAGTATATGGATGAAAAATATGTCTGGGCTGCATTTTACCCCAAAATCTAATGGGAAAAAGACATTTAATGCTGATTAAATTGTCATGAATCTCCATTTGCACACACAAACAAACATGCAAACAGCATTATAGCTACTAAACCAGCATTTAGTGTGTTTATATGAATTACAAAATCGACAGTGTGGTGTTTATACTGTGAGGTGTTGTCTGGCGTTTCAGGTTAGCTGTGTGCGGGTGTGATGGAGTCGTCGGGCCCGAGCACAGCCGCTCCAGAGTTTGATGTGTACGGAGCCATGGACTGGAAGGACGGAGTGGGAACACTGCCTGGCAGCGAGCTCAAGGTGAGGGAACACATACTAAACAGCCTGCAAACTGCATTCAGTCTTTACAGTAGCTATAGTGATATAATCATCTCACCTGTAGTGTGTGTTGTAGGGCTGCACGATCTGGTCAAAAAATATAATTGCGATTTTTCTGGTTAAAATCACGGTTTGCAATTTAAAATGCATTTTTTTAAGACATATAAATATATATATGAACACCCAGTTTGTTGTGCTAGTTTTGGCATTTGGTGCTTATATGACTAATAATAATTAATATGATTATTATTATTGCTAAATAAAAATATTAAACAAAATAAGAATTATTATTGCATTATATAATAGTATTATTGTAATAACACTTTCATTATTAAAAGTTAAAAAAAAAGTATTGAAGAATAAATATAACATTATAAAAATAAAAGTAAAAATAATATATTTATTTTACAAAAGACTGCTCATAATTTATTATAAAAGTCTAAGAATTTATTATAAAATATTATTAAGATAAAAATCTGTATGCAAAATCCCCCCCAAAAATAATAAAAAAAAAAAATATAAAAATACATACACTGCCCTTCAAAAGTTTGCAAACGCTCTAGAAAAGTGGAGTTTTGGACAATATTGGCATGAACCCTTTTTAATTTGTGATAATTTTTCACTGATAAGGGGTAACACAAACTATGAAAACATATTTTATTACATAAACAGTTTATACATAGACAAAACTTAAATTTTTGATGCATCAAAATATCCAGCATTAGCAGCTATCTGACCTAAACTGGGTTCTGATTGGTTCATTGTATTCTAAACTTAATTGCCAATCAATTGTTGAAGCTATTAAGATTTTTTTGTAGAAAAATTTTCTACAAACCTGGGCCAAGTTTAATCCAGTAACACACAGCATGTCTGACTTTGACATGAATATATTGCCATTATTATGTAATCAAAACGCAAATTATTATTGCTGGTCTTCAATGATAATGTCAAGTTACTGTAATGTATTTGCACCAAAAAATGATAAGGATTTAAGCTGATATCGTCCAAAACCACACTTTGCCAGGGATGTTTCCAAACTTTGGAGGGCAGTGTATAAAGTTCTTTAGAGAGAAGTATTATTTTCCTACTTTTTACCCAAGATAGGATGAAGTGAGCATTGCTAAGCACTAAACACGCCAGTTTCATTCATACTGGAAGCCAGAGGGCGCTCTCACATATGCCTCACAGACAGTGTTGCCAAGTCCGTGGTTTTCCCGCAGAATTGGGCTACTTTAACACTGTTGCCGCGGGTCGTTTTTCATGTCTGCTGGTTGAAGCGAGTCCAAATAACATGATATTTACCCCCGGAACGTGGATTTTACCACTGAAACATGATTGGGCAAGTTTTTGTTTTGTTTTGAAAACCTGGCAACCCTGATCACAGAAGTAATAACGTACGATTTCCAGAAAATCCCTAATAGAGCTATCGCTGTAGCTGAATAAAAAGATGATAGAAACACTTCGATTAAACATGTCTGCCACAATATATGATGCATTTGACTTCCCGGGTATTTTCATAATAATAAAGTGTATTTATAATTCAATGCTAATCAACATATCACTGTATAGAATACTGTAAAATAATATATTGTCTGAAGCACATCAGCTCACAGAAGGAAGTTATTTGAGCACTCGACTGACGTTATGAAGCGAGTAAAAACATGTTATTACAAGTTTGATGTGTGTCGCTTTTTCACATGCATTTATTACTGATCATCACAGAGCCATATTTATTAAAAAAAAGCACAAATGGCCATTTCAGTTTAACCTTGAGTCGTGCAGCCCTATAGATTCAGCAGTGCAGATGCGTGCAATGAGCGTCTCTGTTGTGTGTGTGTGTGTGTGTGTGTGTGTCAGTTCCGGGTGAATGAGTTTGGGGTCCTGGAGGTCATAACGGACGAGATGGAGGAGGAGAGGGGCAAGAAAGCTCACGCCACCACCACATGGAGCGTCCCCACGGCTCAAGAGGGTAAACGCACAATAATACACTCGCGTTTGGTGTTCAGAGCCCCTTCCCTAAGCCCCGCCCCCTCGGCTACTGTCTCTAACTCGGACGAGTTTTACACAAAAACATCCCACAGCTGCAGATTCACTACATTGAAATGAACGGATGTTATTCTCAAACGGGCTGGAATTAATTGTGAGATTTTTATCTGCTAAATTACACAGAAATGGGATTAAAAATGGCACAGACTCAAAGTCAGATGCTTCTCACAGTCTCCGGAAAGAGAAAAGACAGCTGATCGTGAACACGTTCACTACAATACAATATACACAACACCTGACTCATTACATACATGCAGTGATGTTCAGTTCAAGGTCTATTTCAAGTGCAAACATTAAAACAGGAAGCTGGAAGTACACTAAGGGTTTGTTCACACCTGTAGTTCGGTTCAGTTGGTTCTGTTGGTCCAGATCAAAACATAAAATGAGTCCCGGATCACTTTGCAAACCTACAGATACAAAACAAAAATCAGCTTTTATGGCACACATGATCATTCTGTCCTGTTTAGGGTCACATCTTGTGACATCACATCCTGTTTATGGTTAATTTAGATGCCTTTTGTTTGGAAGCGAGTCTCGGTCCACTTGTTTGGTTCAGATGACAGCGTTCACACTTCATGAAATGGACTAACAGAGCAATCTAACCATCCACATGTGAACACAAGCTTAAAGTGCAAAATAATATAACTGCTAACCTGCAATTATTCTCTTAAAGTGCTACTTCAGTCTGATTTAACCAATGTAAATTAGTGTTGTCGGGACAAATGAATGTGTTTAGGTTGATTCAGTGATGTTAAATAATATTTTTGACTTAAAACCATTTGGATGTAAGTGTATAAGTATGATGTTAAATTCACATAAAGAAAGCTAAGTATATTTGCAGCATAAAAACGATCAAAATAGCAGTTTACTGAGAATACCCCAGTGAAAAAATACTACAAGCTAAGTATACTACACATACATTTACATATTTATGTACTAAATAAAAATACCCTGCAATTGTACTTTTGGTATAGTAAACTGATATACTTAAAAGTCTGCTAATTTTGTACTTTAATTGCGCAGTAATAGTGCTGAGGTCCAACTAAAGATATACTGAAGGATAAAGTGGAACTACTGCAAGTGTACTTTAGGTACACTTTCAATATCTTACATTTAAAGATCGATATTGTACAGTGATCATACAATCCTTATTAATAGTGATTATGGTTGCAAAATTCCAGGAGTTTTCAAAGCTGGAAACTTTCCATGGGAATTAAGGGGAATATATGGGAACAGGAATTTATGTGAATAAACAGGGAATTTGCAAAATTGCAGGTTAGCCTATAACAGGGTACTTAAATGTAGTTGAAAAAAACATCTTGCAGCATGATTTCGTTTAAAACAAACAGATTTAATGTAACTTCCGTTGAATTTTTCCCCTGCACATTCCTCAGTCACAGTCACACATTCACACTTCTCACTGCAGGGATATTGGGGACACACCCCCTGCATGCACTGTGCATCCCCCAGTCCATAACATGCACATTTGATCAAAAATACAGAAAAAAGCAGTAATATTGTGAAACATAACTACAATTTAAAATAATGTTTTTTTTTTTTTTTTTTGTTTTTTTTTTTAATATACATTAAAATATAATTTAATCCTGTGACCAAAGATGAATTTTCAGCATCATTTCTCCAGTCATCAGTGTCACATGATCCTTCAGAAATCATTCTGACATGCTAATTTGATACTCTGTTATCAATGTTGGAAACAGTTGTGCTGCTTAATATTTTTTATAACTTGTGATACTTTTTCAGGATTCTTTGATAAATAAAAATTTAAAGAACAGCATTTATTTAAAACAGAAATATTTTGTAACAATATACACTACTGTTCAAAATTTTGGGGTCAGTAAATTTTTTCTTTCGTTTTTGAAAGAAATTAATACTTTTATTCAGCAAGGATGTGTGAAATTGTGAAGTTGACATTGTTAGAAAAGATTTCTATTTTGAATAAAATTCGAATAAAATTTTGAATAAAAACTCTGTATTAATCAGCGAATCCTGAAAAAAGTATCACAGTTTCCAAAAAAATATTCAGCAGCACAACCGTTTCCAACATTGATAATAACTGAGTATCAAATCAGCATATTAGAATGATTTCTGAAGGATCATGTGACACTGAAATAAATAACAATTGCTGCAATAAAAATATATTTATTTTACATATTTACTACATTAGAATTAATTGAATGCAAAAAATAAATAACTGTTATTTCATGTTTTGACTAAACAAAATGTTTTTATATGATACATTTTATATAAATGTTATAAATTTAAATAAAGTTCCCAAAATTTCCAATTAATTCTCATACATTCCCGTAAATTCCCATAAATTCCTGTTAAGTTTCCAAATTGGAATATTTCCAAAAAGTTAAGTTCCTCCGGAAAGTTTCTGCTACTTTGCAATCCTAATAATCCTAATAAAATACTTTTTAGGAATAATATTAAGAATTGTACGTTGTGCAATAAAGAAATACTCCAAATAAATTCCAAATAAACTCCAAATATTATTTAGTCTTAAGTTAATATGTTAATGGATTTGAATTATACTTAGTTTGAAATAAATGTATTTTAAATAGATTTTGGTGTATTTTTTGCTAAAAAGTGGGATAAAGTGTATAAACATAAGTTCACTGGTAGTGTAGTTCACATAGTTGCAATAGAAAAGAAAAACGTTCTTAGTTGTGTTACACTTAAAGTACACTTTTATAAACTAAATAGTAGTACAGCCACTATACTACTAGTATATTGGTATTAGTTTACTCACTACATAAAGCATACTTGGAAAATATTCTTGAACTTTACTTACGTTTGCTTAATAAAATGAAGTTTTGTAAGGGCTGTGACATTCATTGACACCGGAGCAGATGTGGAGCTGTTAATAATGAAGAAAACGTCTCGGTTACAAAGGTAACCCTCGTTCCCTGAAGGAGGGAACGGAGACGTACGTCGGACAGACCGACGAATAGGAATCTCGCTAGAGAGGCCAATCTACTTCGAGTGTAACTAAACGAGCCAATGCACATTGGCATGCAATCATATGCATCAGCTGCTCGCCTCGCAGCGCGGGTATATAATGAGCAGCAGGTGCGTTGCATCTTCAGGTTTTCGCTGAGGAGCCGAACCGGATAGGCGGCAGCATCAGCGGGGTACAGCGACTGTGGCGACGGGACGTACGTCTCCGTTCCCTCCTTCAGGGAACGAGGGTTACCTTTGTAACCGAGACGTTCCCATTCAGTCGGTCACGTTCGACGTACGTCGGACAGACCGACGAATAGGAATCCCTACCAAAGCGCCACAGGAGCTGCCCCCTTCCAGCGCTCTGTTGTAAGCCACCTGAACCCCCTTGCCTGAGGATGGTGGGACAGGGCTAACACAGAGAGAGTCGATCACTGCTGTTCCCCAAAACCCATTCAGTGAGACTATTGGATAACGCTGGGAAAGCGTACCCTTCGCTGGGAAGGAACGCTGCGGAAGCCACATCCTTCCCCGAAGGAGTTATGTGGAGAAGTACATATGGACTAACCCTGAAGGGCTGTGCTACATATGGAAGAGCTGGGGTGACTCCAACCCGATGAAGGGTAGGTTCTCCCAGAGGGAAAGACACGGGCTTCGTTTAGGAGCAACCGTGGAACCAACCATATGGGATCCCCGTAGGGTCACACATATGGAACCCAGCCTAAACCCGGTTCTCAAGGATACAACGGAGTATAGGCCTGGCGCCAGACGCTCCGCCACGTCGGCTGCCGAAGGGATATCGGAGGACTCGACAGGGTCTGCCTTGTAGGGACTCTCTGGAGAAAAGAAGCGCATGTAGCGCAGCAAGCCGACACTAAGCCGGGGCCTCTCCGTGCCTCTGACCTGTGGCGAGAACATGGGAGGAGACCGGCTCGACACGAAGGCTATAGTATCTAGCGAACGTGTTAGGTGTCGCCCAGCCCGCAGCTCTACAAATGTCTGTCAGCGAGGCGCCACGAGCCAGCGCCCAGGAGGATGCGACACCTCTCGTGGAGTGAGCATGCAACCTGAGCGGGCAGGGCACACCCTGAGCTTGGTAAGCCAGGGCGATGGCATCCACTATCCAGTGGGCCATCCTCTGCTTGGAGACAGCCTTTCCCTTCTGCTGGCCTCCATAACAGACAAGAGCTGGTCTGAGGTCCTGAGGCTTTAGGTTCTGTCTATGTACAGTCGCAAAGCGCGGACTGGACAGAGTAAAGCCAGGGCTGGGTCTGCCTCCTCCGAGGGCAGCGCTTGCAGGCTCACCACCTGGTCCCTGAAGGGAGTGGTAGGAACCTTGGGCACATAGCCAGGCCGGGGTCTTAGTACCACGTGGCTATCACCCGGCCCGAACTCCAGGCATGATTCGTCGACCGAAAATGACTGCAGGTCCCCTACCCTCTTGACGGAGGCCAATGCCACCAGCAGCAAAGTCTTCATAGACAGAATCTTTAAGTCTGCTGACAGCAAAGGCTCAAAGGGAGCAATCTGAAGTGCTCTCAGCACCAGAGTGAGGTCCCAAGAGGGTATGGAGAGGGGATGAGAAGGATTTAACCGTCTCGCCCCCCCTAAGGAACCTGATGACCAGGTCGTGCTGACCAACAGATTTGCCATCTAAGTGGTCGTGGTAAGCGGATATAGCACCAGTATGGACTTTTGAGGGTGGAGGGGGGACAGCCTACGCTCCAACCCTACTGCAAGAAGGAAAGCACGACTCTGATCGAGCATCTTCGGGGGTCTTCCCGGCGAGAAGAGCACCACTCGACGAACAGGTTCCACTTTGGAGGCGTAAGCACGTCTCGTAGACAGTGCACGTGCCGAAGTGATGGTGTTAAGTACCTCAGGGGGTAAGTCACCTAGAACCTCCGCATCCCGTCCAAGGGACCAGACATGGAGTTTCCAGAGGTCTGGACGCGGGTGCCAAAGAGTGCCCCGTCTCTGAGAAAGAAGGTCTTTCCTCAGAGGGATGGGCCAGGGAGGGGCTGTCGCGAGGAGTGAGAGTTCTGGGAACCAGGTCCGGTTGGGCCAGTAAGGCGCAACTAACAAGACCTGCTCCTCGTCCTCCCTGACTTTGCACAGGGTCTGTGCAAGTAGGCTCACTGGGGGAAACGCATATTTGCGCAGGTCCCGGGGCCAGCTGTGAGCCAGTGCATCTGTCCCGAGTGTCCCCTCGGTCAGAGAGTAAAACAACTGGCAGTGGGAGGTTTCTGGTGAGGCAAACAGGTCTACCTGAGCCTTTCCGAATTCTCTCCAGATCAGCTGAACCACCTGGGGGTGGAGTCGCCACTCTCCTGGCAGCGCAGCTCGTGATAGCTCGTCGGCCACACGGTTGAGCACACCGGAGACATGAATGGCGCGAAGCGACCTCAGATGCTTCCGACTCCACAGGAGGAGATGGCGGGCGAGTTGTGACATGCGACGGGAGCGTAGACCACCTTGACGGTTGATGTACGCAACGGTCGCAGTGTTGTCCATACGGACCAGTACATGCTTGCCCTGAAGCAGGCCTTTGAGGCGGCTCAGAGCAAGGCGTACTGCCAGCAACTCGAGGCAATTGATGTGCCAATGCAGATGGGGTCCCGTCCAAACCCCTGAGACTGCATGCCCGTATTACGTGGCACCCCAGCCGGTGGCAGAAGCATCTGTGAACACCACAGCATGCCGGGACACCTGTTCTAGGGGCACTCCTGCCCGAAGAAACAAGGGGTCCGACCACTGACTGAAGGTTCGGCGGCACTCCTGAGTGATTGGCACCCGGAATGTGCCGCACTGCCACGCCCATCTCGGGACTCGGCCGTGAAGCCAGTGCTGAAGCGGTCTCATATGAAGCAGACCGAGCGGTGTTACAGCCGCAGCAGCCGCCATATGCCCCAGGAGCCTCTGAAAGAACTTCAGTGGGACTGCTGTCCTGCCATTGAATGTATTCAGGCAGTTCAACACTGACCAAGCACGTTCCTCTGTGAGGCGTGCTATCTGCTCGACCGAATCCAACTCCATACCGAGAAAAGAGATCCTCTGCACCGGGGCGAGTTTGCTCTTTTCCCAGTTGACCTGAAGCCCCAACTGGCTGAGGTGTCTGAGCACCAAATCCCTGTGTTTGCACAACTGATCCCGGGACTGTGCTAGAATGAGCCAGTCGTCGAGATAGTTGAGAATGCGAACACCCCGTTCTCTCATGGGAACAAGGGCTCCCTCCACGACTTTCGTGAAGACGCGGGGAGACAGGGCCAGCCCGAAGGGTAGGACTCTGTACTGATATGCTCGACCTTCAAACGCGAATCTCAGGAATGGCCTGTGTCGCGGAAGAATTGAAACATGGAAGTACGCGTCCTTCAGGTCAATCGCTGCAAACCAATCTCGGGGACGGATGCACTCGAAAATGCGTTTCTGCGTGAGCATTTTGAATGGTAGCTTGTGGAGGCTCCGATTCAAAACTCGCAGGTCCAAGATCGGTCGTAACCCGCCGCTTTTCCTGGGTACAATGAAGTAGGGGCTGTAGAACCCCGACCTCAAATCGGCTGGAGGGACCGGCTCTATCGCGTCCTTCGCCAGTAGGACTGCGATCTCCGCCCGCAGGACAGGGGCATCTTTCACTGTAGTGAAGAGGACGTCCCTGAACTTGGGGGGGGGAGCCGGGCGAACTGAATCGCAAAGCCGACCCTGATGGTCCGAAGGAGCCAGCGAGACGGACTGGGGAGCGCTAACCCGGCTCGCAGAGACCGTACAAGCAGGACCAAAGGGACCACCGGTGTACCCGCAGCAGGGCAGCGAGGTGGAACACAGGGACGCGGCTCGGGGGGCTCTCTTTGTGAGGCGGCCCGAAGCGGCGTCACAGTGTGCTAGGCAACACTTACCTGGCTCCACGGATGGACAGAGGGAGCAGTCGAGGCTTTGGCTGCCCGCTGCTCGCTGCTGTCCGCTGGCGACAGAAGAGGGGGATGAGAGTGGTGAGGTTTTTCTCCTCCCACTGCTCTCCAAACCCTCTTCAGACCTGGAAATGGAGGAACTGCTCTTTAAAATTTGGGTACCGCTGCCTCTTGGGTCAGTGGCGGAACAGAAACAAACCCAATAAAGGATTTACCACCTGGCCCTCCTCCAGGGGTGGAAGAGCAGCCCCACCCATCTCTGGGTCGCCCGTCTCAGGGGTGATTCTCACCAACCAGTTAAACAGCTGCAGAGACGGGAGGCGTCATCTCCCCGCAATGGATACAGCAGAGCCTGCTGGGCCGGAGTTTCTTGCAGGGGACGACACCCTTGGCGACGAGCAGACTGAGGGGCGGCCCAAGAGGAACTCAATGGTTTGTCATGGGAAGCTCCCCTATCCGCTACTAACTGAGGAGAACCGCTGGGCTCAGTCCTCGACAGTGTCACCGAAAGGCCACCTCGTAAGATGGGAGCATTGAGAAAGCATTTAGCTTGACAACCTCTCACACCTCACAAGGTAAGCCAGGGGGCACTTCTGGACCACGGAGGTGGACATCGTCTGGCTGAGGGCCTGCGCCGTGACTTTGATCACGGTTAGTCAACAAGCGCAGCTCAACCCCAGCACAGAACTACCCTCATGCAAAAAGAGTGCCTTGGCCTCACATGCAGGGTGGGTGTGGTCTGTGTACAGCCACCCCATCCAAGAGGGTAGTGAGAGAGGAAAAACTTATGCAGATTGGCACCTTTGGCATTCCATATTTATGGCACCAATATACCCCCATACTGCCAAGTTTTCCATGCACATCTGGAAGACCCAGGAAAGCATGGCTGTAAACTCTGAATCTGAGTCAGCATAAGCACACACCATTACAGTGGGCAGCGTCACCCTCATTTCCAGAGCATAACAGCACTCTCTCCGATGCTGCAATCGACGTCTGTCCCTCAGCTGGAGCTCTGAATGAAATGCTAGGTTCCCCTATGAAAAGGACCAGCAATCCAATCCAGAAACTGCACAGCTTGCAATGCGCTAGAGAGGGAGGGGCCCTAGGGGGTTGGTTCCCCGAAGGAACCCCTCAACCTCATGTCACCCAAGCCATATCAGCAAAGTAGACCTCTTCTGGTGCACCAGAGAGGGCGCTACAATGGAGATTACGCAAGGGAACCGCGCATCTAGAGCGCCGAGCGAGCGCTGGGTTGCCGTGACAACCCGCGCTGCAGCCCGGTACACGACACGCAGAGGAGCGAGAGGTTTGCTCTCGCTGATCTCCGCGGTCTCCCAGAGTGTCGGGCAGAGCCGCGGCTGTGCTTTTACACACAAGCGGCAGCTGGCCAACAACAGAGGGGACTCAAGCTTCCCGGAGAAAGAAGAGTCACGACCGGCGTGTCGACGTGATCATGTTCTCATATGAAAACATGAACACCCACGAACATCATTTCAGCACGCGCCCAGACATGCGAAACGGTGATCGTGGCCGTCAGTGAGGACAGGAACGATCGCATCCAGAAACACAAGTAGGATGTCGTCTTTAAAAAGACGCGAATCTACTTGTGTAAGCTCTTTCAGGGACTTTACTCTTTTAGAAGTGCTGAAGCACGCAGGGGAACGGCCACCGCAACACAGACAGAGATTGTGTGCAGCCTGTCATGTGCTTTCTCTCTCTTTGAAGGCGCTCACTCTTACCAGCCGTAAAAACGGCTTTTCAGCGCTCAAAAGCGCACCGTACCGGCCGTGAGAACAGCCTTCTGACTCTGTCAAACAGCTATTTGCTCAAAAACGGCAAACGAAACAGAAAAAGAGAGGACGTCGACCCCGCTGCTGTGCTGTTCGCCCGCACTCGGAAAAAAAGAGAAGTTCAACCAAAAGCTTGACTCGTCTTCTAGCAGACATTAGCTTGCAGAGAACAGGAACAACACCGTTCGGCTCCGAAGCGAAAAGCTGAAGATGCAACGCACCTGCTGCTCATTATATACCCGCGCTGCGAGGCGAGCAGCTGATGCATATGATTGCATGCCAATGTGCATTGGCTCGTTTAGTTACACTCGAAGTAGATTGGCCTCTCTAGCGAGATTCCTATTCGTCGGTCTGTCCGACGTACGTCGAACGTGACCGACTGAATGGGAACAGTAATTGTGTAGATAAAGCTTTAAATTTAATTTCTTTAAAAAATGATTCCATGTGTTTTTAAATGATCATGCACATACAAACAATCAGCATGATCGATACTTAATCAACATTTAGCTTTGCTTTTCTGGAGTAAAGAGTTTTCAAGTTCCTTTGGGAATGATTCAAGATTCATTTAACCTAAAACTATCCAAACGCACATTTAGACTTTCATTTGAAACAGGCACAGGCTCGTCTGATTGGTCAGTAATGTTAGGCTCGGCCAGTCGGTTGTGATGTGAATGATTTCCCTGCAGGATGATTGTGAAGTTTCTCTGTGTTGTCTTCATTTTTCTCAGCTCTGACCGAGCCGCCCGTCTCGAAGGAGGAGACGTCGTGGGCCCAGCGCGGCCTGGTGTGTGTGCGCTGTAACAGGAAGGGCTCCGTGGTGGACTTCCTGTCTAATGGACTTCACTGCAGTGAGCGCTGTCTGCAGCAGGAGCAGCAGGAGTAAGTCGAGCATCACTGGTACTGCAGATCACACTTAAGGACTTAAAACCAGACTTAAAAACCGTTCTCAATGGTAAAGAACAGCAGAATGGTTAGTTTTTATCCAAAACTTTTACAGCTCTCTTATAAAGTGATTTTATTATCTTAAGAGTTGTGCCACCTATAAATCATCAACTAATAAAACAATATTCAATATGTGAAAAACATCATCAGCACCAGCTGTCAAAAATGGCTTAAAATATGCTTAAAATTATTTAAATTCAACTTTACAAAATTCAACAACTTTTTTTACGTGACTTTTAAAAGTTAGAGAGGAGTCCAAAGTAAAGCCAAGATATGTAAACTCGTTAACAATGTCAAGCTCCTCCCCTCTCAGGAACACATGTCATCTCTGCTAACTGTTTTGTAAACATCAAACACACGGTTTTCTTTGTATCCAGTAATAAACCTGATTTGAGCCAATCCTGAACACTGGTTATAGCAGAGGTCAAAGTAAACGAATATCTTAAACATCAGTACATCATCTGAACATTTACATCTTTACATACTTCAGGTAAATCATTCATTTAAAGTGAAAATAAAAATGGTCCCAAGATAGAGCCTTGTGGAACCCCTTTGGGGCAAACAAGAAGATTTAGTGCCATCATCAGGGCCAGGTTTTCCCAACAAAACCCGCCCAATTACTCCTCAAAACTAGCCCAATTGCATTCCCACAGTAAAAAATCACGTTCTGGGGGTTAAATATCAAGTTTTTTGAGGTCAATTCAATCAGCGGAGACCCGCGGCAACAGTGTAAAAGTAGCCCAATTCTGCGGGAAAACCACGGGCTTGGCAACACTGACCATCGTTTCCTATTTAAAAGATATGATTTTATCCAATGTGTTGCCTTTTCAGAAAAATTAACATTTGTTAATTTAGATAAAAGAACCTGGTGTCAAATATCTTCATAAGATCTAAAAAAACAAAAAAACAAAAAACAAAAACACTCTTATCTAGTAAGCCTTTAACTTTTTCAGCAAACACACAGTTAGCTGATTCTGTTGAATAATTACTATGAAATCCAGATCTAATACTGCCTCATATTAAAAAAAGCATGTAAAATAATATGCAGTATTATTTAATGATAAATATTTCAAACAGCAGCATGCTGAATTATAGTCACATGACCTTCTTATTACAGTAAGTGGCATTCAGTTAGGTTGGAAATATAACAGTTAGTGTTTTACTGTACTTCTGTGTAAAAACATCCTGAAATTTGCAGCTCTGGTCAAATGAGTCAAGAGGGAAATTACAGGCAATATGGCTTCCGGAACATTTATTCATGAAAAGGGAGGTCATCTTGAGTGCATTGCATTGTTGTACACACAAGATTCCCACAGTCATGGAAAACCTCGAAATGTCAGGGAAATTTGAAAGTCATGGAAATATTCCACGGCAAGTCAACTCGATAACATCTGTTTGTGAGTTCAGGGAAGCGCTCGCTGAACTGAGAGATGTTGAAGCTGAGAGCGGTTTCTCGTTTAGTTGGAGAAAAGTTGCTCACAAATATTTTTTTTATAACTGCAAAAATTGATACCTGGCATAGATGGAAATCTGCACTGTAAACCCAGTGGGATTTCTCCCTAATATCTGCAATCACAAACAACCGGAGAAGTCACGGAGCGTCAGAATGAGCAGGAGCCCTGCTGCAGTATTTCAGTGTTCTCTGTTCTCAGCCATTAGAGGTCATGCACAACAGTGATTTAGTGTTTTTAGGCATGAAGTCAAATTCCCATAACCGCGATAAAGACATGTTTGGTAATGCATTTATTTGCGAGTATTTTTTGCAAGCATACAGTTTTCACAATGTGCATCGCACACATAATGCATGCTTTCTTCGCTTTACATGCGTCTCTGTTGCTGTAACGCTCGTCGTGTTGTGTTTTCCAGTCAGATGTAAAAAGGTTCAAGATTATTTGCTGTGAGCTTAACTTAGAACCGCCTGAGACTTGTGGGATGAATGTATTTTTTGCTGTCTGTTCTTAAACATAGGCCTGGAGGAGGTTTCAGACAGTCTTTCAGTTGGTTTATTTATACATTTATATATTAATACACTTAGAAAGCTTTAAGCTTCGGTTACACCAAGCATGTGTAACACACTGTTATCCCTTGAATATAGACTGTTGTATATCCTTTCATTAAAGGGTTAGTTAACACAAAAATGAGAATTCTGTCATTAATTACTCTCCCTCATGCTGTTCCACACCTGTAAGACCTTCGTTCATCTTCAGAACACAAATTAAGATATTTTTGATGAAATCCGATGGCTCCGTGAGGCCTGAGCACTGACATTTCCTCTCTCAAGATCCATTAATGTACTAAAAACATATTTAAATCAGTTCATGTGAGTAAAGTAGTTCAATATTAATATTATAAAATATTTTTGGTGCACCAAAAAAACTAAATAATGACTTATTTAGTGATGGCCGATATCAAAACACTGCTTCAGGAAGCTTCAGAGCATTATGAATCTTTTGTGTCGAATCATGATTCGGATCGCGTGTCAAACTGCTGAAATCACGTAACTTTGGTGATCCGAATCATGATTCGATAAGATTCATAACGCTCCGAATCTTCCTGAAGCAGTGTTTTGAAATCGGCCATCACTAAATAAGTCGTTATTTTGTTTTTTTGGCGCACCAAAAATATTCTCGTGGCTTTATAATATTAATATTAAACCACTGTACTCACATGACCTGATTTAAATGTGTTTTTAGTACATTAATGGATCTTGAGAGAGGAAATGTCATTGCTGGCTATGCAGGCCTCACTGAGCCATCGGATTTCATCAAAAATATCTTAATTTGTGTTCTGAAGATGAATGAAGGTCTTACGGGTGTGGAACGACATGAGGGTGAGTAATTGATGACATTATTTTAATTTTTGGGTGAACTAACCCTTTAGACGTTATTATTAGGACTAAAATAAGTAAAAATTATACTTATTGAGGATTTATGGAAGAATTCATACTTGAATTAAGAGAAATTTTGCTTATTTGTATGCTTTTTTTATATTACAATTAAAATGTTAAAATATTTTTTTCTGACACAAAAACACATGTTATTAAACAGAGATATTTATCACATTTGTGGTAGAGCTGGTGCAACTGTTTGCAAAAAATCAGAATGCGTATATACTGTCTTAAGAAAGAGGCCACAGGATGTTGTGAAAGGGGTTTTCCTGTTCTCACACACTCTTAACCTGAGAATGAATGCAAAGTTATTGAATGAGACAACTCTGTGTGAGATAAACATCACATGTGTAATGAAGACGAGCACTATACCACAGCCACTACACACACACACACACGAGATTATTTTGAACATTATTTTCTTATTCTTGATATCTGCAGGACATGTCTCAGATCAAACAGTGTGGTTATTCAGACTAAAGTAGCTCAGCTTCTATACATTCAAAAGATCTAATAAAGTTAAAACATTTAATAAAGTAGTCTTTTAAAATAGCAGTTTTATATTATGCTGCTGTAATGTTCCTATCATTGACTCACAGGGAGCTGAAGAGAGAAAGCTCCAGGACGAACGGAGAGGTGCTCGGGAGGAAGAGATCCCGCCTGACGGAGAGACCCACTGAAGACGTGGACAGCTCCATAGAGGTCGCTGAGGAGGACGACGAGGACTATGTCAGTTTACTTACTTTTGCTCTTCTTTCCATTTTGAAATTCTTAGTGGTGTTTTTATAGAAGGTAGGAGAGAGAGAGGTCATTGTGTTAACATTTTAACAGTATGTAGTGTATAAAACAAGTTATCATAATGTAAACATGTGCCTTTTAATACACAGTTTGTGGTACTCACACACAGTGCTCTGTGCAGTCAGTATTAGGCCGATGATCATAAAAAACAGCTTTTCCATTTCCAACATGAAATGACTGAAAAAGATGTCAGGGTGAAGTTTGTTTCTGTTCTGTGAGCCACTGCTGGTGAATAAGCAGATTTCACTCTAGATTCCTGTTTTGATGTGTGTAACAGGAAGAGAAAGAAAGCAGGCGGCCAGCACGCGGGGCTACGAGAGGCCGCAGGAAACGCCGAGGAGACGCAGCGCTGCTCAGATACAGTGAGACACACACACACACACTCGCTTATGGCCAGCAGATGGCTTTGATACTTCCAGGTGAGAGTCACGTGTGCTCTATGACACCTGTGATTGTTTCCCATGATGCAGCGGTTCCGTATGGAGGCAAGAAGAAGGCATGGTGTTGGGCCTCGTACCTGGAGCAGGAGAGAGCCATCGCTGCTCCAAGTAAACTGTTCAAAGAGGTGAGACAACACACGCTCGTAGTCGATGTCGCTATTATTAAATGAAATTCCCTTTTGATTGCACCCTCACACACACATAAATATGTAAATAAACTCACACCCAGCTGGAAAAATTTTTTTTAAGAATGTTCTACCAATACAGAAAACGTGAAAAAGGACAACCTATTAAGTTACTTTCTCTGCAAGCAACAATCTGCTCAGATTTCACTCCCCTCGTGACGTAGGAAGGGGATCTTATTATAATATTAGCGCTCCTTAATCTGCACGTTTCCACAGTTCCACGCTTTTCACAAGCAACATCGGTGATGAGTTGAATCAACTCCACAGCAACTACATCAATTTATCCACTAACCATTCAGAAACGTCTAAAAGTTGTAACTTCTTCCTGAGTCTCTCCATCAGTGTCGACTCCGGTTTGAACAATGTAAGGCTGAACACTTTCCTCATTTTTGTTGTTGTTGAGCTGTTAAAGCTCCGCCTTCTTCTGGAAAGCGGAGCTCATTTGCATTTAAAGAGACACACACAAAAACGGCGTGTTTTTGCTCACACCCAAATAGGGGCAAATTTGACAAGCGATAATAAATGATCTGTGGGGGATTTTGAGCTGAAACTTCACAGACACATTCTGGGAGACTTATTACATCTCGTCATTATAGGATCCCTTTAAAAAACAGCCTCTGGTTTTCCTAACTGTGTCCCACAGCTTTAGCAGGCGTTATGCTTTTTTTGCTAAACTTGCAGGCTTGTCTTCAAGTGACCAACTGCCACTTCCTGCTTGTACAACGGCAGCAAGCACAATGACAAAACAAAGTTCTTCAAAACAAGAGTCAGAGAAAATTACGCATTTTTATATTTAGGAAGAAACTAAGCGAAATCAGATACTAGTAACACTTCTGTGGATATAACAGACACCAGAGCGTCTCAAGTGAAAGCTGGGTGTTTTTCAGCTGTCTAAAAACACTTTGGCTTGAGGCTGCAACATATTTTGTACCAGAATGATCAGTCATCTGTATTAGCGAACATTTGTGTGCTGGTGCATCTGTGTAAGGAGTGTGTAACTCTGTGTGTGTGCAGTATCAGTCATTACCGCAGTGTAAGAACGGCTTCAGGGTTGGCATGAGACTGGAGGGTATCGACCCTGAACACCCGTCCATGTACTGCGTCCTCACCATCGCTGAGGTAACGACATATCCTGGCCAGAGCGTGTCAGTGTTGATTTAAAGTCACGTTACTTTTCACAGAATCACTTTCATCCATCGTTCGGTTGACTTGTGCATATTTTCAGGTGTTGGGACATCGAATCAGACTGCATTTTGACAAATACTCCGACTGCTATGACTTCTGGATAAATTCCAACTCTCCTGACATCCACCCTGTGGGATGGTGTGAGAAAACCGGACACAAGTTGTATCCACCGAAAGGCAAGAGACACCCAGAATTCAATCCAAGTGTTCCAAGTCAGAGTAAATCCCATGATTCCAACAGAGCAGAAAACAAAAGATGCTCTTGTTACTTTATCTTGGAATTTAGGTCAGGAAAGATGTTTTTGAATTAGTCCTAAATATGTTCTTTTTTTCAGTGTTTTCTCTTGTTCTTGAACTAGTTTTGATATTCTGATCATTGATACTCTGTCTCTCGTTCCTCACATGACCTGTGTTTGTGTGTCTGTAGGGATGAAGGATGAAGAGTTTAGCTGGTCCTCCTACATCAAGCTAAATAAAATACAGACGGCACCCAAAGCCCTCTTTCATAATCAGAACATGGTGAGTGAGTGTGTCACATGACTCCAGATGAATCCTCATGACATTTATCTAATTTTCCCCTAGATGGCGCTGTTTCACTTCATTTAATAAAGCACTTACACTAGGCCAAATGAAAAACAATGACACCTTACATTAAACACTTTTTCTATTATTGAACAGTAATTTGTCACAGCTGCAAGTGAAACAGAATGCTCAATTAGAACCGGACTTGATTTTAACATCAGGATTTGATTGTAGATATTAGATATTATTTAATAACATTGTCATTTATAAGCAGGAGCAAGTGATTACAGTTGAACTGATGTGTTGGTTGTGTTTTTCAGACAGTGACGCCGTCAGGGTTTAGGGTTGGTATGAAGTTGGAGGCCATCGATAAGAAGAATCCCTCGTTCATCTGTGTTGCCACGGTTACCGACATGGTGGATAGTCGATTCCTGGTGCACTTTGACAACTGGGATGAAAGTTATGACTACTGGTAAATTCACAGCGACGTGTCTTTGAATTAGTGTGTTTATGCGAGGATCCTGCTGTGCTTTTATCTTTGAAAAGGAGATAATTTTATGACAATGTATTTTTATCGAAACATGCACTAACTTGCTTAAAGCAAATGCACAAAAACCTTTAAGAAAGCTTATGCTTTTATATGACCACATAAATGCTTTTTAAGAGCAGATTCCTGAAATTCTAACCCTAAACCAGTAAATGTTGTTTCAGTAAAGCACTAAAAGTGATTTTTACTCACTATCCCTAAAGCAGGATATTATTCCAGTCATTCATACAATTGAAATTCTGCAAATATCACTCAGTTTTGGCCTTTCTCTTAATTTACCCACAGAATCACCACAATCACTCTATAAAAATATAAAAAAATATTAATAATTCAGGACATTTAGTATGGAGACATCAAGTATGGAGAAACTCACATCTTTTGAAACCACGTGGTGCAAAACCAACATGAAAACATCATATTTTAATTTTAATGTAAGCATCATTTGGGTAGAGTTATTTTTTTATTCTATGTAACTCCTGCAAACACATAAATTTGATGAAATTCTGATGAAATTGATGAAACTGAACAGGCGTAAATCTATCAAATGACAAAGTTGAGTGTCGTGTTAATTATCAGTCATAAGTCATGAGGACACAAATGGGGCACATTCTCATTCTTAGAAGTGACCCAGTTATTCTGTGTGTGTGTGTGTGTGTGTGTGTGTAGAGCAGGCAGAGTGCTTTTAACTGCTCATCTATTACTCAGGAGGAGGAGGATTGAACCACCGGCACAAACTCTCTCCTGTCTGACTGTGTCTTCAGCTCAGTTCAGATCAGATCTGACAGCTCTGTGCTCTGAGCCAGTAAACAGCACGTCTTCTCTGAGCATTATGGGCCCACAACTCTTCCCAAACATCTCATCCTCACATATGTTTCAGTTTATTCAAACACAGTTTGAATAGTTCAGAAGAAACTGTTCTGGCACATAATTCTGTTATCCCATCGTACCATCAGATGTTAGTGTCCGTGAGCGATCTGATAACAGATTGTTAGATCACTCATTCTCAACTAGCTTGCTTCAGGACCAAGTAGAAACCCAACAGTCATTGCCACTAATGTTTATCCTACAAAACTACAACAAAATGCCATAAAATCCAATACTGAAATTTATTGAAGCAAGTCAAATTATTGAAAAGCACCAACAGCATTTAAAGCCTCTAATTCTCATCAGATCACGTAAATGATGGTTCTGTCTAAAGAACTATGAAGTAAACATGTGTAAACAGCAATATTTCTCCTAATGTGCTCACTTTTACACTAAACGCCCTAATGAATGTTGTTCACCTGCGCAATGTGAACACAAATAACCCGGAGCGGGTATGGAATGGATGCGTCTCGTTATCCTATTGGAATCGATTAATTACACACACCGATCATGAGACAATAAGAGACACGAGACAATAACTCACTGGAAAAGAAGTATTTGTGATGCCTACATTTAATGGAGACAGTCTTCCACATCAGCAACAAGAGACACATTTCTCTTTTTGTTGCTCATGATTGTTTGGTTATTATTTATCATCATTGTTTTGTAAATAGTTTTTTGGTTCGTGACCCACCAGTGCAGACGGAATGCAATGCATATTTTTTTTTTTTATTACAAAAATATGATTTTTTCCCCAAAATGTACATTTAAAGAGCTCAATTTTTATGAAGAAAACTTTTTTTTTTCAAAATGCATGACATTTTGCACTTGTGTATTTCTTCTTTCCTGCAGGTGTGATGCAACAAGTCCTTATATTCATCCGGTTGGCTGGTGTCAGGAGAACGGCAGAACGCTCACCACTCCTCCAGGTGATGAAACTCTCTGACATCACACTCAACGCGGTTATCACAAATATATTATTGTTTTTTTTCCCTCAAATATATTCAGATTAGAAACACTTTTATGCAGCTGCTCCAGAAGCACTAGAACAACAGTCATATATTGGCTCTTATCACACAGCTCTCTGGAATACTGGATTCTGATTGACCAGTCACAGCAGTCAGCATTGAAATATTAAATGATTCAAAATGAGCAAAAATTGAGTACCAGTAGAGTTCTGGTGTTGTATTTCGTTCCTCCTGCAGAAACTCAAAGCGTATAGTGAATGATGGAATCGAGTCGGCCTCCCTACACTCCCTGAATGCTCTGAATGTTTTGGAATACATTACTACAGTAATTGTTGTATTTAACATATTTTCCTATTTGATTATATCATGCTGCGTTCAAGCCATCTCATAATTACCATAATTGCAAGATGGCAACCCGTGACATTCTACTCGGATCCGTTCACATCCTCGGGCTGGGAATGATGCGTTTCTATGGCAACACTATCAATGACAAAATGGATTTGCAGTGGTCAGTGGGTACAAGTCAGAACTCTTGTGCACGTTGTAATTATGAGTTCTACAAGGACATGAATGTTTTCGCTTTCAGAATTTTGCAATTAAGGTAAATTCCAACATTGTTTCATCCCAATGTTTCATGGGACAAGTAGTTCATTCCTTGGTAAAAGATGTCCACGTGATTGCTCATCAGCTTCTAAGTTCAGTAGGCATTTTGAGGACTGTCCCATTGTCACAATTATCCCACAGTGCACTGTAAAAACCAGTTAAGAAATACCAGCATGCTTTCTTCAGTCTCTGAACCGACAGCATTGAAGGAAGACTGCATATGTAACTAGATTGAACCGTTTGTAGAAAAACTTAGATGTTGGCTTGACAAAGCCGTATGAAAGTTTGAAAGTTTTATAGGCTTTAAGTTTAATGAAGTGGAAAGAGAAAGAAAGACATTGATAGCATGTATTAACATTGTTAGCATGAATTAGCATGTTGTTAACCTGTTTTACCACATTGTTAACATGACTTAACACTTTACTAATAGGAATTAGCAATGTTAAAAGCATTATTTAACATTTGGTTAGCATGAATTAGCATTTTGTTAGCATGTTGATAACATGAATTAACCTTTTATTAGCATGATTTAACATTTTTATAGTATGTTTTACCATGTTTGTTAGCATGAATTAGCATGGTGTTAGCATGTTTTAACATATCGTTAACATTAATTAGCATGTTGTTAGCATTATTTAGCATTCTCCTAGCATGTTTTGCCATGTTAACATGAATTAACATGTTTTGATAGGATGTTTTAACACATTGCTAGCATAAATTTGCATTTTGTTAGCATGATTTAACATGTTAGCACGTTTTAACATGTTAGCAGGAATTACAGGAATTTTGCTAACATTATATAACATTTATCATTTTTTAATATGTTGCTAACATGTTTTAACATGTTGATAGCATGAATTATCATGCTGTTAACATGTTTTAGCATGCTTCTAACATGAATTATTATAATGTTAAATCATGTTAGTAATATGTTGTAGCATTTTTTTGTATGTTGACATGAATTAGCATGCTTTGCTAACATGTTTAACACATTGATAGTATTAATTAGAATGTTTGCTAGCTAGCATGTTACTAGCATAAATTAGCATGTTGACATGAATTAGCATGTTTAGCACATTGATGGCATATTTTAGCACACGTTGCTAGCATTACTTAGCATGTTGCTAGCATGTTTAACACGTTGATAGCATTAATTAGCATGTTTGCTAGCTAGCATGTTTTAACATGCTTGCATAAATTAGCATGTTGTTAGCATGTTTTAGTATGTTGACATGAATTAGCATGTTGACATGAATTAGAATGTTTAGCACATTGATGGCATGTTTTAGCACGTTGCTAGCATTTTTAACACATTGATAGCATTAATTAGCATATAGATAGCATGTTTTAGCATTTTGTTAGCATAAATTAGCATGTTTGCTAGCATAAATTAGCATATAGCTAGCATGTTTTAGCATTTTGCTAGCATAAATTAGAATGTTTGCTAGCATAAATTAGCATGTTGCTAGCATGTTTTAGCACTCTGCTGGCATGAATTAGCATTTTGTCCTAGGATAGTCGTTAAGCTTTGCCAGTGACAGACAGCTTAAATACTCTATAAGTCTTATTGTACAACAGTTCTGATCCCTCAATGAAAGTCTGTGGGACTTTTTCATAGTTTTGATTGTAGGTCGGATCAGTTGGAGAAGATACAGCACACTGAGTCAGATCAGTCTGAAGGTCTGCGCCGAGTTTGGTGGTTGAAGCTTGAAAGCTCTAGGAGGAGGTCCTGTTTAAGTTGTAGTTTCAGAAGAAGAAGGAGCTTGAATAGTAGATCAGTATATTGTCTTTGTCAAAGTAACACAATGACTTCATCTCCTCTTTCTGTGCTGCAGGATACCCTGATGAGAAGAACTTCTCCTGGGAGAAATACTTGGCAGAGACCAGCTCATTACCAGCTCCTGCTCGAGCCTTCAAAGTGGTGAGTGTGTATGTGTGTGTGTGAGAGTGTGTGTGTGTTGCCAAACATCACCAGCTCCTCCGAGAGACCCCTGGCTCTGAGTGCTGTCATGCTGAAACATCTGTCTGAACAAGTCTCTCTCTCTCTCTCTTCAGAAACCTCCTCACAGTTTTCAGCCGAATATGAAGTTGGAGGTGGTCGACAAGAGGAATCCTGTCCTGATCCGAGTGGCCACAGTGGTTGATACGGACGACCATCGTCTCCGGGTGAGAAACCTCACATGACTAAACATCCTGGTGCGGCGCTATTTTACAGATTGTGCCCTACATAGGGACTGAACATGATCTGCTCCCTTTGGATCAGAGCGTTCCTCGTCATGTATCTTCATCACTCTAATGATGAGTGAGGATGGAGTGCTGATTCAGCTCACGGGCGATCCCGTGACCGCGTCTGATCTCTCCGCCGTCTGTTTGGGAGTTTAGAAGCAATCAGGATGAGTCATCCGTGCTTCTCCTTTCCCGTGGGCTGGAGGGAAGCTTTGCTCCATATAGAAACATGATCTCTCAGTCCTCTGGCGCTCTGATGGAGCTGAAAACGCTCTTCATGCACACGAGTATGTGTAATATGTGGAGATTTTTGCGGTTGTTATTTTCCGGTCGTCACTTCTCTGCTGTCAGAGGCAGCGCTGAATGAGTCAATTCAACATCACAGCATTGGATTCGATTCACAATACCGAAAAATGACTCAGCTGGTGATGCGTGTTTATTGTGTGTATTTTTGGGAAACTATTTTTTCACTCCACACAAATCATTTAAATTTAAATCAAACATAAATTATAGTGGCATTCATTATAATCGTGTCACCCGTGACTAACGAAATGAGCTTTACAAATAAACTTATTCAGCACAAATCCAAATATGTACGTTTTGCGCGCTTGACGTCAATATATTTTGTCACAGCATGGTTCAGAGGATTTAAAAAAAAAAAAAAGTGATTTATATTCTGTAAAATATGGTTATTTATTGGTAAACTAGCAGAACTGCAGGGTTTTTCAAAATGTTCAGAGCAAGACTCAGTTTATTCTGGCTAGGCCAAGAACAATTCACGGCTGTTCACACTGAGTGAGCAACAAAACCACTTGAAGTCGTTCATTTTTAATGAGTATTGGCTTTGAGAGTTGGTTTGAGGCAACATGAGCGACCGAGCGATGCGAACGTTCACTTCTGACTAATGTGCCATGAGTGTGCAGACATTATTCCTGTAAGCCTCAGTGAGAGAGATCCTCTGTTATTCATCAGTAAGACATTGCAACACACTTCATTTTATTTAAAGAGGTCATGAACTGTGTTGTTTTATTGTTGCATAATGTTTCCTGGCATGCACTTAAAATGTTAGTATGTTTTTACATCAAAAATTGTCATAATTCAGAAATAAAAGGCATTTTAGCCTCTGATTTGAGTGCTCTGTTTTAAGGGGCGTGTCTCTGTGAGACTTCAGTGTAAACGCCCACTGCTGTGATTGGCTGACATCTTTGCATATGAAATAGCTGAGTATTACTCTCTCTCTCTTTCAACATGTTTTTACTATTACAGCTCTCAAGGTTCACTAATCGTTAAAAAGTGCTGCATTATATTGAGATCGTGGCATGAAAGGTTGCAGTGATGAACACTGCAGTCGATCACAGACGTGTTGTTGAGATCATGAAAGCAGTGATCTCGTCATTCTGCACACTAACGAATGCTTTCATCATAACTAACAGTGCAAACACGATGTAAATAAGAGATTTGTTGAATAAAACGGGAGTTTTGACGCGAGTCCAGAACTCAGTCACTGATAAACTCAGACTGTTTGATTGACAGCTCCAGCGATTGTAAAGGGAGCGTTCTCTGATCGCTGTTTAAATAACAGATTATTTTCATCCTACTAAGAGAATCAAGGTGAAGTTGAGCGTTTAGTCACTGGTTTGGTTTACTGACACACAGACAAAGATCATGTGACTGTACATGAATCATTAATATCAGATCAGGCATTAGAATGAACTCAGTTACTGACATGTTGTTGCATTACTGTCAAGTTCATGTCGTAAAAGTCTGTTTGCGTCGAAATGCGATTGATTTACACAGTGATTTTCCACAGTGAAATGAACCGAACACAAATAAGGTAATGTTATTTTAGTCCTGTATCACTCTTCTCTCCTCCTCATCTCACTAACACACCAGTGGGCGGGGCTAATGATGCAGTGATGAAGTAGGCGTTGATTTCTTCTGTGGAGGCGGAGTTTCACCATCTATAGACACATTCCAGGATCAGTCGTTCTCTGGATCTGGTGTCAATAAAAGCTCTTATTGGACTAACAAGGGATGTTGAAAATTATTTTAATATGCAAAACTGTTACCAAATCACAGCTGTGGGCGTTTCTTCCAACTCTTGAATGAGACATGTCCATCAAAACTGAGTGTTTGAAAGAGAGGGTCAAAAACAGGAGAGAAAATGGCTTATTACTTCAAAATTAGGGTGTTTTTTGATGTAAAAATAACATTATAAGTGGACTCAAGAGAACATAATTCATTTTTTAAATGCAGTCCATGACCCTTTTAACCATTACCAAAAAATAAAATTGATTTAGGGCCCTGAGAATCTGCTGCAACCGCTCGAGTGTAATTGCACTTGTTGGTTCCAAGGGGGCAGCAGAATCCACACACATCACTGACACTGACTGAGAGAAGTAACAGATGCCTGTCTCACACTCACAGAGAGCTGTCAGATCTTACTCTCACACCCATCATTCGTGATCCTCCACAGAGAGAGAGAAGACTTTCGCCCTTCAGTCTTTCTCTTACACGCACAATCAATACTTGGTTTACACGAGTCCGTCTTGTTCCCGTGTTAAAGCCGTATAGTGGACGACCTCTCTCATCACCTGTGTTCGCTGACATTCACCGCAGCTCCGGTGCCGTGAACTGGATGGATTTGTTGGATTCCCACTGCGTTTCAGAATCCTCCATCAATATTTCCTGAAGCTGCTGTAATTGACTTTGAGGAAAAAGACCTTTACTTCCAAGACTTTGATGGTTCCCTGAAACGCCCTCGACTTTCCCACAGGACAGAGACGAGAGGTTTTGATTTTCTGGCATGTCTAAAACCCTTACAGTGTATCTGTGGACACTTGGATAGTTTAAATAGCTTAAATAGTCTTAAATCCAGGCTGTATAAAACTAAAAGATCTAAAATCTTAGATACCCTGAATTGCATAGAGTTAAGCCTGATAACATTTTTTAAGTCTAAACTTTAAAACCACAATTGAACACCACAGAATGAGTAGATCTTGAGCATCAAACCCTAAAGATACAGAAAATGTACAATAAAAAGTAAAAAAAAAAAGTGCACTGTGAACCAGAGTTATTATCTCTGATTAAAACTAAAACCATAAAAAATCAATTACTTGAAATAATATAAACATTAACTGAAATAAAATAAAATATTAAAAAAAAACGTATTTTAATTCAGCTAGTTGCCAAGCCAACGTGTCTCATGTTGTATTTCAATTTAAAGTAAAATACAAAAACAACTTAAACTACAAACTTGAGAACTATATAGACAAATCTAACAAAATTACTAAAACTTTAACGCCCTGAACCCCTTCATTTTTGGGTCACAATTGGTACCTTCACGTGGCTGAAGCCTTGATTTTTTTTTTAATAATTTTTTTTTTAATATTTTTGATTATTATTTAGAATTTTGAGGGGATTTTTTGATACTATGCAATATCTATACAATTTTTATGAGTTATTTTTATTATTATTTTTCAAAAAATGCAATATTTCAGATTAACATAGAGTGAAGGCCTTTAACATATTCAAATCATTTCCATGATTTTTGCATGCGTTCACTTATCTAATGTCACAAAAGTCACCAAGTTTCATCCAATTCCGATACAGCCAAAAAATATAAAAATTCAAAACGTAAAATTTTTTTGGTCAGTTCTGACCGAAGAGGCCCAGAGGGTACTAAACTTACAAATATAAATATACAAATAAAATCTAATTAAAAATATTAACAAAAACTATAATGGTATCTCAGTGATGCTAAAATAACACTGGTGTGATCGAAGCGAGATGTGGTGAAATATATCAATGAATTCAGAATGATTTAGTCATGGATGAAGGTGTGGAAAAAGACTGCAAGGAGATTAACAAGAGAGCGACTGTTAGAATGCAAATGAAACATTTCTTTATCTCAAACTGCGAATCACAGTATCCAGTCTGGTCAGGATGGGCGGCACAAAGCCAGTCCACATGATGACTGTCAGCTGTGCAGTGAACACCACTAAAAACACTGCTCGCCTTTAGCCCGTCCCTGTTCCTGCTCCCCGGCTGATTTCCCAGGAACCCGTTTTATCAAATTCCCGGAGACATGCTGTCATTTAAGGGCTGTTGCTCTTTTCTTCTCATTGTTGTGATCTCAGCAGCTCTTTTTAAAGAGTTCTGAGCATCTAAAACTCAATATGACCAGATCACCCTGCCAGCAGTCTGCGCTCTGCCAATGCTCCTTTAAGATTCCAGCTCGACAATAACGTCTCTAGAGATGTGCTTTGCAATATGAAGATAATCTTCTCAAGGGACTTTGAAATGCTACTAGCCCGGCTGTTCCTGCTTTCATCCGAGTGCCGTGGGGTGTTTTGTGCCTCATACAAGAATAAGATCTTTATTTATCACCACACATCCTGCTCTGTGGGCATTTGTAGTGAGTTCCAGGCAATTTCACCAGAGAAAGACACTGCAGGAGCAATTCCTCCTGGAGTAACCAAGTGCATTTATTAAGGGCATGATGTTGACAGCTCATGTGGGGATCAAACCCAACTAACTCACAGCCTTAACCACTACACCACACCACACATGCTCTCCATCAAATGCCTCACTTACTCTCTCACACGTCTCTCTGATCTTGGGCACTTCAGGTGAATTTAACCACCACTGCACTACAGACACTATCAAAGCAACTGCTGAAAGGGTTTTCATTTTCAGTGTTTTCCAGCTAACTAAACTCTGCTCTAAGAATGTTTGGCTGATGTTTCCATTAGGTTATAAAAACGTTATTTCTGAATGTTCTCTGAACGTTCAAAATGTCCAGCTTTCGAAAAAATGCTTTAAATTTTTTTCTTGGTTATGTGAGTGTTAAGAGAACATTCCATTTTACAAACATCATGGGAATGTTACCTTTGAATGCATTGTATGCGTTTCTCTTTTTTTGCATTGTAAAAGAGTTGTGAACCTATCAGAGTGACCTGCATTGCTCTTTTTTAGGTTCATTTTGATGGCTGGACGGATGAATATGATTACTGGATAGATGCAGATAGCCCAGATATTCATCCTGCCGGCTGGTGCGCCAAAACTGGACATCCACTGCAGCCTCCAATCAGTGAGTACAGACACACCACCATCGTCCTTCCCATGACACGTTAATTAGCAATACTATGAGGCCTTAATATTCCAGTGACAACGTTGTGGATTGTGAGCCAATCAGAAGAGAGTGTGGGCGGAGTCTCTCTGCAAGCACACTGCACTCGCAACCAAATCAATCCAAAATCACAGCCAATCAGAAGAGCGTGTGGGCGGAGTCTCTCTGCAAGCACACTGCACTTGCAACCAAATCAATCAACAATCACAGCCAATCAGAAGAGCGTGTGGGCGGAGTCTCTCTGCAAGCACACTGCACTCGCAACCAAATCAATCCAAAATCACAGCCAATCAGAAGAGCGTGTGGGCGGAGTCTATCTGCAAGCTCACTGCACTCGCAACCAAATCAATCCAAAATCACAGCCAATCAGAAGAGCGTGTGGGCGGAGTCTCTCTGCAAGCACACTGCACTTGCAACCAAATCAATCAACAATCACAGCCAATCAGAAGAGAGTGTGGGCGGAGTCTTTCTGCAAGCACACTGCACTCGCAACCAAATCAATCAACAATCACAGCCAATCAGAAGAGAGTATGGGCGGAGTCTCTCTGCAAGCTCACTGCACTTGCAACCAAATAAATCCAAAATCACAGCCAATCAGAGGAGAGTGTGGGCGGAGTCTCTCTGCAAGCACACTGCACTCGCAACCAAATCAATCAACAATCACAGCCAATCAGAAGAGAGTGTGGGCGGAGTCTTTCTGCAAGCACACTGCACTCGCAACCAAATCAATCAACAATCACAGCCAATCAGAAGAGCGTGTGGGCGGAGTCTCTCTGCAAGCACACTGCACTCGCAACCAAATCAATCCAAAATCACAGCCAATCAGAAGAGAGTGTGGGCGGAGTCTCTCTGCAAGCACACTGCACTCGCAACCAAATCAATCCAAAATCACAGCCAATCAGAGGAGAGTGTGGGCGGAGTCTATCTGCAAGCACACTGCACTCGCAACCAAATCAATCCAAAATCACAGCCAATCAGAAGAGAGGGTGGGCGGAGTCTCTCTGCAAGCACACTGCACTCACAACCAAATCAATCCAAAATCACAGCCAATCAGAAGAGAGTGTGGGCGGAGTCTCTCTGCAAGCACACTGCACTCGCAACCAAATCAATCCAAAATCACAGCCAATCAGAAGAGAGTGTGGGCGGAGTCTATCTGCAAACACACTGCACTCGCAACCAAATCAATCCAAAATCACAGCCAATCAGAAGAGAGTGTGGGCGGAGTCTCTCTGCAAGCGCACTGCACTTACAACCAAATCAATCCAAAATCACAGCCAATCAGAAGAGAGTGTGGGCGGAGTCTATCTGCAAGCACACTGCACTCGCAACCAAATCAATCCAAAATCACATCCAATCAGAAGAGAGTATGGGCGGAGTCTCTCTGCAAGCACACTGCACTCTTGACCAAATCAATCCAAAATCACATCCAATCAGAAGAGAGTGTGGGCGGAGTCTCTCTGCAAGCACACTGCACTCGCGACCAAATCAATCCAAAATCACAGCCAATCAGAAGAGAGTGTGGGCGGAGTCTCTCTGCAAGCACACTGCACTCGCGACCAAATCAATCAAAAATCACAGCCAATCAGAAGAGAGTGTGGGCGGAGTCTATCTGCAAGCACACTGCACTCGCAACCAAATCAATCCAAAATCACAGCCAATCAGAAGAGAGTGTGGGCGGAGTCTCTCTGCAAGCACACTGCACTCTTGACCAAATCAATCCAAAATCACAGCCAATCAGAAGAGAGTGTGGGCGGAGTCTATCTGCAAGCACACTGCACTCGCAACCAAATCAATCAAAAATCACAGCCAATCAGAAGAGAGTGTGGGCGGAGTCTATCTGCAAGCACACTGCACTCGCAACCAAATCAATCAAAAATCACAGCCAATCAGAAGAGAGTGTGGGCGGAGTCTCTCTGCAAGCACACTGCACTTGCAACCAAATCAATCCAAAATCACAGCCAATCAGAAGAGAGTGTGGGCGGAGTCTCTCTGCAAGCACACTGCACTTGCAACCAAATCAATCCAAAATCACATCCAATCAGAAGAGAGTGTGGGCGGAGTCTCTCTGCAAGCACACTGAACTCGCAACCAAATCAATCCAAAATCACAGCCAATCAGAAGAGAGTGTGGGCGGAGTCTCTCTGCAAGCACACTGCACTTGCAACCAAATCAATCCAAAATCACATCCAATCAGAAGAGAGTGTGGGCGGAGTCTCTCTGCAAGCACACTGCACTCGCAACCAAATCAATCAAAAATCACAGCCAATCAGAAGAGAGTGTGGGCGGAGTCTATCTGCAAGCACACTGCACTCGCAACCAAATCAATCCAAAATCACAGCCAATCAGAAGAGAGTGTGGGCGGAGTCTCTCTGCAAGCAGACTGCACTCTTGACCAAATCAATCCAAAATCACATCCAATCAGAAGAGAGTGTGGGCGGAGTCTCTCTGCAAGCACACTGCACTCTTGACCAAATCAATCCAAAATCACATCCAATCAGAAGAGAGTGTGGGCGGAGTCTCTCTGCAAGCACACTGAACTCGCAACCAAATCAATCCAAAATCACAGCCAATCAGAAGAGAGTGTGGGCGGAGTCTCTCTGCAAGCACACTGCACTCGCAACCAAATCAATCAGAAATCACAGCCAATCAGAAGAGAGTGTGGGCGGAGTCTATCTGCAAGCACACTGAACTCGCAACCAAATCAATCCAAAATCACAGCCAATCAGAAGAGAGTGTGGGCGGAGTCTATCTGCAAGCACACTGCACTCGCAAACAAATCAATCAACAATCACAGCCAATCAGAAGAGAGTGTGGGCGGAGTCTCTCTGCAAGCACACTGAACTCGCAACCAAATCAATCCAAAATCACAGCCAATCAGAAGAGAGTGTGGGCGGAGTCTATCTGCAAGCACACTGCACTCGCAAACAAATCAATCAACAATCACAGCCAATCAGAAGAGAGTGTGGGCGGAGTCTATCTGCAAGCACACTGAACTCGCAACCAAATCAATCAACAATCACAGCCAATCAGAAGAGAGTGTGGGCGGAGTCTCTCTGCAAGCACACTGCACTCGCAACCAAATCAATCAGAAATCACAGCCAATCAGAAGAGAGTGTGGGCGGAGTCTATCTGCAAGCACACTGCACTCGCAAACAAATCAATCAACAATCACAGCCAATCAGAAGAGAGTGTGGGCGGAGTCTATCTGCAAGCACACTGCACTCGCAACCAAATCAATCAGAAATCACAGCCAATCAGAAGAGTGTGGGCGGAGTCTATCTGCAAGCACACTGCACTCGCAACCAAATCAATCAGAAATCACAGCCAATCAGAAGAGAGTGTGGGCGGAGTCTATCTGCAAGCACACTGCACTCGCAAACAAATCAATCAACAATCACAGCCAATCAGAAGAGAGTGTGGGCGGAGTCTCTCTGCAAGCACACTGAACTCGCAAACAAATCAATCAACAATCACAGCCAATCAGAAGAGAGTGTGGGCGGAGTCTATCTGCAAGCACACTGCACTCGCAACCAAATCAATCAGAAATCACAGCCAATCAGAAGAGTGTGGGCGGAGTCTATCTGCAAGCACACTGCACTCGCAACCAAATCAATCAGAAATCACAGCCAATCAGAAGAGAGTGTGGGCGGAGTCTATCTGCAAGCACACTGCACTCGCAAACAAATCAATCAACAATCACAGCCAATCAGAAGAGAGTGTGGGCGGAGTCTCTCTGCAAGCACACTGAACTCGCAAACAAATCAATCAACAATCACAGCCAATCAGAAGAGAGTGTGGGCGGAGTCTATCTGCAAGCACACTGAACTCGCAACCAAATCAATCAACAATCACAGCCAATCAGAAGAGAGTGTGGGCGGAGTCTATCTGCAAGCACACTGCACTCGCAACCAAATCAATCCAAAATCACAGCCAATCAGAAGAGAGTGTGGGCGGAGTCTCTCTGCAAGCACACTGCACTCGCAACCAAATCAATCAACAATACATACTGAGTGACTGAAATTATCTTCCATAAAAACATTTGTTTGCTCACATTTAGTTCACAGTTTGAACATTCTTGTCTCCTTTAATTTATTTGAATTATCATTCAGTACAGCTATGAAGGTCACGCAAAATGATATTCAAACTCACATTAAATTCTTTTAACATTAAATAAACATTAAATAACATTAAATCAGTACCTGAGAGATTATCATCATCATAGCTTGTATGTTGTTCCAGCTGCTACATTACAGAAATAAAAACGGTTTCTGAAATAGAATCACCAGCTCTCGCTGTCACAGCTGGTTAGAACAAAAACTCTGTTTAACATGGAAAGATGCCTTTCATCACACGTCACTGTGTCTCATCGCGTCTGAGAAGGAAGTGCTGAACACAGACTATTCAATACTGCAAATATCAATAAATAGTTGTGTCTACTTAATATATTAGTGTTTTATGGACTTAATATATACTGTGTCTTTTTATTTCTGAATTCACCGTGCCTCTAATTCTCTGTCTGTGTGAAGCGTGGAGATGCTGCTTCATAAATGTGATCCCAATACGAGCTTCAGTTTCCTGTCATAAGCGCTCTTCCTTCAATATTTCTTTCAAAAAAACAACAAAACAAGACACTAAGATTAGTTTTTTTGCATAGTATGTATAACGCAGTGCAAACGTTCGGCTTTTTTACACTGATGTTTTTAGATTTTCAGAGTGCTGGCAGTTGTCAAGAGCGAGTTTCAGCGATTCAGTCAAAACTGTAAATGTTCAGATAATGGCCGCTCTAACAGCCCTCTGTATCATCTGTAAACAGACCGACTGCCTCAAACCCTCTAAATGACAGCCATTTTCCTCGTTGTTTCACGGAGAATTGTCGCCGAGAGAGCGAGGAGGAATTATGTGGATATAATAGAGGGATGGAGGTCTAACAGACCTCTCGCTTCCTCTCCTGTCAGTGTCTTCTATTAGCTCCGGAGGATGCTGGGAAAATGCTGTTGAACAATAAGCTTTTCTTCAGTCAGTCTGGCTGATAATCTTCCTCTCGTTCCCTTCCTCTGTGTCCATGGAAACGGATCGGAGCAATGTTTAGAAATCAGCAACGGGCATCAGGATGTGACCGACTTACTGAGAGAGGAACAAAATGAGTGTGAGAAAAGAGAGAAAACCCAGTATATCAGTTTTTGTGTCTATATATTCTTTAAACATGAATCTATATCTAAATGTATATGTTATACTCTATTAATACTTTTATGTGACATTTATCTCACGCTCTTCACTAACCGTTTTAATTAAACTAACTTCTGATTATATCTTATTAAGGGCAATATTTTTATCACACAATAAATATTGTAATTTTTATATTCTTTGTTTAGATTGTCCAATCACAGTTGACAGCTGTGGGATTCTTATAAAGGGCCTTCATCTTTGTTGTATTGTATTTATATATTCTTGTAATTGACTCTCACTGTATGTGTAAGCTGATTTTGCGGTTTCCAGAGTGCGGATGATATATAATATATGTGTGTGTGTGTGTTCATAGCTCCTCAGGACATGTTTGAGACGTCGGAGCAGGGCGGCTGTCCCACGGCAGGCTGTAAGGGAGTGGGTCACATCAAAGGAGCCCGCTACTCTGGACACCACAGGTGTGTGTGTGTGTGTCCTGTCTTCAGCATCATTGCAGTCTAAAGCCTGTTTATACATATATACACACTAGGGGTGTAACAGTACACAAACATGATGGTTCGGTACGTACCATATAAACATTGAACATAAACAGATGCTCAACCGAAATTGAATGAATCACGAGATCAAACCTCTTTCTGTAAAAATTTGGACTAAACCACTCAATTCATATGGATTAGTTTTACAATCTCTTTATGAACTTTTTGAAGCGTGAAAGATTAAGTTGCAAAGGCAGTCTATAGAGGGAGCTCAGATTTCATCTTCATCTTTGTTCTGAAGATGAACGAAAGTCTCACAGGTGTGGAACGAGTAATTAATGACATTATTTTCATTTTTGGGTGAACTAACCCTTTAAATTCTCTTATCATTTCTGTCCCTCCATTGATTGCCCGCATGACCAATATTTTCAAGCTTTAAAAAGTTCATAAAAACATCATAAATGTAATACTTATGAATAAAGGGGTTTAATCTGAATCTTATGAAGGAATACAATCACTTTATATGAACATTTAATTTGGGATTTATTCACATAGAGCCCATCAAATATGGTTAACAGAAGCTCAGCTGTACTTGTGTGACATGCAAGAACCTCACCGTGTCTCGCGTATGAAGTAAGCATGTCTGAAAATCCCTGAATATCATTTCCAGCAGCGTATAATTGCTCAGGTTTACTGGACTGGAGCTTTCTGTTCCCAGATCAGTTCAGAGCACAGCTATCAGCCTGAGGAGAGGTGTTGGACGTCACTGATGTTTCTATTTTTAAAGTCAGTCTGAGAATAATCTCCCAGAGGGCAGGAAAATCCTTACTGATCAAAACATCGCTTTACCCAATCAAACATGCTTCGTATGTGTAATTTGTACCCTGAGGCAGAAGTTCTAAACTTTCTGTCAGACAAACCCCTGAAAATATTATAGACGTAAAATATTTTCTTGGAAGGAGCTGCAGTCTGACCGAATATGATTGGTTCACTGAATGTAAAAACAAAATGTAATCAAAAAGAACTTTGTGATATCGACTTGAATTTCATACTCAGTATGTTTGTCTTGTTTTCCAGAACAAATATTTCAACATTTTTGTGTCATTTTACTACTCAAGTAAATGTATCTTGACTTAAAATCTAAAATATTTTTTTTATTGATTATAAAAAATGGTCCAAATTAAGTGAGTTTATGCTTAAAACAAGAAAAAAAAACACCTGCCAATGGGGTCATAAAAAAAACTTTTCCATTAGAATTTTTCATTTTTTGTTTAATTTTCTGACATTTATTGGCATGTATTTTGTCTAGTTTTAAGCTTCAACTCACTCAATTGACTTCATATCTTCAGTCATTTTGCTTCTCCAGTAAAAGATTTAAGAATGTTTATATATTTGTGCACAAAATTACTGAGGAAGAACATAACTTTTTGCAGCAAAGCAGCTACTAAACTCCAATGATAGCGAGTCGTGTGTAAACCGACCGTGCGTTCTGGTGTTTCAGTGCTGTGGGCTGCCCGTATTCTGATATCAACCTTAATAAGGACTCGGTTCTGCCGGATCGCTTGAGCGGAGAGATGCCGGGAACCGGAGTGGGTCGTCCCCGCAGAGCAGAACCCAACGCAGAGATTCCAGCCGACGCGAATGAGTAAGTGTTCAGTTCTCAGAGGGAAGCTCTTTAAATATTTAAAATGATGGAAAACTCCTTGAATAATAGTTTGATGTACAGTACTGTGAGACATGCAACTCCCGCTACAGCCAACCCTAACTGACCGGGAAATATGGATGATTGTGACACTAAAAACATTTCTTGCTTTAAAGGGTTAGTTCACCCAAAAATGAAAATAATGTCATTAATTACTCACCTTCATGTCGTTCCACACCCGTAAGAGCACAAATTAAGATATTTTTGATGAAATCCGATGGCTCAGTGAGGCCTGCATAGCTAGCAATGACATTTCCTCTCTCAAGATCCATTAATGTACTAAAAACATAT
The DNA here is from genome assembly GCF_024489055.1 of Chanodichthys erythropterus. Taxonomy (NCBI): domain Eukaryota; kingdom Metazoa; phylum Chordata; class Actinopteri; order Cypriniformes; family Xenocyprididae; genus Chanodichthys; species Chanodichthys erythropterus. The sequence goes on along the minus strand of NC_090224.1, from coordinate 38,929,549 downwards.
TTAAATCAGTTCATGTGAGTACAGTGGTTCAATATTAATATTATAAAACCATGAGCATATTTTTGGTGCGCCAAAAACAAAAAAATAACGACTTATATAGTGATGGCCGATTTCAAAACACTGCTTCAGGAAGCTTCAGAGCGTTATGAATCAGTTCTATTTTAGCATGTTTGCTAGCATGAATTAGCATTTTGCTCGTATGTTGTTAGCATATCTTAGCATGTTTGCTAGCAATAATTAGCATGTTTGCTAGCTTGTTTTAGCACATTGTTAGAAAGAAACTTGAAAATGTTGAATAAGTGGACTGTAAAATGCGGCACAAAGGTGTAACATGCCACTGAATTATATTCTGTGAGTTTAAATGGGTGCATTCATTCATTTACTATAAGGTGAGCTCAGTAAAGAGTAACACATGCTCTTGCAAACAAATTAGCATAAATTAGCATATCCACACTTTTGCTTATCACGTCATGTCAGCCACACCTGTGCTGTCTGAGATAACGCTTTTGCACACCTGTAGTGATGCTCATTTATCACCGTCTCTCCAGCAAACCCGTCACCTCTGCCCCATCTCACCCGGAGAAACCCAGCACGGCAACCGTCGCCATGGAAACGACAGTAAAGAAGCCTGTTGTCACAGAGACCAAGCGAAGGTTAGAATCACTCACTCTCTTGGTGGAAGAAAGTCAAACTTTTATATTGTTTTTCAGTGACTTTTAATAAGTACAACAATGACGATTTTACAGTTTAACTAATAAACAAATAATTACACAGTATATTACAGTAATGAGAATGTGTAATAAAACATAATGCTCCTAACAAGGGCTTAATTGTCTGTATGCTAAATGAAGATCTGAATGTGCTCTCGACAGATTCGCTCTGACACACACATGCAAATGAACGTGAAACAGCTGTTCTCGACACGTCTAACAACTGATTCACTGTTTACTGAGAGTCCATCATGACCTGTTAGTCAAAGCACACGATCCGCTGCGGTCCGTACTATCAAGACAACATCTCTGAAGATACACTGGCTTATTTATTCTGAGATTGCATTTCTCCTGTTCAGCTGTTCAGAAATAGCCTTGAGGATTTTCTGTTTACTTTACAGAAAGGATTTGCATAATGAGCTATATATTACACAAGAAATATATGCAGAATCATCCCTCAGCTCAAAATATATGTGCCGATTCTGCTCAACAGATGATCCGTGAGTCTTCCCAGAAACATCGTCTAGTGAGCCCTTCAAAGCCATTGGCTGTGTCTGAAATGGAATACTAATGCACTACATACTGTGCAGTGTACATTTTATACTGCCTACAGAATCTGAAACTAGGCGAGCGCATACTGTTGTCACATGACTGTGTGTTGCGTGTTTAACTCATGTTCAGTTTTTATATTGTAATTGTTAAATTTTCCAAGGATCAGCATTCTCCCCTAAAAGTGATCAGGCAGACCAAACCGTTAGTTGTAGAGACTTGAAACTTTGAGGGCTGGTAGTACTCAAACCATTTACAACGTCACCGAGGCTCAACCCGATTGGCCTGACGGGGGCGCTACAGCGCTCAGAAGTATGAAATCCCTCATAACTCCTAAACCGTTAGTCACAGACTCAAGTGTCTTATATCGTTGGAACTCTTGGCTTGAGGATGGGACTTTTCAGGTATTTAAAAACCCACTTTTGCAAACTACTCCCAGGTTTTTGGCCAGATTGGAACCAAACCAGTGCAGTGAGATTTTCTGGAGTCTGATTGTAAATAATTATAAAAAAAACGTTGAAATTCCAATTCACGGCCTCTTAAGGGCTGCCAAAACATTCAAAGTGGGCGGAGACACTTTTACTAAAATGGCTATAACTTGTGAACAGAATAAGATATTTTCACCAAACTAGGCACACCTGTGTAGGAGCTCATTCTGTGGTCACGTGAAAAATGACGCAGCGACTGGCCACTTTGTGGCGCTATAACACAACAAAAAAAACCATGAAAACGGCTATAACTACTTCATCGTTTGTCCGATCGACTTGACAAATGGCATGCAGTGTCTTTGTCCGAAGTGCCATGACTGTCTGAGGACATTGATGCGTCTTGAAAAACATGTCCGCCATCGGCCACTGAAGTTTGAGCAGCTACCAGACAAGGTTAATGAAAGCCGATTGGAACGAAACTCACTGGGTCTGTTTGACTCATGGCCCTAGAGGCCGGTGAGAAATTCAAAAGAAATCGGCCACTGGGGGCCTTCACATTTTTCACATGTGTAAAGGATTATGTATCGCACAATTTTTCACGCTCGTCCGCAACATTCATACTGCATGGTAGAACTCCTCTTTCTGAGCAACTTTGCCTCTAGGACCGCCGCTGTCCATCGAATTGGTTGAATATTGGAGATTATTTCAAAAACCAACTGGAACGTTTTTTTTTTTTTTCTGAAACTTTTTAGTTGGACATTCATTTTTTTTTTTTTTTTTTTTAATGTTACTACTTATTCCAGAACGTTCAGAAAACATTCAAAAGTAACACTTCTATTATGTTTGCAAAATGATACAATGGAATATTTCCTAATGGAATGCTTTTAGAACATTTTTAAAACTGGATGTTTTGAACATTCAGAGAACACTGAGAAATAACGTTTTCGTAACTTAAGGAAAAGTTATTAGAACACAAGTTATCTGGGATGCTGTTCTGAACACAGCCACCGTCATATATCCCATACTACCTCTCTGATGATGTCATGATGATATCCTCCCACAGGGTTGGCCGGCCCTGTAAAGTACGGAAGGTGGAGGAACTGCCGCAGGAAGAGGAAGTGGAGAGCGAGGTGTCATCAGTTACTGAAACCAAAGGTAGATCTACACCACCCTCAATATATCGTCATATTATATTTGCATGCATAAACTATTATTTTATAGGTTAAATCAGGTGGAAGTTTCTCTTTAAAGGGGACCTATAACGCTCCTTTCACAAGATGTAATATCAGTCTCTGGTGTCTCCAGAATGTGTGTGTGAAGTTTCAGCTCAAAATGCCCCTATTTGGGCGTGAGCAAAAACACGCCGTTTTTGTGTGTGTCCCTTTAAATGCAAATGAGCTGCTGCTCCAGAAGAGGGCGGAGCTTTAACAGCTCAACAACAACAAAGCTGGAGAATCTCACGCAGCCAAAATGAGGAAAGTGTTCAGCCTTACATTGTTCAAACCGGAGTCGACACTGATGGAGAGACTCAGGAAGAAGTTACAACTTTTAGACGTTTCTGAATGGTTAGTGGATAAATTGATGTAGTTGCTGTGGAGTTGATTCAACTCATCCACTAGCATGTGTCGTCATGTTCATCTTTTGTGTTGAATTGACCCTCGTTTGTGAAGCAGTCCGGTGTAAAATGACGGCATGTCAACAACACTCGACTACAACAACTCTTCCTCTTCTCTAAAGCAGCCCAACATGGCCACACCCCCTTTGTTGTGTTTTCTCAGGGGCGGGGTTTATGCAAATTTTAGGGTTTGTGATGTCACTAACCCAGGAAGAAGCTCGTTGAAGTCCCTACCAGCCATTAAAAAGCGATTTCTGTAAAAGAAAATATCTCTCTTTGCATTGAACTTTGAACGTCGTAACTTTGCAGATGTTGTTTATGATCAAACAGCAACATTACACACTAACTAAAGTTAAAAAAGTCAAATCATAATCAACAAACCCTTTAAGGTAACAGTTAGTGGAGAATGCCCAGAATCAGTGTCTGAAGCATTGAAACGCAATGTTGATGTTGTGATTCATATTTGCAGATGAACTAAAATCATGTCTTTCTGCGATGACTCACTCCATCTCTCTATCTGCCTTCCTGTTTCTTGCTGGGATTGTGTCTCCTTCCAGAAGGATTGGTCTCTCCCTCTTCCTCTGTGACTGCTTCTCTAAAGGTTCAGCGACAGTCACTAATGAGGAAGAGGGCTGGATTCAAACAGCAGGGTCTTTGTTCCTCAGCTTAAAAGCTTTTTAACTCCATCCGGTCATGGGCGTTAAAGGCAGTCGGAGAGTGAAAGATGTGAGGCTGTACTCGGAAGCATCGTGGGCGTTGCGAGGGATAATCTTCAGGGGCTTGAGCCACATATAATTGTAACGTAAGAAAAAATGATGAACCGTTAATGAAGAAGTTTATTGCAGCTTAGCAGTGTCAGAGTACTTGAAGCGCCTTGGGTTCAGCAGAATCTGGATAAACACCGAACAAACTCAAACCCCAAAAAAGTGTTGACTTTTATCTTCTCCATGATAAATCAAACTCTTTTAGCTGGTGTGTTTATTCTACCGAAAGCAGATAAAAGTGGAATCAAATTTTAGGCCGGGGGACTGTAATTTCTTACTCTTTATTCATTCCGGATCATGTTGTATGTTTAGAGTGGGTTTTAAGGCAGTGGAGATGCCCGAGCCTGCTGGAGTGTGGTGGGAAAGTGCCAGTGAGCACAGATGTGTTGATGATGAATGTGATTACGGACTAGAAACCTTTAGATTAAGCCATAAATGTGTTGGACTGAACTGGCCAGGAGCAGGAGCCTCTTAACACATATGAGAATATTTGGAAACACTTCAGTATGGGGAACACATATTCACTCTTAACTACAATTTATGCCTCAATAAACTCTTAATTTACTGCTTATTAATAGTTAGCTAGGTATTGGGTAGGATTAAGGGATGTAGAATATGGTCCTAAAAACACTAAACTGTTTATAATACTCAGTAATATTATCGATTTAACTGCACTGACACTATCAAATGAGAACAAATTTGAACTGGATAATGACACTAACTTTGCAACAGCGACACTGTTAAAGAACTGATCTTAATCAACACTGAACTGAACTGATGTGAATAATGACTCTGTTTTCTGTTTTAGAGCTGCTTTACTGCATTTGTTTTTTATAATTGATGAATTTTGGAACGCTTAACACTGTTATTTTCCTGTTTATTACTATGAAGCTGCTTTGAAACAATCTGTGTTGTATAAAGCACTAGATAAATAATGTGACTTTTGCACTGGCATCCCATAATGCACTGAGAATGAGAAGCATACAGATACTCATCGCTCAGTAATGTAATTATATGAAACAAACACACTGCAGAGACATAACCTGATATCTGCAGTCTCGCTGCCACTTCATTTGTCTTTTTGAGTTTCATGTCTTTTTTAACTTTTTCACTAGAAAACATTCGAGGAGGATTTATGAGAATTTGATCCAGGTTTAAAAGACTGCAAGAACAAACATACGTCATTTCCACTTAGATATCTAGATGCATGGTTTTTATGAATTCCCTTGAGGAAGTGCTTTTATTACAGCTAATGACATGGATAGGGCCATTATCCGAGACATTTATGTGTTTATATAACAGACATCAGATGGTGCCCACTGGCTATGTGCTCCGCTAATTCATGTCAGAAACTGAGCAGCCAAAGCCTCATAACTGCAGTAATTATCCAGAATTGACTGCACTCGCTCACCTCAATGTCATTACATGAGCGCTACTTACACTGAAGCACAAGCATGTTTTCTTGCGAAGTCGTGAAGGACTAAATATAAGGGTGCTTTCACACCTGAAACCAGAGTTTGATTGCGTCCCCTTCCTCTGCCCCCGCTGGATTGTGTTCACACTGTATTTTTGTGCCAGAACCAAGGTACATTTGCATCATCGAAGTGGAAGCTGTTGCTATGTAACGACGACTGAAAAATGGATAGCGTTGTTCATCTCACTTTTATACTTTTGTTTTTGATCCTTTGAATTGGTTCAAAGCGTCAACACAGAACGTCACTTGTATCTGTCTGCAGCGAAAGTATTGCAAAGGTTACACTGAAGGGCGATTGCACTCATATTAACAGTGAGTTCAAATTAAGCGTACATCCACACACTTTGTCCGTGTGCAGCCCAATTTTTGTGTCCGAACAGATGACAGTGCATGTGTAAGGTGAATGTTTAGATGGAATAGTCCACTAGGTGGCAGTACACACAGTTATGTACTGTGCAATAGTCGAGAAGAGTGTGGAAAGAACAATATAAAACAGTAAACATAGCAGCATATCCTTCTCCATCGTTTTTGTTTTGGTTCTTGATCTAAACTTTGCATGCAGTGGCGGATCCACTACTCTTCTTCTTCTATCATTCCGAGTGAATGTCCTGTAAACTCGGTGCTTCTAACATTAGGCCCTGTCTCCACCTGGTATTAAGGTTTTGGTTGATCGAATCACAATTTGACAATGCTAAATACAGGTGTAAATGGGGTGTAAAACATTCTGAGTTGTCCACTTTTTGACCACTTCTAGAGGTATTTGAAAACGCATTCAACCGGATTGCTTTAGCAGTGTAGACTCTCAGGTGGTCAAATGTGTTCGAACAGCCGCAAAAGACCATCTGCGCTCCACCTACTAACCTAATGCATAAACATTATGGGAAGCGCTCTAGCCAGATGGGATTTAACTTTGTCAGCTGAAGACCAAAGTTTGGTTTGAAGATGAGAAATGTACGAAGCACAAGGTTCTCACACCATTCCTGAATTTTAACATGCGCACAGCGTTCGGCTGGTTTTGCGGCTGTCAGAACAGATACGAAAGCTGATGCTCTCTGAGTGTTTTTCTGTCGTCTCCGGGCAGGTTCATTTGTAAATTGTGCAAGCTTATTCGTCCATTAGATTGAAAGATCTGAAAAAACCCTTACATGTAAATCAGGACAGAAGTGGTTGAAAGTGGACAAAAGAGACACCAGGTGTAAACGGGTATGTGTCTCCCTTGTCTACTTGTGATCCAATTGACCAAAACGCATCTTAATACCAGGTGGAAAAAGGGCCTAAGATACACAGATATGCTGTTGTGAGCCTGAAAGATATTCTGCTGCTGCATGAATCCAGAAGCAGATCTAGGCAGGTGGAGCTGGGGAGGTGGAGGAGTTCAGAGGAACTCCAGACTATTTAAATGTTGAGCAAGCAATCTCATTGGCTGCAGAATCACCAAAGGGGCCAATCAGCCATGTGGTAATAGTGAGATAGCTTTCAGATTGCATTAAGGAGCTGCGCCATCATCGGTTTCATGACTGAACTAGATATTTAACCCTTATGTTATGTTGGGGATGTTTTCATCCACTATGGGGTGATTTTGAGTCTTAATTTAGCCACAACTTTCTCTGTCTTTCAGCAAATGGAATGATTTTTGGTGACAAATCTTATTTTGATATATATTTTGGGAAAATGCTTTGAAAATGTTCAAAACCTCAAAAATACACTGTGGGCAAATTCACTACCCTTTCATTATGTTCGTGGCTGAAAACATCCACTGAATTAAACTGCTGTAAAAATGTATCAGATAAATATTTTTTGCATAAATCTGTTAATCAACTTCATATTTTCAAGGTAAGTGCGCAAAGGTCTTACTCTCTCTCTCTCTCACACACACACACACACACACACACTATAATATGCTGTTATACTCCATATAATTCCATATAAAAGCCAGTAACTAAGCTTTTTTTCACAGGCCTATCTAAAGGTTTAATGGCGCCACCTGGTGATCAACTGTAAAAATGAGAAATTTTACCTCTTCCCAACAGGGAAAACCCCCACCAATCAAGAATGCATGATTTTATGGTGTCATGGCTTTGCAATCAAAAAATTTCGTTATAATGGAGGTCAATGGGGCAAAAACAGCCACAAACAATAAATGAGGAAGAAAAAATGTAAATCTGATGCTGCACAAAAACTAACAATGCATCAAAACCAATGTTGTTACTAATCTTTGACATGTTCAAGACTGTGATAAAAGGTTAAAAAAAATCCAGTCCACAATCACTTTTTATATTGAAAATAAGTTATTTTGTGTTTTTTCCCCCCAAATCAGTGACATCATTTATAAACTTGACAATAAAAAAGTAAAAATCTTGATTTTTTTTTTTTTTTTTTTAAACATTTAGTAGTTTTGATCAGGACAGAGGTTGATTAACAGATTTATGCAAAAAAAATTGAAAAAAAATATTTATCTGATACATTTTTACAGCAGTTTAATTTAGTGGATGTTTTCAGCCACGAACTTAAGAAAAGGGTAGTGAATTTGAACAATGCACAAGGGTTAAGAGTGCTAAAAAACCTCCTTACCTGTATTTAAATGCTGCATTAGCACCCCTTGGCTAATTTATAGAAGATCACAACTTACTTCTTATTCGATGTAAGTGCATAATAACCTTGTCTTCAGATATTTATTTTCCTGAATTGATATTATCTTGAGACAACCTAGCTTTCTTAAATGGTTCTGGGCTGTGTTTCCCAAAAACAACATGAGCTAAGTTGGTCTTCTCTGGCTGTGGTCTTCACAATCAACTCGGGCTCACGATGCTTTTAGGAAACGCAGCCTTGTTCCTTTTTGTTTCTACTTCAAAGAAGGGCTCTGTCAGAGTGAATTAGCCATGAAAGGCCAGCAGTGGGGGAGAGTGTTATCTCCGAGTCTAACCTCCAGCGCGGAGCACGACGGCTCATGAGTGCTGTGCGTGCCGCTCTAAAGTGGACCAGTTGAGAAGCTGACGAATTTAAATGGCTTTTGGCACTGCAGGAAGGCTACTTTATTCATAAGGCTGTTCCGAACAAAAGAAATAATAGCAACCTCCACAAGGTGAAGTGCACGAATGAAGGAAGTGATTTTGTAATTTCTGAACAAGGTAGTGGATTACTGGTTTACCACAATTTGCTCTAACAAACATCACTCTACAATGAAACCAATTAGACCTGCCACTGAATATGATGTCATCAATAATAATGAATCATTGCTCGTTTGTCACGTATAGCGTGGTATTAGTCAGATGCATGACGCAGGTTTCAAACATTGTTACTTTTATTGAAGATCAATCCAATGGGAGAAACGCATTGACATTTCAAAACATAAGATGAGAAATGACAATGAACAGAACAAGGAGAATAATTCAATTCAGTTCAATTCAAAAGCTTTATTGTCTAGCCCCACAGGGGTAGAAAATTGTCTTCAGACAAGGCTCAACAAAAACAGAACACACAACATTAATTTAAAAAGTAACAACTCATCTTAAACTGCTTTTTAAAATATCAATGGCTGTCGGAATGAAGGTCTTCCTATACTTAGCCTTTTTAATCAAGGGTACTTTGTACCGTCTACCTGATGGAAGTACTGGAAATGAACTATAAAGGGGATGAGAAGTATCTGCCAGAATAGCGGAAGTTTTTCTTTTTACTGCAGCAGTATAGAGATCAGACAGAGAAGCTTGTTTCTCACCAATAATTTTACCGGCCATGTTTATAATCCTTAAAAGTTTGTTCTTGCATTTAATAAATACACAGTAGCAAACAAGAGAACTAAATGAGACACAGGTGTAACTAATAAGTGACCATGGTAAGAAATGGAGGAATAAGTAAGGAGCCAAACTTTAAAAACAGAAAACTTTTTATGTGTTTTGGCTGTTCATTTACACGAAAAACAGCATTTTGGGGGACTGAAAATGCACATGTTTGAAAGTGAGTTTCAAAGTGCAATTTTTTGAAAATGATACTATGTAAGTGTAAACTACAAAAACGCGAATATGTGAAAAAAGTAACGCCATGCGCATGCGTATTACGTGTTCAGTCTATAGGCATTAGTGTTTCTTTACAAAGGGACATTGCCAACTACTGGCCTGGCAGCAGAACACAGCATTTTGCAGGACTTTTATCCTCCTCCCTTTGTGTTGGCGGACCAAGAGAAGCTAAACTTGCTTTGCCCAGTAAGGGCTCTTGAGTGTTCTTCAGTGGCGTGAGACTGGCCAGCTGCTGGTATGCTTTGGTTCACCCAGGCAGGGTTCCCCGGCTTCCAAGCAGACATTTTTAAGTAAATGGATCGTTTAGGCTATCTCTATGGCCTATGAGGCCCGTGACCTTCCTTTGCCTCTGGCTGTGAGGCGAACTCTACTAGAAGTATGGTGGCTTTACTTTCAGGGGTTTCCCTCCAAGAGGTTTGTGATGCGGTGGACTTCTGGCATGCCTGTGAGTGACTTGCTTCAGCCAATCAGAAGCTGACACTGTTGTGTTTCAGGTATTCTTTATTGCAGGGTGACGTTGAACCAGTGACATTGGAGTTTGTTGAACATGTGCTTCAGACGCAGTCACGATGGAGCGCTCCCATAGCATCATAACTCAGACGCAGCGTCCTGTTCCCTTCTCAGGGAACCATGGTTACAGTCACAACAGAGTTGTTTTCTTCCAGGAATGAAATAATTAATACGCAGAATAAAGGGGCGGGGCCTGGTTGAGTCAGTAGTGTGTTGAAACAGGCGGTTATGGTAAGAGGTGGAATATTTCCCAAACACCAATCACAACACACTGCTCCAGCTGACCAATCAGTGCTTTTCAGAAGGCGGGGCTTCATAGAGACAGGAACTAAACAGAGCGTTACTGACAGATTGGGAAGAGAGGAGCTGCAACAATGGAGAATATGAGGAGAATAATCAACATTGAATCTAGTAGAGCACAAAAACAACATCAAGACTTTGTAAAAGAGCATAAAATGGCCTCTTTAATAAATTTTCTGTCTCTCTCTCTCTCTCTCTCTCTCTCTCTCTCTCAGAGTTGACTCTTCAGCAGGCTTTGCACCAATCTGTATTCATGCCATGTTCCAGCCCATCTCCCAGCATGCCTCACTGCTGGGATCAGCACAGCAAGCTGCTTCCAACAGTGGCGGGCATCACGGCCAGTAAAGTGGCAGCGTGGAGCGTAGATGAGGTACATAGATCTCCATATCCCACCTGCTTTTCAGTTACGCTTTCTTGCAAGTTTTGTTTTAGGTCAGCTGATTTGCTTTGGACCCCGCTGTTGTAAACTGCAGTGCTGTACCTCCTCTAATCCTCATTGTTATTCTGTAGGTGATTGAGTTTATCCAAGGACTCCCAGGCTGCAAGGAACAAGTGCGCACCTTCAGAGAGGAGGTAAACTATTCCCTTTAATCATGAGTGGAATTAGAATGACTGAATCCTCGAGGAAATGCATAACCATAACCATCATGAGGTTTGGCAGCTGGAGTAACTGGAGCATTTAAGGAACAGAATCTCATGGTGCATAAGGAAGAGAGAGCATGATGGGATATGTCAGAGGATCTCATTGAAACCATTTATAGGCATGTCAAGTCATCCCACGTCACAGCATCATGCCTGTTTACCACTAACAAGAATGTTAAACAGGCCAGAGGGCTGGTGCTTTAAATAATCCTGTTCTCACTCTGTTTTCTCTGAGCTGCTGTCTATCTGCTCTTCCTCCTCTTATTTTCCATCTCTCTCTCCTCCTGTTCTCTTCTGCCTCTTTTTTGTGCAAATGGGAGCTGCATTAATGAGTCCTGTTGTGCATTGGGGTCCAAAAGTCTCAGAACACTATTGAAAATTTCACTTTATATTCTTTTGTATTATGAAACCGTTTATTTTGGTCCACTGGTGTTTTCGCAAGAATGCTGATAGGAGTGTATGATGTTTGTCCAATTTGCATACAAAAATTTGCAAAATCAGGCAGAGTAGCTGGTAATATTGAATCTAAAATGGAAGTTACTTAACATTAAGAACTTCTTGTTTATTGAACTGAAAATAAAATAATACATTGGATAAACTTAGAGCAAGTTTATACCTCTAGAGAGCTCAAATGTGAGATTAATCATGACAATCTTATTCCTAAATTACAGCGATTTGTCTCTATGTCTATTAAACCTTTGTCAAGTACGATCACAGCGAACATTCAGATCTGATCCATAGAGAGTCGTTGTCATGTATAGATATGAAACAGTCTTTTCAAACACACAGTATCAATATTTCTGTCTTACAATAATTCAGATTATCACAGAAGTACTGGGGTAAAATTTTATAGTTCAGATAAAAACACTGAAATAGAAAATAACTCGACGCTTCAAATAAAGATTGCATCAATTACATCATTACACCAGTAGGTGGAGACAAGTGACTGTTAAAAATGTATTTGTTACTGAATCATTCATTCAAGAGATTCGTTCAAAAACACTGATTCATCCAGTAATGAAACAAGTGAAGTCTTTATGTAGGAGTCGTTGAATCATTCACTCAAACGATTAAAAAAAAAAAAAAAAATCAAATTAGTTTTATTTTTATACAGACTGCAACAATTAACATTTTGTCAGAACCTCTAATAAACATGTTATTTTGTTTAGTTCTCTATTCAGAATCATGGGAGAATCATGATCTCTGTTTTAAACAAAATAATCATGATTCTCAATTTTTCCAGAATCGTGCAGCTCTAGAATCTGCAGATATATAATATATACTGGTCAATATGGCATATTTAATTATGCATCCTCATTTCTATGCGTTCCAATTTCAAAAACAGTATCCATTTTTAATTCTGCAAATGATATTTTGATGCCTAAATTAACTTGTAGCATTTTAAGGGATTTTTTTTTTTTTTTTTAAGAGTTTTAATTTCGATTTATTTAAACAAATTATTACTTTAATATTGCCCATTAATCAGTCATCATTAGCTGGAATTGTAATATTGGTGTATCCCTAGTTATGGATTATCTGATCTACAGTAGTCAACATTTGAAGTGGATCAAAAAAGAAGAAGGTTTTAGGACTTTGATGAAAGGTTTTGATCCACTTCAAATGTTGACTACAGTAAAGATGAAGAGAAAATAATCAAATGAGATGAAGCACTTTTGATTTGTGCAGTATAGGATTATACAAGTCCACATTAACACATTATTATTATTATTATTATTATTATTATTATATATAAATCATTTTCCATTGAATTCCCAGCAAAAAGAACTACATGGTGATGTGTAATCGCCAAATAAACAAAAATGAGATCTTTCAGCAACCAGTAGTTTGACACTCTGCTCTAACACTGTTGTAGAGAAAGACCTTGAAATGACAAAAGAATCACGTGAGAAATGCATCTTCAGCACTAACAGCTGTGTGTGTGTTTATCAGCTGACCTATTGATGTTTGTTTCAGCAAATCGACGGAGAGGCCTTCCTGTTACTGACTCAGGTGGACCTGGTGAAGATCCTCAGCATTAAACTAGGACCTGCGCTGAAGATCTACAACTCCATCCTGATGTTTAAAACCACAGAGAACTCGGCCTGCAACGAACTCTGACCCGTGGAGCCGAGAGCGATCATTAGCGCTTCAGTCCAAGGGCTCGTCATGAAGATTCATACAGTATACGCGACACTATGGAGAACAAGATGTAGATTAGGTCACAATGAGCAGGTTGAACACTTACAATAACATTCAGAATTCATTTAGACAAGTACTTCTCTGCACCATCATTTATAAACCTATATGTATGCGCTTATTAAGTCACATGACGGTGTCGGTGAGAATGTATATTTTGCTGAAGGGTTATCGGAGCACTTTTCTGAATTCAGGTGCTAAACAAATGCAGCTACATGCACTGAAGAGCCGCACAGTTTCTGTTTCCAGGTAGAGTTTCTCTTAAAACTGATATTTCTCTCCTTTAATTCATAGCTGTAGATCATTTAAGGAATATCCCTGCACTTCATCATCTTTCCTGAAAATGCTTCCATTCGAGTCAGTCTCTGTCATGATCAGATGATCTGAACGATCATCTTTACAGAGCATGTGAAGTCAAAGAGCCAATCGAATGAACTCGGCAGAGCAAGTGTGAGGTTAGAAAATAAGACGTTTTGCAAAATCCATCATCAACACCAGTGAATGATTGATAAACACACCGATCCTCTTTGATTTTCTTGTGCTGTGATGTCATATTAATGCATCATGTGACAGTCCTTCTCTTGTTCATTACGACTGCAGTCTCTAGTCATGCAGTGTGTAAAGTATAAAGGCCAATTCATTTTTTTGTTCTCTCTCTTTTTTGTTTTGAGACGATGGATGTAGAGATGGAGGACGGAGGGTAAAGCTACACTCAAGGCACAAATAAACATTGCGAGAGCCATATTTGGTATTTTGTAATAATAGAATGTAACTTAATACTCAGAACGCCTTCATGTGCACAGTATAAAAGTGTCATTGTCCTTTAATATTCAGACATGAGTATTCATTTTCTTTCTGTTGCTGAGGCATGCAGCATTAAATACAGTTTAATTCAAGTTTAATACTATTTAAAATGAAGTGTTGAGCGTATGTCAGTGTGGACACGTTTGTTAAATCTGAACCGTTGTATAGTGTTGAAAGCCTGGTTTTACTCACTCTTGAGCCGTATGATTTCCCATATTCAGAACTCATTTATCATGAACATTTTTTCTTCTTGTCATGGGAGCTTATAATGAACGTTTTTTTGGGGATTTAAAATGAAGAATAAAGTCGTGTAAATAAGGAATGATTTAGTGTGGATGTGCAGCACTGGTGGATGGACTACTATAAACGTCACTGAAATTCATTTGCAAATAAACTTGATGATCCAAAGCTCTGTGCCAACACTGGTCTCTTTAATGTTTGCATAATTTAGATTAAAATGTGTTGTTTGCTGCTGGTTTTAATGATTTGATTTCATTAGTATACTATACTGCAGAATACCACTGATTGATTTCAAAATCCCCCACAGATCATTTATTAGAGCTTGTCAAATTTGCCTCTAATGGGTGTGAGCAAAAACAAGCCATTTTTTTTAGTGTGTGCCTTTAAATGCAAATGAGCTGCTGCTCCAGAAGAGGGCGGAGCTTTAACAGCTCAACAACAACAAAGCTGGAGAATCTCACGCAGCCAAAATGAGGAAAGTGTTCAGCCTTACATTGTTCAAACCGGAGTCGACACTGATGGAGAGACTCAGGAAGAAGTTACAACTTTTAGACGTTTCTGAATGGTTAGTGGATAAATTGATGTAGTTGCTGTGGAGTTGATTCAACTCATCCACTAGCATGTGCCGTCATGTTCATCTTTTGTGTTGAATTGACCCTCGTTTGTGAAGCAGTCCGGCGTAAAATGACGGCATGACAACAACACTCGACTACAACAACTCTTCCTCTTCTCTAAAGCAGCCCAACATGGCCCCGCCCCCTTTGTTGTGTGTTCTCGGGGGCGGGGTTTATGTAAATTTTAGGGTTTGTGATGTCACTAACCCATGAAGAAGCTCGTTGTAGTCCTTAAACAGATTTCTGTAAAAGAAAATATCTCGCGTTGCATTGAACTTTGAGCGTGCTGCTTAGTCTACACAAATTTGGATACAAATGTGAAACCCTATTTTTTATTTTTAATCACTCTTAAAATGCGTTAAAATGACCTCCAAAAAATCTGGTTCTGGGAGAACAGATAACAGTCTGTAATAAAACCCTGAGAGAACAAGCATTGTGAGCTCACTGAACTCGATCTGAACCAGTATGAATTTGTTTGGTTTTGTGAACATGAAACACTCTGAAACTCAGAGTTTGTTCAGCTAGCTTCAGGGAACTTACTCAGACAAAAGCTGAAAGAAAATAACTGCAAACGAAATGTGACAGCTGGAGCCACTTAAACATGAGCCCACATCGAAGAGAGGAAGATCTAATTTCTGATGCAAAATGCCATTTAGTGTAACACTGCAGGAATCTAGTAGCTCCTACTTGCATCATACAGTCATGTCTACACTTACCAATGACTCATTTTGTGTTGTGTTGAGATGTTGAACAGACCTCGGCTGCCAAATGGATCATGAAACAGGCGACAGACTTTCATACACCAGTTCTATCTTAACATCGTCAAGTAACGCATGTTTCACACAGAATTTATCCAGTTTGTTTGAGAAAATGTTGTCTCTGCTATTGTAAACAGTTCCAAAAGAAGCCAAAGCATCAAGCGTTGCGTGTCATCAAACAAGTCATGGAGACATTTTATAAAACATATTGTTCTGGTCTTGGCTTCTGATTGGTCAGTAGAAGAATTTGTAACATAACAACAGCTATGATGTGAAATACCCAGCACAGCACCCAGATCAGTATTGTTGTCAGTGCATTTGCTTAATAAAATGTGTCAATGACAATTAGTAACCTTAATATTTTCAGTAAATGTTTTATGAAATCAATAAACAGTAAATGCTGTCGAGGCTCTTGGCTCTCAGGTCAGGTGATACGCTCACGTTTGCTTTGTGGCGTATGCAAATTAATAAGAGGATAATGTAGATCAGATCTGTGCTCACGGTGAGTTTTCTGCCACACTGATTTATTAATAATCACACATGCATTAAATCATAACAGTCTGTGTGACATAATAAGGCATGAAACTGAAACAATAACAGATGAATTTGTATATTAACATGAGCAACTTCAAATATATATATAGTTACATATTCAGTGGCATAGCAAGGGTTTTTGTCCAATAATCGAAAATTAAGCATCAAAACAGATTGGAAATATGATGCTTCCGTTTGACTGCAAAACACCTTAAATGGATTTGCTCCATTATGGATTTATAGGTATTCATCATTGCATTATTAATTGTAAAATCTGATATACAAACCTGATTCCAAAAAAGTTGGGACACTGTACAAATTGTGAATAAAAACAGAATGCAATGATGTGCAAGTTTCAAATTTCAATATTTTATTCAGAATTTTATTCAGATGACATATCAAATGTTTAAACTGAGCAAATGTATCATTTTAAGGGAAAAATAAGTCGATTTTAAATTTCATGGCATCAACACATCTCAAAAAAGTTGGGACAAGGCCATGTTTACCACTGTGTGGCATCCCCTCTTCTTTTTATAACAGTCTGCAAACGTCTGGGGACTGAGGAGACAAGTTGCTCAAGTTTAGGAATAGGAATGTTTTCCCATTCTTGTCTAATACAGGCTTCTAGTTGCTCAACTGTCTTAGGTCTTCTTTGTCGCATCTTCCTCTTTATGATGCTCCAAATGTTTTCTATGGGTGAAAGATCTGGACTGCAGGCTGCCCATTTCAGTACCCGGATCCTTCTTCTATGCAGCCGTGATGTTGTAATTGATGCAGTATGTGGTCTGGCATTGTCATGTTGGAAAATGCAAGGTCTTCCCTGAAAGAGACGACGTCTGGATGGGAGCATATGTTGTTCTAGAACTTGGATATACCTTTCAGCATTGACGGTGCCTTTCCAGATGTGTAAGCTGCCCATGCCACACGCACTCATGCAACCCCATACCATCAGAGATGCAGCTTCTGAACTGAGCGCTGATAACAACTTGGGTTGTCCTTGTCCTCTTTAGTCCGGATGACATGGTGTCCCAGTTTTCCAAAAAGAACTTCAATTTTTGATTCGTCTGACCACAGAACAGTTTTCCACTTTGCCACAGTCCATTTTAAATGAGCCTTGGCCCAGAGAAAACGCCTGCGCTTCTGGATCATGTTTAGATATGGCTTCTTTTTTGACCTATAGAGTTTTAGCCGGCAACGGCGAATGGCACGGTGGATTGTGTTTTCTGGAAGTATTCCTGAGCCCATGTTGTGATTTCCATTACAGTAGCATTCCTGTATGTGATGCAGTGCTGTCTAAGGGCCTGAAGATCACGGGCATCCAGTACGGTTTTCCGGCCTTGATCCTTACGCACAGAGATTGTTTCAGATTCTCTGAATCTTTGGATGATATTATGCACTGTAGATGATGATAACTTCAAACTCTTTGCAATGTTTCTCTGAGAAACTCCTTTCTGATATTGCTCCAGTATTTTTGGCCGCAGCGTTGGGGGAATTGGTGATCCTCTGCCCATCTTGACTTCTGAGAGACACTGCCACTCTGAGAGGCTCTTTTTATACACAATCATGTTGCCAATTGACCTAATAAGTTGCAAATTGGTCCTCCAGCTATTCCTTATGTGTACATTTAACTTTTCCGGCCTCTTATTGCTACCTGTCCCAACTTTTTTGGAATGTGTAGCTCTCATGAAATCCAAAATGAGACAATATTTGGCATGACATTTCAAAATGTCTCACTTTCAACATTTGATATGTTATCTATATTCTATTGTGAATAAAATATACGTTTATGAGATTTGTAAATTATTGCATTCCTTTTTTATTCACAATTTGTACAGTGTCCCAACTTTTTTGGAATCGGGTTTGTAAATGGATTGAGGAGAGTTATACATAAAAAAGCAGTGTGGGTCATTTAAATGCTGGAGACAACACCATATCACAAAATATACTAAAAAAAGAAACATTGATTTCCTTTTTCCTACTAGGCCTCATTCAGCACAGACACGGAGCAGACAGCCCATAGTAACTGTGAACTTGTTTTCCTTCTCCAGCGTCACGGCAACATGCTTCAGCGTCACCATGGAGACCTCACATTCGAAATCTTAATGTTCTGAAAAGCTTCCCGTGACATTCTGTGTGCTCAATCATATTCAAATATGTGCTAGAGAGCTTTATTATCACTGTATGATTTATTATTGTCTGAAGATGGGTTTTGTTACATTTATGGCAAAATTTGAAAGCTGTGATTGCCAGAACTTTACAGTAAAAATATATAATGACAATGTTACAGGCGTTATGGGATGCTGACTGTATTTAATGTCACTAAATGATACATTTTTTATTTACTGTCTGATCTGCACTATTAAGTGCTGTAAAATAACTAATGATGAAGGAGAACAATGGAAGGATACGTGATGACATTATGTCATTATTTTGGTTTTGTTTTTGTGCACAAAAAGTATTCTCGTCTCTTCATAACATTAAGGTTGATCCACTGCAGTCACATGACTGTTTTAACGATGTCTTTAGTTCCTTTCTGGACCTTGAAAGTGTTGATTATAGAGATTGAGTCATAAACCTCTTGGATTTCATCAAAAAGGTCTTACGGGTGTGGAACTACATGAGGGTGAGTAATTAATGATTTATGTTGTTGTTGTTGTTGTTAAACCTACTAATATTTGAACAGTTAATCTTTTTTCCGTATGTTAACATTTGTTGTCAGACGAGAAGTGTCTCCCACTGTTTTGTAATGGATATGGAAAATATGACTGGCCTTTTCAGACTGGAAGCAGATGGTATTCCATGGCTGGTGTTCCGCTGGAGCAGAAGATGTTTTGAGAAGAGAGGTCCCGATGTCTGATCATGAGACACAGATGTGACGAGAACTGACGCTGCCTCAGACCAGATCCGTCCGTTCACACTGCAGCACAAATATCTCAGCACAGAAAAGAGCAAGAGAGGGAGAAGAATCATTTAGATATGTCCGATGAAAGCCTATCAGATCTAGGGGGAATTCAGGTTGATTGGGACACATTTTCCTCGTCATCTCAATGGCAAAAAGAGTCCCAATCAACCTGAATTCACCCTACAGTAAATCTTCTTTATCTCATGTTCTTTATTTCATAATGTAGAGTCTTTGTTATATGAATATATTAAGCACTATAAGAGGCCATGTGGTTGACTTTTCCATAATCTGATATACCTGGAGTGAACTATCCGTTAGTATTCCGACACATCTCAGTGCTCAGCGGCCACATGCAGCTCCAGATGTGACTAATCACTCCAAGAATCATCGCATGGCTGGTTTCATGCTGCTACTATATTCATTTGGGTACTTGTGAAGCATCTAGTGGTGATTTATATGTTGCTAGCAAGATAATAATTATAATAAATTTGTTGGAATACTTGTCTACTTTTGAATGGCCATTAATGGAGAAAGATTCAGTTTCACCCTACCTGAAACACACACTTCGGCTATGTTCAGGCTGCAGGTAAATCAGTGATCAATTGAGATTTGTGTGTCTAGACATAACTAACTGCATGGGTTGCTTTGGTAATGATGTAGTAGGGGTATCTGTCTGTGACGAGGCTTTCCAAACAGATGCAGGAAAAATGGAGGTGCATCATCTCACTCTCTAAATAAGTGCCCTGTTGAGTCGCGGTGCAGAACTCAAGAAAACCTCAGCGATGGAGGAGACTGTGTATATATTGTGATGTTTTGTGCTCGGACATACCGCTTGAATACCATATGAATTTTGGGGTGTAACGGTACATGTGTTCGTCCCGAATCGTCACAGTATGAACGTCGCGGTTTGGTGCATACAATCAGATGATGAACACAGTCAGTCACAGGCGATCCACACTCCAGTCCAGAAGGGGGCGCATGCGGTAATGCAATGCTGTTTGCTAACCGCCACAACAGGAAAAAGAGCAGAAGAAGAACAGCGCCTGTGCAAATAACATGAGCGCCTGAAAACATAGTCCACTACATAGTGTGCATGTTCCCAAATGCGTCTTTCCGAGCTCACGGACAAAGGAGAATACTTTGAAGGGATCAAAAAGGAGCGGAACATGGAAAATAAAGTATAGGTATATTAATGGTGCCACCTGGTGATCAACAGTAAAAATGACAAATTTGACCTCTTCCCAACAGGGAAAACCATCAACAATCAGAATGCATGATTTTATGGTGTCATGGCTTTGCAATCAAAACATGTCGTTATAATGGAAGTCAATGGGGCAAAAACAGCCACGAACAGTAAATGAGGGAGAAAAAAATTTTTAAATCTGATGCTGCACAGAAACTAACAATGCATCAAAACCAATGTTGTTACTAATCTTTGACATGCCTAAGACTGCGATAAAAGGTAATAAAATATCCATTCCACAATCACTTTTTTTCATATATGAGCTTGGCAATTAAAGGGTGTTTTTACATTTAGCAGTTTTATCAGGACTGAGATTGATTAATAGGTTTATGCAAAAAAAAATTGAAAAAAATATTTATCTGATACATTTTTACAGCAGTTTAATTTAGTGGATGTTTTCATCCCGAACATAACGAAAGGGTAGTGAATTTGCCCACAGTGTATTGTTGAGTTTTTTTTAATTTTCAAAGCATTTTCCCAAAATATGTTTCAAAATTAGATTTGTCACCAAAAAGCATTCCATTTGCTGAATCATAGAGTTGTGGCCAAATTAAGACTCAACAACACCCCATAGTGGATGAAAACATCCCCAACATAACACAAGGGTTAAGTAAATTAAGTATAGTTTATTGAGGCAAAAGTCATACATCATAGTGAGAATTGGACTAAAGTGTGAGCGTATCGAACCGTGACCCCAAAACCAATACCGAACCATGACTTCTGTGTACCGTTACACCCTTAGTATGAATACTTCCGGCATTTCCGTCACCAGTTTTGATGCTATCGGCGTGTGTCGCGTTAAGAGTGACGCAAGACCAGTTAAAATCCGGTTTGAGCAGGCAGAGCGTCCAGACTGAGATGCATCTGTAAAGATCTGATTGGAATTCCAATTCAAATCACCTCCAAATTGAATCAAATTTGAAGAAAAAAAAATCTGATTTTATGTTTTTTTTTGCTGTCCAGACTTTCAAAAACCCATCTGGATAAAATCAGGATATGCAATAAATCATATTTTTGCTGGCAGTCTGAACATGGCCCATATTCCAGTGGTCGTGGATGGGTTGGTGTGTGTTGAGGCAGTGTGAACTAGTCTTCTGTTTATGTTTAACAAGCTCCCACAAACACCTTTTCAAGGGTTTTATCTGTCACGTGTGTTGGCTTGAAACGTAAGATACCGCTGGAGCATGTGCTGAGCTGATGAAGGGAAATCCATCTGCTGTCTGAATTACCCTGATCTGGACTCAAACATTATGTAAAAGAGATTCAGAGATTCAACACAGAGTTATCAGCACAGTATAATTCCTGCACTTTACATAATCTTAACTCATTATAAGTGGAGCATTTACCCATAATTACCTAAAAACCTGACTAATTGTATGTACAGTATGTGTGTTTCTAATGCAAGAAGCATATGAGCATATCTGGCATTCATGACGGCATCAGGCTTTCCTCAGCGCTCTTTTGAGATGATCGTCTTTTCATGAATAATTAAATGCGAGAGCAAATACCAAAATCCTGCTTCAATGCCAGGTGGGATTCTTGATATTTCCCCCTCCATCATGTGCAGAAAAGCTCTCATTAAGAGAAGAACGTGCCTATTTTTAGACTCTCTTTGACTATAGTGATCACACCTACGCTGTCTGCGGCGTCAGATTCATCCTCCACTGCTCTCAGACTCACGTCTCTATCCACCTTCTGTAACGCTGGCTGAATTACACGCTTGTGTAGAAAATGAAGCTGTTGTTGTAAAGTGCTACAAACCCAAAGGTTTAGCACACGTTTTCCCAACAATTATCTTGTCATCTAGTCTTGGCACTTAAGTAGCAAAGAATTTCTGTGCTTGAAGGAGCATTTCACTCTTAAATTATATCATCATCTACTCATTTCTTTCCATGGAGCACAAAAGGAGATGTTGGGCAGAACGTATAAGTAAAAGTATCATGAGTATCAAAAGTATCAGTGTTATGTGAAGAACTGATCTAGATATTGTTATAGCTACACTGAACATTTACTCCTCCACCGTAGCTTTCAAACGTTATTCACACAGTTTGTATACTCACACTTGGCACCTCATGTTTAGTTGTGATATAGGTGGGAAATCATCACCGGGTCATTTTTCACAGGGGCGATTAATTTCTCCTTATTTACCAACCCGATGTGGCAGACGACTTGTGTTGGACTCACTTTTGACAATAAAAGGCATTGTTTTTGAAGATTTAAGATTTGAGAATCCCAGAAGATGAGAAGATTATCATGGAAAAGCAAATTTATGTCTATTCTTCTATCATAAGCTAGACTCTTAAAAATAAAGGTTCTTCCCATGAAGAACCTTTAACATCCATGAAAACTTTCCGTTCCACAAATGGTTCTTTATAGTGGAAAAAGTTCTTATTTTATTATTATTAAAGGGCTGGTTGATTATGATTTGACTTTTTTAACTTTAGTTAGTGTGTAATGTTGCTGTTTGATCATAAACAACATCTGCAAAGTTACGACGCTCAAAGTTCAATGCAAAGGAAGATATTTTCTGTTTAAGGACTACAACAAACGGCTGGTAGGGACTACAACGAGCTTCTTCCTGGGTTAGTGACATCACAAACCCCAAATTTACATAAACCCCGCCCCCGAGAACACACAACAAAGGGGGCGGGGCCATGTTGGGCTGCTTTAGAGAAGAGGAAGAGTTGTTGTAGTCGAGTGTTGTTGTCATGCCGTCATTTTACGCCGGACTGCTTCACAAACGAGGGTCAATTCAACACAAAAGATGAACATGACGGCACATGCTAGTGGATGAGTTGAATCAACTCCACAGCAACTACATCAATTTATCCACTAACCATTCAGAAACGTCTAAAAGTTGTAACTTCTTCCTGAGTCTCTCCATCAGTGTCGACTCCGGTTTGAACAATGTAAGGCTGAACACTTTCCTCATTTTGGCTTCGTGAGATTCTCCAGCTTTGTTGTTGTTGAGCTGTTAAAGCTCCGCCCTCTTCTGGAGCAGCAGCTCATTTGCATTTAAAGGGACACACACAAAAACGGCGTGTTTTTGCTCACACCCAAATAGAGGCAAATTTGACAAGCGATAATAAATGATCTGTGGGGGATTTTGAGCTGAAACTTCACAGACACATTCTGGAGATGCCAGAGACTTATATTACATCTTGTGAAAGAGGCATTACAGATCTCTTTAAAATGTTCTTCACACTAAGAAAAAATGGTTCTTTTAAGAACTGTTTGCTGAAAGATTCTCTGGGGAACCAAAAACAGATCTTCAATGGCGCTGTGAAAAACCTTGTTTTAGTATCTTTATTTTCAACAGAGCTATAGTTATCATTATAGCTATTGTCCTTGGTGTGAGCGGCCCTTTATAGTGTGTGTGGATGTACTGTACTCACCTGAAACATCACTGAAAAACACATGAATACAGCAGGAATATGTATTACACTACACAAGCTCCTGCTGCCTACGCTCCGCTTGAATAAAATATTCATCAGACACAGGCTATGCATGCTATGAGATCCTGTTCATGAGCAGAATTCAGCAATGCTTTCATGGATACCAAGAATACTGATGTCAAACTTTTGTTTATTCCGTCTTGTTTAAGAGTAGGGATAAGGGCCTGTGTTAAAAAAAGCAAAGAAAACTCATCCCAGATGTGCAGATTTCCTTCTGAGATAGCATGTGTGTACAGATGTTTGAAGAGAGGACAAAACATGTCATTTTAACAGCACTAAACTGCGAGATCTGCTCCATCCAGTAGGTTTATTAGACGCAGGTCTCCCTCTCAAAGACTGTACAGCGATCCATTATTTTCTAAACAGCTCATTGTTTCTCAGTTAACCACAGTGTCAATCAAATAAAGGTGAGATAGAGAAGAGAGTGGCAGGAAGACAAACACACAGACAATTACTGTAATTCATCATTGAAATTAAACAATGTCTCGTGGGTAATGCGGTTTTCACTTTGCTGTCTGTCAGTTCTTTCTGTCTGTCCCAGTCCAGTCGTTCAGTCGACATCCAAACGCTCTTTCCCGAAAGCAAGTAATGAGTGTTCCACTCGTGGTGTGCTGTAGTGCTACGATCTAACCTTTATCTCCACAGTGAAATCTCATTTGGCCAGACAGTGATTCATCATTCAGCTCATAAACGGCTGTTGAGATACGCCACAATTTAACGAGATAACAAAACATCAAAAAATAAATCTTTAAAAGCTGTTAATGAATTAGATAAATATCTTATCACCACAAAAGGGTGTCAAATAAAGAAGTTTTAAGAGAAAATAGCACATGTTGTCTGTTAGAGAGTGAGAGCGAGGAGAGATTGTATATTAATGTGTGTGAGAGAGAAAGCCTGTGAACTCAGCTATGCACAGCATAAACACAGGAAACCAGACAGATGCCGACATCTGTAGTCTTTTAGATAACGGATTTTAGTACATTAACTCCTGAACCGCCATGTGCAGGAGGAACTACTGCCCAAGAAAACCCTGTCAACAGATTGTGTGAATTTTACTGAAAATAAAGAAGTGTCTAATTCAGTAATTGACTTTCCCAAAGCTTAAAGGATTAGTTCAGTTCAGAATTATTTTATTCATTTTATTCATTTATTCAGAATTATTTACTCACCCCTATCCATCATCCAAGATGTTCATGTCAATGAAGGTTTTTGAGGAAAACATTCCAGGATTTTTTTCCATATAGTGGACTTCACTGGGGTTCAACTGAAGAAAGAAAGACATGAACATCTTGGATGACATGAGGGTGAATAAATTATCAAGAAATTTTTATTCTGAAGTGAACTAAACCTTTAAAAGAAAGAAGTGATTGTGTGTGTGTTCCTCTGACCTTTTGTTTTCTTTGTTATCTGTAATCTACTGATTTAAAATGGTCTTTCAGCTGCGGACAAACAAGCTAGACACAGTTTACATTCTAACACTACAACTTTTTGTCTCAGAATAGAAAATAAAAATATAAATGTAAGATATTTTAGATTATTTTTCTTTTTAAAATAAATTGGCTTAAACAAAGTGGGGGCCCGGGTTAATTTTGAGGTCTGCTAGTGGTACAAATGTGACATTGAAAATAGGCTATATAATCCCATATGTATGCACGATTAATCATTAACAGATGGTGATCTCAATTCAAACACACACACGATTTTATTCCTAAATGGCAATGATTCGGCTATGTCTATTAAACCTTTGAAATTATGATCATCCAGAATATTTAAACCTGCTTTGCGCTGCCGCTGAGCCAGAGAGAGTCGCGGTCATAAGCTATGTCTGAAACAGCTTCACAAACAGTATTTCTGTGTTGCAAACATTAAATAACAATGAAAGTACTGGGATGAACGTTTATAGTTTACATATAAACACTGACATCAAAATGAGATTAAAAAAATATAGAATCTATTACATTGTTATGCCAGTAGATGGCGACCAGTGACTGTTAAAACGTATTTGATGTGTCAATTAATGATTCATTCAAGAGATTCGTTCAAAAACTCTGGACGAAACAGGTCTTCATTTATTAATTTCAAACGATTTTTATATTATGAATTCATTTAGCGTAGTAACTTGATTATGTCTGTTTCGTCTGTATCATCAGTGAGCTTTTATGAGGTTTTACGCATGCGCAGAAAGGGGAATTTGGCTTTTTCTGATGTTTCAGTGTGGATAAGAAACGTTTGGAAAACACTTCCAAAAGTTTCTTATCTATTGAGCCCCACATATGACATGCAGGAAAAAATAGTAGGCTAAATCATGAGCATGATTTATTAATTTATTCCCTCAATTTGCTAAATCATGTGCTCTATTTATAAATCGAGGGAACGAAATAGTAAATTGTGAGCACGATTTAGCAAATCAAATCAAGGAAATGAAATAGTGAAATAGTAAATAGTGCGCATGATTTAGTTAATTGAGGGAACGAAATAGTAAAACGTAAATACAATGAAATTGTAAATCGTGTGCATGATTGAAATAGTAAATCGTGGAAACTAAATAGTAAATCAAGGGAATGAAATAGTAAATTGTGGAAACTAAATAGTAAATCAAGGGAATGAAATAGTAAATTGTGGAAACTAAATAGTGAATCGAGGGAAAGAAATAGTAAATAGTGCGCATGATTTAGAAAATTGAGGGAACGAAATAGTAAATCGTAAATACATTGAAATTGTAAATCGTGTGCACAATTGAAACAGTAAATCGTGGTAACTAAATAGTAAATCAAGGGGACGAAATAGTAAATCGTGGAAACTAAATAAATCGAGGGAACGAAATAGTAAATTGTGGAAACAAAATAGTAAATCGTGGAAACGAAATACTAAATCGAGGGAATGAAGTAGTAAATCGTGGAAACTAAATAGTAAATCGAGGGAACAAAATAGTAAATCGAGGGAACGAAATAGTAAATTGTGGAAACAAAATAGTAAATCATGGAAATGAAATACTAAATCGAGGGAATTAAATAGTAAATTGTGGAAACTAAAAAGTAAATTGAGGGAACAAAATAGTAAATTGTGGAAACAAAATAGTAAATCGTGGAAATGAAATGCTAAATCGAGGGAATGAAATAGTAAACAGTGGAAACTAAATAGTAAATCGAGGGAACAAAATAGTAAATTGTGGAAACGAAATACTAAATCGAGGGAATGAAATAGTAAATCGTGGAAACTAAATAGTAAATCGAGGGAATGAAATAGTAAATCGTGGAAACTAAATAGTAAATCGAGGAAATGAAATAGTAAATCGTGGAAACTAAATAGTAAATTGTGGAAACGAAATAGTAAATTGTGGAAATGAAATAGTAAATCGAGGGAACGAAATAGTAAATTGTGGAAAAAAAAAGTAAATCGAGGAAATGAAATAGTAAATCGTGGAAACTAAATAGTAAATCGAGGGAACAAAATAGTAAATTGTGGAAACAAAATAGTAAATTGTGGAAACAAAATAGTAAATTGTGGAAACGAAATAGTAAATTGTGGAAACGAAATAGTAAATCGAGGGAATGAAATAGTAAATTGTGGAAACAAAATAGTAAATTGTGGAAACGAAATACTAAATCGAGGGAATGAAATAGTAAATCGTGGAAACTAAACAGTAAATCGAGGGAATGGATGGTTGTGGTTTGCTATTGGAGGATCTCATTTGATTGACAGGTTGCCCCGCCCTCGTCATCAGAGAAGAGATGCTGCAAGAGGGAGGAGATATTCTGATTCAAGATTATGAGACACATTAATTTTAAAAAATAATGTGCACAAATAAATTATTTAGAACAAATACTGTAATGTTCCATAAAAGAAGAAGAAGAAAAAATGTGTCCATTTTGATTTCATTGCGCATGGGGTAAGCTATTGAGACGAAATTAAATATGAGTAGTTGGATCCAAATAGTGTGGTGTTATTAAACTTACTCGTGTCATCGAAATCCCCCTCCAGCTCAATCAGAGTTCTAGACCCTGTCAGTGTCTGTACAGTCTCAGCTCACTCCTTCACTCAACCTGTTATATCGCTGAGCGAGACTATATTTCAAACAAAGTGCATCTTCAGTAATAAAAGCTGCACACATGGAGAGATTCTGATGACAGCAGCTGTGCTTGTTTAAATACTCTGTACGTGTAGCCTACAGAAATATTTACATCCAAGAAATGATCGTGTCAGTGTTGTGTTGCTCTAACATACTGTGTTTGCGAGATTTCTTTTCAATCCCACACAAATTAATTATTAAAAATCGCACGCTCTCTCTCTCTCCCTCTGTCAATGTGCGTCATCTGGAATGGCGTCACGTGGGAGTACAAAGGCGAAGCTCGCGCGCTCTGCCCATTACAAACGATTCGACCCTCGGTCTCGAGGAGATACTTCACAACGCGTTTATTATTTAATGCAATAATGCAACCATATATGAGTGACTTTTATCGACACGACCTCGTCTGTTTGATAGGATTATTCAAACATCTGAGGGAAATCAGGGAAATCCCGCTCGCCTTTGAATTGTTTATTGTGGATTTATAGACGAGGAAAGACGTTCGACTGGAGGGACTGAAAGAAAAACAAGAAAAAGAAGAGAAACTTTTTTCGTTTTGACACATTCTCATTCAGACCGCATTTTCTGCCTGCTTAAGAATCGTGAAGTTTGTCTCGAGCGCGTATCCAGCTGCTGGCGCGCGCTGGGTTGAGATGGAGAGGACGCGCGCGCTCAGATGGAAGTTTTCTCTCCAAACATCCAAACACAGAGAATCCGATGGACTGAATTATGAAACTACAAAAAAACAGCTTTTAAAGCAAAGTATTAGTTAAATCGTCCTCTACGGTGGAGCGGAAATATGATGATGATCGTGAGATCTACTTGTGCGTAATGGACACATAACACCAGGAGGAGGATCTCAGCAGACAGGTGTGTATTATTGCTCAGTAAACATCAGCTTTATCATCCACTGCATCGCAAATCAGTACAAAAATCTGGATCTGGTGGTCGTTTTTTGTGAATTACATGGATTGTTCGTCATTACGCGCAGACTTCAGATGTATTTCTTCACGTCTCCAGTGTTTTTCTTGGTTCTGTTTATGATGCGATAAAGGAAATGTTCAGCAGGTTTGTTAAAGGTCAGTATCTCTCCATCAGATGAGCAGATGAACACAAGACCAATATTGGAGAGCATATGTATGATCGATATGATCATTGAGCTGCAGAGGACTTTATTACTTCTGCCACCCACACACACACACACACACACACTGAGCTGTGCTTATGAACAGCAGATGATCGTGGGTAGTCATATATATATATATATATATATATATATATATATATATATATATATATATATATATATGTATATATATATATATAGATATATATATACATTCATACAGGAATCTCGTCACAATCAAGACAATCTCTCAATATATTCTTTGATTCTAACTCAGAACAAAATAAAAAAAGAAAAGTATACACACTTATAATTATACACATATTTACAAATGTATGGATACATTTTAGGGGTTATTAGCGACACCGGTGGCCATTAAGTGAACTGCAGCAGAACTTATTGCTTATGTAACCGTGATTCAAGACTCCGATATACTCATGGCGAAGTTATTTTTGTTATTCACTTAGAAGTAAATAGAAGTTGGAAGTACCTTTGCAGCGATATACTGTTAACGAACATCTCAACTCCACCCACATTTAGATTAATATACAAATATGTGCTGCACGCTTTCCTCTCAATAACAAAATAAACACATCAAAAATGAGAAAACAGCAGTTCAGAAAGCATCTGATCATACTGATGCGAATATGTTTGAACCAGCTCTGAGATTCAGGTGTCATGTCGACAAAATTACATATTATAGTTTGATTATAAAGTATATGAGACTATAGACTATATAGATCAGGCTACGTGAGACTATAGTTTTAATTATTTCCTTGTATGACATGAATCAGCATTATCCTGAACATTGTATAAGCATTAGTTTCATGTGCGATTGAACTGAAGAGAGTCTCTCGGGAGCGTAAACGTCACATCCTTTTGATTTTCCTGGCAAAACTGGTCCGAGTTCTTCACATAAAATCAGTCTAGACAACCAAGGAAGGTCTTGGATTTTATGTTTCGTTAGGTGCTGTTCACATTGACATTAATACATGGAAATTCTTACATATAGCCACTTTAAAAATATTGCATGTTTTTGTATTAGAACAATGAAGCAATGTTTTAATAAAGCCCTAAATATATTATATCTAGGCCATAGAAACATCTGTTTCAGGGTTCAGCACAAAACATCTCTTTGTCTAAATTACTTTGCTTTGCTTTTTCTTTTTCTTTTTTTTACACAGTTTTTAGCATGAAATGAAAATTAACCCTATTTCTTAATCCACCATTTTCCTCACTTTTCCGGCAGCATTAAAGGGATATTTCACCCAAAACTGAAAATCCTGTCATCATTTACTCACCCTCAAGTTCTTTCTTTCTTCTGCTGAACACAAAAGAATGTTGGTAACCAGACAGTTGATTACTCATGTTCTTCAAAATATCTTCTTTTGTGTTCAGCAGAAGAAAGAAAGAACTTGAGGGTGAGTAAATGATGACAGGATTTTCAGTTTTGGGTGAAATATCCCTTTGAGACGAGAGGCGTCTTGTTGGATTTTGTTTAGTTTTTGTAATCGTTTAGACTCTGTTACTGACGATAGCGAGCGGTGGAGGCTCTGGAACAGTTTTTCTGTTAGAGAGTTCATAACAGTCTCAGTTGTGAAGTGTCTCACCATTGTGCTGCTCTAGGCGAGATCGGCATGTCTAGAAACAGCCTTGAGAAAGCTTAGGAAACTACTCTAATCTTACATTACTACAACAAGGCCAATACAAGAGCTCACTGGCAATTATCATACTGAATGAGATTTTGTTTTTCAGTGCAATAACCGTCTTAATTTTATCATGTTCTTGTGGTATAGCTTGACAGTAGACCTGCTTTAACAGTATTTTGGTGGAAAATTGCTTCTTGTTACAAAACTGGTAAAATGCTATAGCTTTCTATCCACAAAAATATTACTGATTTTAAAAAACAATCCAAATTACTGAAATCTCAGCCACTCAAAACACTTTATTATGAGCCGCTTCTTCAGTTTACAACACAGCACAGCTTCAGTTGGGTTTAAATGTGAAATATTTTCAGCCTGTAAATCCTTTAATTAAACTGGTTCATGTTGTTTGATTAGGGTTGGAGCTAAACTCTGCAGGACAGTAGATCTCCAGGAGCGGGGCTGAAGATCCATGTTTCAAAATATGATTTCTGATCATGAGTTACACATTTGTTTGTCAAATGCACAACTATGACAGCTTTGTAATATTTCACCTGACCAGCAGAGGACTGTATGGATTCTGTCACCTTTACACTCTTTTAAACTTATGTCTGTTTCACACTGCAAGTGTCATATTTTTCCTTCATATTTGCACACTGGAAAAAAAAACACATGCTGCTCAAAACACAAATGTGCATTAAAAGCACAGCCAGTATTGCCATCTATTAGAACTGTTCAATTAAAATGTGAACTTTGACTATTCATTGAACTTAAGATAAAAATGCACATTCAAATGCAAAAGATGGAAGGACGATTTTTTTGTTAGATGTTATATTTTTAAATCATTATTTTGGTTTAATTTTGCATTTTCTTGTCAGCTAAATCAGTAAAAATTACAAAATTAACATTTTTGAAGCTGTGTGTTGTAAAGTGTAGTGTAGTGGTTCACAACCAGGGGGAGAAATAAAATAGGACAAAACTAAATTTTAAATTAGCTAAAACAACTAATATTTGAAATATTTCTTATTTTAATATTTTCAATTCTCAACAACTGTTTGAACTATGAAGTAGTCTAATTTTCAAAATGTGATTTCTAGAACTGGAAAAATCGTATAAATATTTGGGCATTTTGTAGCAAATATAAATGTTTCTAGTTCTGCCAAGGTCTCAAATATTTTATCAAAAAGAAAATGTGAATACAAATATTTTTTTAAATATTTAATACTGGGCGAATGGGTAACTGCAGTATACACCAATTTGACATTAAAATCTCTATGAAATCAAAATTGCAGTTTTTTTGCTTTAAAGTATGAATATGTTCGCCTTACTGTTATCTATAAGCTAGTGTGCGCCAAAACAATGACAACATTCACATTTAGACATAAACATTTACTTCATAATCACTAACTTCCGCCGGTATGGATCAACGATTTTGATGACATCACTCTGCACTTCAGCGTCTCATTAGATTTTCTGTCCAATTCAAAATCTGAAGTCATATGTTTACGGGTGGGACATGCCACACCACTTTTCGCCACATTCCAGCGCCAGATGCATCTAATAATAATTAAACATCTCTAGTTGACTAGCAGAGTTAAATAAGACGCGATCTGGCGCTGGAATGTGTTGTTTCTGAAATCACGCTGAGTGGTCATGAGCGCTCTCTATTCGTTCCGGCAAAATCACAAAACAAAATGCACCCTGTTCTTGTTATACAATCACTGCTGATCATCTTTGGTTTAATGAGAAAAAAACTATACAAGGGCAGATTAGAACCCAGAACCTCTGACACGCTTAACAAAGGTTCTACCGCCAGACCATTAGCGGATCTGTATGTTTATTCACTGACGTGGTCACACAATTACAGTTTTCTATATGGTGAAATGCCACATAGTGCACTCTATAGGGGATAGGGAACAATTCAGAGTGCAAATATGCTTTCCAATGGGGTGAATGAAGTCTGGTTTTACATAAGTGTCACGGAATGAGAGTGAAGTGTGTGTGTGTGAGAGAGAGAGAGACCTCTGGCAGAATAGAGCAGGATTTCAGCAAAAACTAGTGTGATATATCCTACCCGAAATCGAGTTTCAAGTCAACTAGTGGGTTGTTGCCTGTTATTAGCACTTTGTGAAATGTTCTTAAAAGTGCTTTCTTGTGTCACAGTTCCTCTCTAGCTTTACTGAAAACAATGCCTAAAATACTGATTAAGAGATAGGGGATTGTGAATGTGTTTTTGCAGTGTGTGGAACACACGTTTGAAGATTAGATGTCTGAAGCTGCTGATAAACACACAGGCGATTAGAAACGGCTCATTGAGAGTTAAAGCATTCTTCAGAGGAAAGTACCCGTTTCCAGATTGTTGGCTATGATCTCATAATGTGTGCTTTTGTTCTTATGTTTGTTTATATAATCTCCACCTCTTCTATCCTCAAGCTTCCAACTCTGTTAACATTTTATTTTCACGGCTTTGTTGCCTTTTAGCAGAATAAGTTTGTGTATGTATCGCACCGCTCACATCAACAATCACTGACTTCACAACCTTCATTCTCTTGGATTATAAACACAACACCATCCTAGAGCCAGCTAATAACAGGGCCTGAGGCACCACCTGTTTAGTGCTGATTAAAATTCATTTGCATATAATTAGATGTGAAGCTAATAAAGATTCGATAAGGTAAAATACAGTGAAAATGTAATGCAAACAAAGGAAATGAAAATCCCAGTGGAAGTAGACCACGTATAATCTTTGTCTCCTCCCTAATGATTTCATAGTGGACTGACCATTTGATTTATTTGTAAATTCATCTATTCAGTCATTTATTAGACGAGTTTAGAAGACAACGTTTCACCTCTCTCACAGATATTTGAAGAGTTTACCCAAAGAGTCAACACCAGAAGAGAAAAAAACGCCACCGATATCTCTTCCTAGACTCTGAATGTGTGGGTTCAACTTCAACCTCAGTGTTTTGACATTTACCATCACTATAGTCATCAAATGATCAATCAATAAAAACTGGCCTCTTGACAAAAGCTGTCCTCTTATGCCTTTAAACTCTTTTGGCTGTTTCATTTGATGAAATTTGTAAGTACTTTTTCAGGCGCAGGTGGCTAGTATCACTTGGGCAATAGTCTGAGCATGAAATCAGATCCGTTTGTGCTACAGATGCTAATGCTTTATTAAAGAAAGGTACTGTAGATACAAAACAAAGCCCATTCACTGCAAGAACGATAACTGTAAAGATAACTATATCAGCGTCCACACCAACAATATCTTTCTGTTGATTATAAGCGCTCTGCAGTTTTGTCATCTGCTGCTTTAAATGCTGGAGCTCTGATGGATTCTGATTGGCTGATTTTTATCGATCATCAGCTGGAAAAAAATCGCTCTGAAAGTGATTCATATGATATCCCTCTAGTTATTTTTAGAATGATTTAAAAAAACTAGATCTTTATCATTATAGTTATCGTCCTTGGTGTGAAAGGACCTTAATAAATCTATATTTATTTCTTAAAGGCTTTAAATTATTTTTACAAAACTTTTTTCTTCAACTTTAAATGTTTAAATAAACAAATAAAAAGAGTGTTAAAGGGTTAGTTCACCCAAAAATTCAAAAAAATTATCCCATGATTTACTCACCCTAGATGTATATGACTATCTTCTCTCAGACAAACACAATTGGAGTTATATCCTGGTTCTTCCAAGCTTTATAATGGCATTGAATAGTGTCTGGGTTTTTGAAGCTCCAAAAAAGCACATCCATCCATCATAAAAGTAATCCACACGGCTCCAGAGGTTAATAAAGGCCTTCTGAAGTGAAACAAAGGGTTTTTGTTAGAAGAATATCCATATTTAAAACTTTATAGACCATAATCACTGGCTTCTGGCCATCCGCGAGTCGAGTTCCGGCAGAAGGGTGTCCTCTGACTCGATGCATGATGTAGCTCCTATTAAATCGAAATCCTCGAACGTTTTTCTTTACAACTCTTAGTTTTAGAGATCTAATTCGTGGCCTTTTGTTTTGCTCTATCCTCTGAGTTTCTGCGTTTGTAAGTTCTCGCCTTACGCTACACCTACATCATACGTCTATTCCTAATTTTCTTCTTTCTCTCGCTTTCAATTTTTACTGATGGTAAATGAAAAGAAATAGCCTATGACATCTGAGCAGGACACAATCTTACAGGAGCAAGACTGAAAAATCCTAATACACTTCTACCAGAGAACGCCACAATGTGAAAGCTGTGGGCAGGCAGAGGACAAATTATGATATTTTTTGCCGGAGCATACTGGAATCAATCTTATGGTTGCCAAGACATGTAGTAACATAGTGCATTAATATAGAACTCAAGAATGTGCTGTAATGTCACTCATGTGTCTCAAAATGCTTATCCAAACTACCAAAAGTCAGCTCACTATAAAAAATACATAAATAAATACAAATTTTAAGTTCTATTTTGTTTTGGGGTTTTTTTTGCCTTTGTTTGGCAGGAGAGCTTGAGAAGGAAAAGGAAGCAATTGGATAGGAACAGACAGGACTGAAATTCAGGTCAGCCAAAGCATTGCTGACCACAAGGCTGTCTCCAACATAAATATGTCATTATGGACAACATGTAAAAAAAGAATAAGGATTGGTGTAGGATTGCACATTGTAGGTGTAGAGGGCCTAGTGAGCAGGTTTATTATTAAAGGTGCCCTAGAACCCTTTTTCACAAGATGTAATATAAGTCTAAGGTGTCCCCTGAATGTGTCTGTGAAGTTTCAGCTCAAAATACCCCATAGATTTTTTTTTATTAAATTTTGGGGCATCATTAAATATGCACCGATTCAGCGTGCGTCCCCTTTAAATGCTCTCGCTCCCCGCCCCCAAGCTCTCAACTCTATAATACATTGCATAAACAAAGTTCACACAGCTAATATAACCCTCAAAATGGATCTTTACAAAGTGTTTGTTATGCAGCATGTCTAATTGCATAAGTACAGTATTTATATGGATGTTTACATTTGATTCTGAATGAGTTTGATAGCGCTCCGTGGCTAAAGCTAACATTACACACTGTTGGAGAGATTTATAAAGAATGAAGTTGTGTTTATGAATTATACAGACTGCAAGTGTTTAAAAATGAAAATAGCGACGGCTCTTGTCTCCGTGAATACAGTAAGAAACGATGGTAACTTTAACCACATTTAACAGTACATTAGCAACATGCTAACAAAACATTTAGAAAGACAATTTACAAATATCACTAAAAATATCATGATATCATGAATCATGTCAGTTATTATTGCTCCATCTGCCATTTTTCACTATTGTTCTTGCTTGCTTACCTAGTCTGATGATTCAGCTGTGCACAGATCCAGATGTTAATACTGGCTGCCCTTGTGTAATGCCTTGAACATGGGCTGGCATATGCAAATATTGGGGGCGTACATATTAATGATCCCGACTGTTATGTAACAGTCGGTGTTATGTTGAGATTCGCCTGTTCTTCTGAGGTCTTTTGCACAAATCAAATTTACATAAGGAGGAGGAAACAATGGAGTTTGAGACTCACTGTATGTCATTTCCATGTACTGAACTCTGATTATTTAACTATGCCGAGGTAAATTCAATTTTCAATTCTAGGGCACCTTTAACTAAAACTAAAAATATTTTCATTACTTCAAACTAAATAAACATTATTAATTACCTAGTTCCGGCATGAAACTCTAGATGAGACAGGCTGATAGGTCTTTAACTCATTCGGTATCAATCACGTCTTTATCTACATAGCACTGCTGATTGGTTGCTGTTGCATCAGCAGCCAATGAGCTGCGGCTCAACATTTTCCTTGCAGATTAGTAAATTGATACATAATATGTCTTAGATTTGATAAAATATTTGGTCCCACTTTATATTAAGCGGCCTTAACTACTATGTACTTACATGTAAATTAATCATTTGATACAAGGCACTTATTGTGCACATGTTTTTACATTGTACTTATATTTGAAAAACACCTGCATGTAATTACATCTGTAATTAATTTCTGTAATTGCATTTATAATTACACTGTTGACCCATGCCTTACACCTTACCCCTACCCTTAAACCTACCCATACCATCAAAGCTTTCCCTAACCTTACCCGTATCCCACCTCAATAGCTGCAAAAGTGTTTTGCAATTCAATATGAACCCAATAAGTACAGTGTACTTATTTTTTTATTTAAGTACATAGTAGTTAAGGCCACTTAATATAAAGTGGGACCAAATAATTTATTTGTATATAGTTTTTTTGTTGTTTCAGCATACTTGATTTCCCTTGGCTGTCAAAATCACATTGCCCAACTTGTAAATAGGGCAGTCACTCTTGACTAATGCTTCAGCCTTTTATTTATTGAATTATTTTATCATTGATTTCAAACATTTGCATTTACAATCATGGAGAGATCTTCTTAAAGCTCCATCATGCTGTGATTTGCTACATTGTAATGTTGATTCATTGTTCTCTTTCTTTTGTGTACCTCGTAATTATGCATGACCTTGTTTTGCTTGCTCTGTGAATAAAGCAAGACAAGGGTAACAACATAATGCTGTGATATAAAAATATTTAAAAAGATTCACAATAGCCCCAACAGTGCTTATACCAGCATTCAGTAAACACATTTCCCTAACGCCTAGAGCTGTACTGAGATAGGGATTAAAGATAAGACTGGCTGAAGCCTCCAGCTTACTTAAACACTTGTTTATTCCTTTATTTGCAGGCTTGCATTGCCATAGCAATGATTGCCACAGGTGGGGTGATCACGGGGCTCGCGGCACTGAAAAGACAAGACTCCACCCGCTCTCAGTATCATCTGCCGATCCAGAGCCCAGCCAATGCACCGGAGAAGAAAAGCACCAAGCGTAAACCTAGAGCTGATGTGGTGGTGGTGAGAGGGAAGATCCGCCTGTATTCAGCCTCAGGATTCTTCCTGGTTTTGGGAGTGCTGATCCTCATGGCAGGCATTGCAATGGCTGTTCTTGGATACTGGCCTCATAAGGACCCCCAGAAGACACCAGAGAGCAAGTTGTCCGTGAACGATACGCAGGTGGGCTCCATCGCGCAATTCTTGGAGCAGCACCTGCATTCCGAGAAGATGAAAATGTTGGGTCCTTTCACCATGGGAATTGGGATTTTTATCTTCATCTGTGCTAATGCAATCTTGCATGAGAACAGGGATCGTGAGACAAAGATCATCCACATGAGGGACATGTACTCGACCGTCATAGACATTCACAGCCTGCGGATTAAGGAGCAGAAGTGTACGAACGGGGCCTACGTGGGTCCCTACGCGGACACGGAGATCCGTTCCTTTGGTCTGGATGGCCAGTTTGCCTCACGGCTCGCAGCAAACACGCTAATGTCCTTCTCCGGTCTGGATGGTGACATCCGGTTCTCCCACAGGACCAGCTCGGCTGAGGACGATGAGGGTCTGATGAGCGAAGCCCGAGGCGGGTTTGGCCTGTTGTCGCCTACCTACAAGGACCGTTCTGAATGTATTTTTGGGTTCCAGGATGAGGGTGTTCGTCGGTGGGAGGACAAGCGTGGCGCGCTCAAGAAATGCCAAACGCGCTCCATCGTTTCTTCTTCCATCAGCGCCTTCACGCTGCCCGTCATCAAACTCAACAACTGCGTCATCGACGAGCCTGACATCGACAGCATCACGGAGGAATTGGAGCAGAACAGGGTACACTCCAGACCTCCGTCAATGGAGTCGTTGACGGTCCCCGTTCCCGATGTCACCAAAGCTTTCAAGCCTCGGGGCGTCCAGCTGCTCCGGAGCAACTCGGCCACCGAATCCCCTACCTCCACATCTTCCCGTTCCTCGCTGTCTCCTGGATCCACCAGCGGTAGATACCTGTCACCTGGAGCGGCGCGTAAAGACTTCGGCTCCAATAACTCCCTCCACATGTTGTCAGCCCATTCCAAATCTCTGGATTTAGAGAGAGCGCCCACAATGCTGACTGTCCAACCCGAACAGAGGAAACACCCTAGCTGGCCCAGATTGGACCGAAGTAATAGTAAAGGATACACTAAACTGGAGGACAAAGAGGACCCTATGGACAGGCTTATAGTGCCCCCATTGGCCATGAAGAAGGACTACACTAAAAAGGAGAAGCTTCTAATGATCTCCAGGTCTCACAATAACTTGAGCTTTGAGCATGATGAGTTTATGAGCAGCAGTCTGAAGAGAGGCACCTCAGAGACCAGATTTTAAAACTGAGCCAGTGTCAAATGTCAGTCCTCTGGCTTTTGGCCTTCACTGATCGCCTGCAATAGTTTTTGAACAGAAAGCTTCTTTCACTGGATATTTCACCATGAATTTGAAATACAAAAAGTGAGCTGTAATGGTAAATAAAAGTATGGGTAGAGCAAACAATTCAGTAACTAACAGGTTAGTGCAACTTGTTCAAATGTGTTTGTATCGTTTTTGTTATCATTCAGACAGGATCTATTGTCTGTTTGAGTACAGTATGTGTGTTGTACCAGCACTGCTAGTTATTTTACTTTAAATAATTTATTGTTTAAAACACACACACTGATATTTTTGAAGAGAACTTATCTATGTATAATTTATGTTTCTCAGAATAAACACGACCTTTCCAGATAACGTCCTGCTTTGTTGCACACAGTTTCATCATAAGCATAATTTAATTTAACTGTAACTAGGTCTATTATAGCACTCGCATTAATGAGATAACTCACACAAAACTGACCATTCTGTCATCATGTACTCATCATCACGCTCCTTACAGTTCATATGCTGCTACTTTTTCTCTTTTCACACAGCTCTCTTCCTGAAAACAGTACATAGATTGTATATGTCAGAAAAGGACAAAAATAAAAGTAGTCAGTACAACTCATTTGCTTCATGTGATAGACTAAAACGTTTTCATATTAGCTGATAGTAAATTCTGAGATCACGTTCACAGAATTTGAAATTTGGACTGCTTTTATTTTATTGCATTGTTTGTTGTTTTGTTTTGTTTTTTGGTCCTTTTTGGAGCATAACACTATGAACTGTGCTCGTATATAATAGAGTTTTATGAAGATTTTGCTGACTTTCTCTTTACGATCCACTGAAAATGAATAGCATACGTGAAGGTAAATAATGAGATAATTTTCTTTCTCACTTAAGTCTCACTTAGGTCTGTTTTAATTTACACTACAAAATGTATTGTAACTTAAATTTTTTCTGCAACTCTGGTTGACAGTAAACTACTATAAACACCATTAATAACCTTTCTGAAAGAGCTTTAAATGAAAATTCACCTTATTTTCTAAATGCATGATATAAATCTTATTGTGATCAATTAATCTATGCACGTTTATTTTTTAAATTTGTCCTAAATTTAATTTGTAATGTTTAATCAAAATGTCATAACTGGATCTTCTGGTAAAATGTCAGACTTCTCTTTTGTGACGTGTACAGGATGCTCCAATCATTTAGTCTGTTAAACCCCGCCCCTACAAGCTCACGCTCATCTACATAAACATTGAGTGCCACGTCCATGTCTCGATATCCAATTAACAACTGACGCATAAAACCACGTCTTTTTTACTCTTCACCACAACTTTAAATATACAAGTCCCAACAAAATGTAACACTAATCACCATAATGGTGACTTCGAACACAACAATTGTCATTACAACAGCATTAAATGTCCATTAACAATTATGCAACTGGCAGCACCTTTGTAAGTGGCCATATGATGCTTTTAATGTTTTCCTTTTCCTTTATAGTGTTTTGCAGACAAAAACCTTAATTTCTTTTTGACTGAAGAAAGAAAGACATGAACATCTTTGATGACATGGAGGAGAGTAAATTATCAGGAAATTTTAATTCTGAAGTGAACTAATCCTTTAATGCATGTTATCTATATTACACCCAATAAACAAAATAAAGAACTTTTAAAATAGCATCATATGATAAACAGTTTATCAGAATGTATGTTTCTTGGGAATTCAGTCTATGGCACTGCCATTGTTAGTGCCATACAGGGAAATATCATTTCTATTTTCACTTATTGTGTCATGAATAAAATGACCAAACTTGCAGTGATTTCCATGTAAAAATTCTGAATATAGCATTTGATTACTAAAAACTTACACATGGCTTTAAACCAGGGTGTCCAGTCCTGCTCCTGGAGGGCCACTGTCCTGCAGATTTTCAACCCCAATCAAGGTTTTTAGGTATACTAGAAACTTTTGTGGTAAGTTAGAGCTAAACTCTGCAGGACAGTGGCCCTCCAGGACCGAGTTTGGACTCCCTGCTTTAAACTGGACCTTTTTTATTTTTTGCCACCACAGCACAGTCTATGAGCAGTTCAGTGTTGTACATCACTGCACATCTTTCTCCATGACTTGCTGTACAAAGACCAGTCAGCAACCCCCAAAATTCAAAGAAAACTGGAGAAAAAAAACACAAACAAGCTTATTTTATCAGCCCTAAATTCCTAGCAGCTCATGTTTGAGCCCAGCCCCACTGTCAATGTGAACACGAACAAATCTAGGAGGATCACTGAAAGTACTGCCAAATTCTGCTCCCAGTCAGAGAAGATCCATCTGGAGTAATATGACCAGTCAGGGTGTGACTGACAATCCACTCCATCCTGTTTCCATGGAAATCAAGAGTACTCCATATTACAGCTCATGTATGGTAATATTCTCCAGGACGCAGCCACACATATCCACACTTTATTACTCGATGCCATCATAACATTACACGCTTACCGTGGTGTTACAAGTTCACATTAATATTCTGCATGAATATTCAACAAAATCTTTGAAAGCAACCGTAACAACAAGGTTATTTTCACAGATTCTACAGATATAAGACCAACTGTATTAATGCAGAGAACATGTCCATTATTGAAAAATGTGCAGGATTAGGGATAGGGAAACACTAATGCCTTCCATGCTGAATCACATACGTCATATTCAAAGTATGATTATTACAAACACTTTGATTTTGTAGCTTATTTAGTGTTTTTTCCCCCCAAATTTCAGATGAAAAACAGTAAATATTTTATCGTATATACCATGTATAATCAAGCCTTTTATGGCCAAATGTGACAGCAAGAAATCAATAATGAGCTAATGACAAAATATTTTCATTAACATTCCTTTAATGTCATCCTTTGACGTGTCCTCCTAATTAGAGTTGTCTCTCAGAGAGAAGAACCTTTGTTTGCTTGCGTGCCTCATTAAGGTCCTGTCTTACCGTCACCCGCTGTGACTGGGGCTACAGGATCTCACCATAGCAACACAAGAACCCCTGCCAGTTAGCAAAGTGACGTCAAAAGACCCTCACAATAGAAACACCAGCTGCAAACGACAGCCTGGACATCTAGACAGACTCAGGGTTCATCACCCGTTTCATACTATTCATTCCTAGTAGCAATCCAGTACTCATATCTAATACATATTGTACAAATATTCAGTCTGCATCAGTTTATATTCATATAACATATTCCCAACTTCAAAACACCTCTGTTACAATCTTCATGTTTGTGTTGAACACCAGAACAAGAGCATTATTTTGTCCCAGTTACACTCAACAGCAATTAAATACACAGCATGTCTGAGATCATACTTTTGAATCACAATTAATATTTCAAATGCTGAAAAATCCCAAAACGGGCACAGGATCCAGGACAGGCCTAACTCAACTGAGACTATGAATCCCTATCACGCCACACTGTTTAAATATTTCATCACCGTGTAAATATTTCAAGCTGAAAGCATTCTTGTCTGAGGAAGTTTCTTATGGATTCTGAGCATTATATTACTCACAAACATAAAAAACACACGCTTGGTCAGCTGAGCTCAGCACATGGTGGTACTCAATTAAAGGATTAGTTCACTTTCAAATCAAATTTTCCTGATAATTTACTCCCTCCATGTCATCCAAGATGTTCATGTCTTTCTTTCTTCAGTGGAAAAGAAATGAAGGTTTTTGGGGAAACATTCCAGGATTTTCTAAAATAGGGATAGAATAGGGAAGGTGTAGAATACGGAAAGCGGAAGCACGTGCAAGGAGTTAATTTGTGTTTATAAAGCACATACAATTGTATTTTTTTTAGAAAATGAGCGATGGTTTCTCTAGATTAGACTCTTTCCTCGTCTGGGATCATGTAGAGCTCTTTGAAGCTGCACTGAAACTAATTTTGACCTTCAACCGTTTGGAGACCATTGAAGTCCACTATAAGGAGAAAAATCCTGGAATGTTTTCCTCAAAAACCTTCATTTCTTTTCCAGTGAAGAAAGAAAGACATGAACATCTTGGATGACATGAGGGTGAGTAAATTATCAGGAACATTTTATTTAAAAGTGAACTAATCCTTTAAGAGTCTTTTTATTGTTTTTCAGTTATTTATCTTTCTTGATCACCAAGCATTGAGAAAGAGCAAAAGACAGATATATGAATCCATATTTGGTTGTAAACAGAAGGAGCCTGTGCAGTCTTGGAGATAGTAGTTGAGGCATGGATCTACTGAAACATGAGGAAACTCCAGGAAAAAAACAATCCAGTGGATAACACAAACATGACAGCTTCAGCAAAATAACCAAACAACAGAACTGACAAAGAACAGAATGGAAAATAAGAGCTTTATATACACAAAGAAAATGAGGAACAAAACAAGGCACAAAGAAACACATATAAACAGCCAATTAAAAGAGAGGAAGTGTGAAAACGGATACATCGGAACTAACAGAATACATGTGGCATTCACATGCTGTGAGCAGCTTGTCCTGAAACCATCTCTCTGCCTTTCCGTCTATAATGCTTGAGCTCAGAGTGACTGAAATCATGAGTGATGTACCGTAAGTTCTTTATGAATCTTGAATTTTTGCTGTTGGTGTATTGCAACAATCTCTCCACACATGTTGGAATCTGCATTTTTGGTGAAATTCGCATTCCAGGGGCTAAATATCATGTTAGTTGAGGTCGCTTCAACCCGTGGACATGAAAAACAACCCACGGTAGCCCAATGCTGTGGGAAAACCGCGGACTTGGCAACACTGCCATTATGCCCCCTTGTGGTTGAATCAGTATATAA
The DNA here is from genome assembly GCF_024489055.1 of Chanodichthys erythropterus. NCBI lineage: Eukaryota > Metazoa > Chordata > Actinopteri > Cypriniformes > Xenocyprididae > Chanodichthys > Chanodichthys erythropterus. The sequence continues at coordinate 38,885,880 of NC_090224.1, read as the reverse complement.
CTCAAAAAACATCAGTTATAGCAACTCAAGTAGTGTGACATTTAACTATAACAACTCAATATTGTGTTGTTTATTAGGGGCCAAGCACCAAAGGTGCGGAGGCACCCATTGTATCTGTTGGCGTTCTTTTTTTTAATTCTTTTATTTTTCTTCTTCTTCTTCTGCTCTGAAAGTCTATGACAGCCCATAGAACCGCTTGTAGGAAAGTTATGAAATTTGGCACACAGTTAGAGGACAGTCTGAACTATGCCCATAGCAAATTTGGAGTCTCTAACTCATTCCCTCTAGCGCCACCAGCTGTCCAAAGTTGCACTTATGTTTATGTTAATAACTTTTGAACCATAAGGGCTAGAAACAAAATTCCTCTGATTCCTTGGGTCAAGACGAATCTATTGCACCCTATGACGTCATTTTCCGTCATGAAAATTTTTCCGCCATTTTGAATTTTCTGAAAAACCTACTATTTCGAACTCCTCCTAGGCTGTTTCTCCGATTTTCACGAAAATTGAACCAGATCATCTACAGACCATGCCGACAGAAAGTTATGGAATTCAAGTCGATTGCTCAAACCGTTTTCGAAAAACATGTGAACGAATTGTACATAGCGCTTCTGAAAATAGAAGTAAGGCTGTATCTCTGCAACACTTTATCATATTCAGACCAAACTTGGTACATGTCATCACAAGCATGACCTGAGGCATCATGCAGTGTTTCGGCGCAGCGCCACCTACTGGTGCGGAGATATGAAAAATGGCTATTTTTGCTTATAACTTCTGATGGCTCTGTCCAAAAATCATAATCGTTGGATTCGGGGTATCATGCCGAGTCGAATGATATCCAATTTTCCCACTTCGGCCATTTTGGCCGTCGGACATTTTGAATTTTGTGCTAAAATGCTGTATTTTACGAGCGCATTAGCGTATCATTACAAAACTCGGTATGGGTCATCAGCACAATGCCCTGAAGGAGCCTGAGAAGATTTGGACCAGCGCCACCTTGTGGTCAAAATTTGCAAAAATGCTAATAACTTTTGACTATTTTAACTGATTGTAATGAAACTGGTCTCAGTTGATTCCTTGCGTCATGCCGAGAACAAATATATCAAATTTGTCATAGTTGACTGAACTTCCTTCTGCCACATTGTTTTTTAAAAAAAAACATACTTCTTCCAATTCCTCCAATTTTCACCAAAGTCGAAGCATATCATCTTCAGACCATGCTGACAAAAAGTTATTGATTTCAAGTCGATAAGTCAAACTGTTTTCGTATACCGGAGCAAAGAATTTGAGGTATGATGCAAAACCCAGTCTTGAAGCTGTATCTCTGCAATGCTTTGACATATTGACACCAAACTTTGCAAGTGTCATTGTCACCTCACTCTGACCATAACACATTAATTTGGTCACAGCGCCACCTACTGTTTGAAAGTGATGAACCAGTAAATCCTCATTTTTGATCATTTTATAGCTCTTTTGCCTAAAATGATCTTAATAGGTGTTTAATTGCTCATTGTTGCAGTTGGTCTGATGCTCCCAGCCGTGTTAGCTTGCTTGTTGTGCTGTTTTTGTGCTTGGCCCCGTAATTGCTGCTTGCAGCTATATTTGTATTTAGTGTTGATATTTTCATCTTACTCATTCTTCATCATCTTCTTATTATCATTTATTATTTCTAATTAACTCATTGTTTCGCCATGTACAGCACAAGAGTTTTCCTCTCTTAACCCTTAAATGCATGACTGTTTCGCCAATCATTCTTACATATTCGGGTCTTTATCGACCCGGATCTGTATCTAACACGGAAGGATCTCTACCTGTCGCGATAATATAAAACTCCTCTGATATTAGAGTAACAATTACAGAAGAATAAAATAAATCATATTTTGTTACCTTTTGGAGCTTGAAAGGACTCAGTTTGAGCAGATGTTTTATGCCATCATTACTGTCCTCGTCAGAGCTCATTTCCCAGGAAATTCAGCAAATAATAGGCTAGTTTTATGTTTGAGGTCACGGAGATGAGCCCATTCGTGATCTCAAACGTATTCTCAAAACTATATAATTTTCAACATCTTCAAAATCAATATTTCGATTGCTAACAGCTTCACCAGATCCATCCAGTAAGAGTTACAGTCATATTTGATTGCGTTCAGTACTTGTTCTGCAGTAAATCGCTGAGCCATTTCATGTTTCTCTTATTATTTCGTTTTCTGTCTGAATGAGTCGTCACTTCAGCATTGTGTATCAGACATTGCCACCTTGTGGAATAAAGGTGAATTGCACTTATTATGTCATCTAAGATTCAATTATTGTTGTGCAGAAAAAATATACATACACATATACACACCTCGGGTCGTTTGCGACCCTATACAGTTTTTACAAAAAATGAATACAAAAATAGGCAGTCTTTTATAATTGTATGATTTTTTTCTTGTTATATTCTTTATAATGAATTGATTGAGGAATACCAACAAGGTTGATGTCTAATTTAAAAAAAATGAACGAGGAGGAGGGTAGTGAATGATGTCCCGGGTCACTAAAGACCCGAGGTATGCATTTAAGAGTTAATTCAGTCAGATATTTGTCACTCTCTCTCTTGTGTTGTTCTCAGACTCTTTCTTTTATCCTTCACTCCTTACCCTCTCCAGCCAGCATTCTCACCTCCGACATGATGAAAGTGGAGTGTATCATCACACTGATTGATATAGCTGCCTTTAAATTGGTTTTAAAACCGCATTTGCTTAATGACTGAGTGTAAAGTGGATTAAATGTGTGACTCTAGTCTCTCTCTCTTAAATTAACTCTCTCCCTCCCTCCCTCTTGTGTCATCTACAGAAGGACCACGCGGATGTTGCAGGAATTTTAATATGTGCTCTTGTGTCAACATGACAACATCCTCGCCTCTTCTCTCACACTATTACTACTAGTGAACATTTGTTCATGAACACTATTGATCATAATATAATAACCAAATACCAAAGTAATCTCTAAAGACAAGGAGCTTCTTTTTGGGGTAGCATGCAATATTTGATGTCAATATATTGGTCTTTTGGTAGATTCCTGCTCCAAGGCTGCTTCCTGAGGCTCTTCTTCCCCATCCTGACGACATCAATCCTCTCTGTTTGTTGGGATTGTTTTTCTTCCCTGTGGAGTGTTTTTGTTTGCTTTTTGTTCATCTCGGAATTAATAAAAGTGCTCAAATGGGTTTAGCGCTGACAAAAATATATTTAAATATACAGTGCTGCATGAATGTTTGTGAACCCTTTGCATTTCTGAAAAAAATATGACCATATCACCAGATGTTCACAAAAGTCCTAAAAGTAGAACCCAATCAAACAAATGAGACAAAAATATATACTTTGTCAATTATTTATTGAGAAAATGTATCCAGTATTACATATCAGTGAGTGGCAAAAGTATGTGAACTCTGTATGACAATTAAACGTTTCTGGTAACTGCAGATCAGTCCTGCACAACGACTTGACTTGAAGAAATTTTAGTCCATTCTTCAGTAGAGAACAGCTTCAACTGTGGGATGTTGGAGGTTTCCTCACATGAACTGCCTGCTTCACAGCATTTTAATTGGATTACGGTCTGGACTTGGTCATTCCAAAACATGAACTTTGCTCTTCTTTAACCATTCTTTGGTAGAACGACTTGTGTGCTTGGGCTCGTCTTGCTGCATGACCTACTTTCTCTTGAGATTCAGTTCACGGATACATGTCCTGACATTTTCCTTTAGAATTCACTGGTTTAATTCAGAATTCATTGTTCCGTCAATAATGGCAATTCGTCCTGGCCCAAATTCAGCAAAACAGGCCCAAACCATGATACTACCACCACCCATGTTTCACAGAGGGGATAAGGAATGCAGTGTTTTTATTTCTCCAAGCATAACGCTTCTCATTTAACCCTTTCATGCACGGCATGGGTTTTGATGGCATAGTTGCACATCAACCCTAGCGCATCATCCTATACATTGTCACCAAGTGGCAAGCCGTTGTATGTCGATCAAGTTGCTCCAAAATATCCATCCATTCCTTCTATCCTAAAAGACTCTTCCAGGTAAAAAATATTGCAGCTCCAAGCAATATCTAATGAGTCATATTACAGTTACTTTACTCGTAACATCAAAAAGTAATCTAATTATGTTATGCATGTTACTTTACTAATGCGTCACCCTCAACACTGTTCATTTCAGATGAGATGAAAACACCTGATCACTGGGTTTCTCAGAGGAGAGCTATGGTAGAAATGTGTCTATCTTCAACATGATTTGTTAAATACACACAATATTGCTCTGTTAATGTATTATGTTTAATACAGTATCTCTTCAGTTCAAACCAGTGAAAAGTGAACATCTGGAAATCTCTTTGAAAAAATGTGTAAAAATAAATTACATTTCAAATCTTGTTTTTCAGGCCCTATGAGCAATAAAAACACATAGGAAAAAAATCCTGACTGAGGTTATGATAATCCATGCATGAAAGGGTAGCAATTATCTTGAATTTCCTCCATTTGTTCACAATCTGCCTGACTGTGGATTTGTGGAGTCCAAACTCTTTGGAGATCCTCCAGTCTGATAAGCAACAACAACTCTTTTTCTGAGGTCCTCAGAAATCTTCGTTGTCCGTGCCATGATACACTTCCACAAACAGCTTAAATTCACCTTCAAATTTACTGCTAATCCTAGAGCTTCACATACTTTTGCCACTCACAGATATGTAATACTGGATAATTTTTCTCAAAAACTATATATTTTTGTCTCATTGGTTTGAATGGGTTGTATTTGTCTATGTTTCTAAAGGGTTCACAAACATTGAAGCAGCACTATATCAAAGGAAAGCGGTTATGCTGAGAGAGAAGGTTGCTGAGGAGTGACTTGAGGCGGTCGTTAAGTGTGTCTGCATTCGTGGTTATAATAAGCTACTGTGGGTTTTCTGTGTGGTCAACCACAGTCTCCATCTCTCTGTCCAAGTGTGTATGACACAAAATGTAATCGCACACAGTATTTAAAGACGAGGAAATAAAAGACAAGGAAAACACAACAGCGTAATCTGTGCCAGTTAAACACACTGAAAAAGCTGTTAACCACCTACTTCAACTGGTGCTAGAAGCAACATCACTGAAGAGTGAGTATGTGCATTAATCAAGACATGTAATATCCTCCACACACGGAGGAGTCTCACTGCTCATTTACACCACAATAAATCAGATGAACACAGCAGTCTGCATCTATACCACAAGAGAAATAGCGGAGCAGCATGTTAGATGATCTTATCTCAGAAGAACAGTTCAATTATAAATAGGACTGACTCAATAGTTAAGCATTAAACTGTGAAAAAGAATCTCATTTGTTTTGACAGCTCTAAACACTTCATCATGTTTGTCTCAGATTATCTAAGTGACAAGAATGAGGGAAAAAAGCATCCTTTTTAACAGAGACAAGGAGAAGCACTTTAAGAATTCCAGAATACAATAGTTGCCCTCACGAAAACCGGAGGCTGTAACCCATGGCAACCCAATGCTGTTGTTACGTGCGTGTTTCAAAGCATTGTTCAACCGCTGCCACCGTGAATCTCCGAAGCAGAGGGCAGGATTCTTAAACAGAACCACCACTGTAATTTCAACTGCACGGCCACACTCTGCGATGACACCATAAACAATGATACATGTGCCAAAACATTTTAAAAATAACTGGGAGCACACAGACAATTTACATTACTAAAAATAAGACCAATTGTGTTACATTGTCCTGTGAGCAGTGTATGAATTACAGTGCTAGTTAGAAACTGAAACGCAATGGCCTATCAGTTAAACTCAGTATAGCACAACTGCAGTTCAATCGAATGTGCACAGCAGCACTTGTAAAGCTTAATCTGATTTCTACATTTATTTGCACAAACAGTTAGTTTCAGATTTCAAATTTGATTTGCTGAGGAGCATTTCAAGAGTCCTGAAATAAGCACTCAGTCTTTTCAGTATTTATATCATTCCACTTGTCTGGGTTTGTTCCAGACAGACTGATTTTTGTAGTGACCCTTTATGCAGGTTGCATTATTACGCCAGTAGGTGGCGACAAGTGACTCTCTTTATGAGTCACTGAATCATTCACTCAACCAATTCAATGGCTATGTTTACAGGCACAATTTTTGTTTCAATCAGAATTAATTTATTCCGATTGATGAATCTGAACATAGTGTTTACATGAAAGCTAAATAAAGTGATCGGGATGATGTGCACGTTTATATTTCACAAGCTTCAAATCAGAATTGAGTTTTTGTGATGCGCACACTGCACGAATATACAGTTTTCCAGTGTTTGCATTTACTATTTTCCTACATTGCTACTTTCCTTTGTTTTAAAGAGCAGATTAACATTTATCTATTTCAGGTCCTGATTAGGAAACGACAAGCACATGAACCGTTGTGCCGTGCTGCTTATATTTCTCAATCAGAAAAAACATCCCTTGCCACACCCAAAATAAAGTGTCTGTGGATGAGACTGAAAATAATAAAGCTCGGTGATCGGTGTCTGGTTTAGTTGGGAAGACAATGAGTGTTAGGAGAATTTTAGAATAACAGGACAGTTATGACATTTTATGTGGGTCCAACAATTCATTTTCAATATCATCAAATTATCCAATTACTTCAGCCTAATACATTCTAATAAATTCTTTAAAGCATTTCATGTAAAACTTCTCGTTCATGTTCCCACTGAAGTTTTCTCTGTGGCCTCTGCATTATTCAAAATTGTCTTATAAGCACACATTTCCCTACTGTAAGTGACATTACTGACCAAGCTCTTCAATAAAGTTATGGTCCATCTTTTACAAAATGCACTGGCTAAATAGAAAATGTACCCGCATTTGGCACTTAGCAGGAGTTAAACTGGCACAAACATCTTTCAAAGTGATTGGTCTTGCAATATGACTGGTCTTGCTGCTTCAGACCTGTCCTAATAATTAATTTGATTATTTTGCATTGTCATTATTTGGTGTGAGATTTAGTTGGTTGGTGTGAGAGCGTCAGACAGAGCAGCTGTCGGTTCAACCGTGGTGCTGATATTCTGAACACCAGCACTCCTGCTTTAGTGACAGTCTGCATTAATACTCAATAAATCTTCAATTTCTAATTAAAAATGATATATAATAATAATAATAATAATGTAATAAATATATAACAGTTTTTCTTTGCATACTTTTGAGAAAATGCATTGGATTGGTTATTTGGGGGATTTTTGGACAGGGCGTTTTTGTCCTTTTGAAGTGTGTCAATGCACTTAAAATATGTTTTTAGATTTATTTGGAGGAGAGAGACCAGTGCGCTGAGATTAGCATCATCACCTGTGTCACAGTGACAGTTTAACCTTCTCCAGCCATAAACAATCCTAACATACAATGATCCACAGCACACAATGCATAAGAAGCTGTGCTAATGACAGCTCTATGGAGCACGGGTCACGGGGAACAGATTCTTTCTAACGGTGTGCCTTTAATTATTTACTGAAGTCCTGGGTGCACTTCTACAAATAACATCTGTGCACAAAAGCTCTGTTCCAAAACCTATTCATCTGTTTCAGCCACTTTTCCTCTCATCTATTTATGACCGTCAGCGGGGAAAAGTAATGGTGAAGACAAAAACATTGATCTTTGGATTCGATCCATACCAGGCCCTAGAAAACATTTTGCAGACTCCAAGTTTCAGATTCACAAATATTTATATATGTTAATCTCATATACTAGTGCTATATTGTTAGCTTCCATTTAGATGGCGAAGTAACAATACGATCTGCCAGCAGGACTATCCCCTAACCTCTAGTTGCTCCATATATGGATATCAATAATGAGCACCTGTACAGAGGAAGTTATTTGAAATGGTGTGGCGGGTCTGGCAGAAGATAAAACTGTGCTGATTGTTTTTCTTAGCAGGAGGAAAGCTTGATTTGATACTGACTCTTGCTTTTTCTCCATTTGCAGCTTTCGGGTGGACATTCAAAACTGCCATTTATTATCCTTATAATATTATAATATAATATTATATTATCCTTATTATCCATATGTTACGATCACAAGCTGTAATCAGTGCCTTAATAATGTGTATCAGGATAGCATCATGTTGCCTGTTTAACTGAATGCATGACTTTAACTAACCACAAGACTTGTATAATAACTTAAAGGGATAGTTCAACCAAAAATGAAAATTCTGGCATCATTTACTCACCCTCAACCTTTATTCTTTTCTTTCTTCTGCTGAACACAAAAGAAGATATTTTGAAGATTGTGGGTAACCAAACAGTTGAGGGCCCAATTGACTTCCATATTATGGTAAAAATAGACTCTGGCATGGCGTGAGAAGGTTCTGTTGTTCTGGCAGTGGCATGAGGAGGCTCTGGCATGGCGGCCATCTTAGCTGAGGACTCAGACGTGGCAGTCATGACGTGATGAGGCTCAGGCGTGTCAGTCATGACGTGATGAGGCTCAGGCTTGGCGGTCATGACATGATGAAGTTTAGGCGTGTCAGTCATGACGTGATGAGGTTTAGGCGTGTCAGTCATGACGTGATGAGGCTCAGGCGTGGCAGTCATGACGTGATGAGGTTTAGGCGTGTCAGTCATGACGTGATGAGGCTCAGGTGTGGCAGTCATGACGTGATGAGGCTCAGGTGTGGCAGTCATGACGTGATGAGGCTCAGGTGTGGCAGTCATGACGTGATGAGGCTCAGGTGTGGCAGTCATGACGTGATGAGGCTCAGGTGTGGCAGTCATGACGTGATGAGGTTTAGGCGTGTCAGTCATGACGTGATGAGGTTTAGGCGTGTCAGTCATGACGTGATGAGGCTCAGGCGTGGCAGTCATGACGTGATGAGGTTTAGGCGTGTCAGTCATGACGTGATGAGGCTCAGGTGTGGCAGTCATGACGTGATGAGGCTCAGGTGTGGCAGTCATGACGTGAACAGGCTCTGGCTTGGCGACTTGACTTTAAACAGGAACATAGCACTCACCAACAGTAGGTTACAACAGTGGTTCCCAACCACATTCCTGGAGTACCCCAACACTGCACATTTTGCATTTCTCCTTGATCAAGCACACCTGAATCAAGTCATCAATTCATTAGCAGAGACTCCAAGACCAGAAATGGGTGTGTCAGACAAAGGAGACATGGAAAATGTGCAGTGTTGGGGGTACTCCAGGAATGTGGTTGGGAACCACTGGGTTACAACATCGACACTAGACCAAGATGCATGGCAAACATCCTAGGTGTATATGACTTTCTTCTTTCTGATGAACACAATCAAAGTTATATTAGTTAATATCCTGACGCATCTGAGATTTATAATGGCAGTGAGCGGGACCAATTAGTATGAGATGAAGAAAGTTCCTCCATCCACATCCATCCATCATATACTCCACACGGCTACGGGGGTTAATAAAGTCCTTCTGAAGCAAAGCGATGCGTTTGTGTAAAAAAAAAAATATATATATTATCAAGTTATGAAGTTACATATCTCGCTTCTGCCAAACTGCCTTCCATGTTCAACTTACGAAGTAAGTGTAAATTGGTGTCGCGTCAGTTAAGCTTTTTCCGTAAGATGAATAGGAAAGGCATAAGACGTAGCATAAACTTTTTGAACTGCGAGAGTTTTACACTTTCTTCATAAGTTGAATATTTTTTGTTTATGCTCAGACAGCAATATTACACAACTAAAGTTAAAAAAGTGAAATCATAATCAACCACTCCTTTAACTGGTCTTAGCTGTTTTTCCAGCCTGGTCATAGCTGTTTTGGCAGGCTGGTTTTAGAGGGGTTTTGGCTGGGAAACCAGCTGACCAACCAACTAAAACCAGCTGAACACCAGTTTGGTCAGAATGGGAAACCAGCTTGACCAGCTACATCCAGATTAAGACCAGCCAACCAGCCATGCTCCCTAAGATCTTCACCTCAGGGGAATCCCCACAGCCATTTTGAAGTGCATTCAACTTCCTCAAGTTTATTTGAACAGACCCTTGACCCCTCGACTTTGACCAATGGAATGAGTCCACTTAATTGGCTGTGTCCAAAATCACTGCCTATAATAAATAGGGCACTATTTGAGGGAACAGACATTTGTAGTGGTGTCTGAAAGCATAAGTGGAAGTTATCGAGTGTTTAGAGCCAAAGCACAACCAAAACAATGTTCTTCTGCAAAATACAAAGTTTTTGTCTTTTAACCGCTAGAGGGCCGAAAGTTACATAGTGTACCATTAAATTAATTTGACGAGTTACAGTGAAGAAAAACACGATGTTTTGATCATATCACTTTTTTACAGGTTGCTAAGAATACATCCTTCATAACATGCTGAATCAGGATAAGGTTAGAACACAAATTTGAACACTAACTTTATATACTCATTCTATAATGGATTTTTTAATTTTTAAAGTCAGGGCACGGATGGATTCATTTGCATTTCTTTTCATTAGTGCATTTGGATGTGTTCACTGCAGTTGTTGAGAACACTGTCCATACAGAATGAAACCTTATGTAAATCACACGTGTAGTGTGTGAGAAATACACAGTTGGGTTGTGTGGGTGAAGTTAGCCTGTGGCCTAGCGTTCGGTGCTCTATATGATCAGGCTTTCATTGTTCATTACGGTGGAAAAGATGCAGCTATGCTCAGCTTGGCATTTACTGTGGCCTTGAGGAAAACCACAGGCTATGAGAAGAGGCACAGGAAACAAGTGACAGTGGTGTGAGAGTCTTCAGACTAATGCTTTCTGAATAACCAGTTGAATTGAATAAACTTTAAAAAATATGCTGTCAAAGAGTCTCTCAGGAGTTTTGAGATTTGAAAAATATCAAATACCACTGACTGGCACAGTAGAGTTGAGGTCAAGTTTGCATACCCTAGAGGGATGATGAAGATTGAGCTACTAACGGAATGAATTTTATACTTGCCCCCAAAATGATGTAGTTCCAGCCTCTACCAGCAGGGGCTAACCAGCCAAACCCTGAGTCTCTATCACTCTCTGTCATCTTCTGTTGTGTCTTTCATTCGAGATGTCTGATGGCATTGAATGGTATCCCTTCCCTCCAGTGGATAAATATTTTAAGTACTGTCGTCTTAATGGCCCTTCAAATTAATTCATGAAGACACCGGCTAGTCCTAGGTTAAACTATATATAATTTACTAGATATTTATGAAACTGCAGCTGTAATTTGTAAAGGAAAAGTGAAAGCTAACTTTTATATTATATTATATTATATTATATTATATTATATTATATTATATTATATTATATTATATTATATTATATATTAATTAGACAATACATGTAATTGTACTGTACTAAAATTTAGTATGAATAACATATGTATAGTTTTATATTCATAATATATTGTATATTCACATATCTTGTATTTTTAAAGAATACATATACTTTTTACAATAAAATACTGTTAATATTATTTTTTTAACTGAAAACTTTAAAAAATAATTTTGGAGGAATTATGGGATAATTCTCTGTGCTAACTAACAATTTATAGGATTTTATTTAAAAAAAAAAAAACATTTTTATTATCCGTCGTGTACAGGTCACTGTCTAACCGATTGGATTGTTTTCCACTCAGATTTGCTCTTCAGTTGTCATGGCAGCAGTAAATGGTTTCAGCGATAGCCTCAGATGTGCAGGTCGACTTAATCTGAAGACCCAGTAGTCTACAATGCATATAACATTCACATATTGGTGGCATAATGAGAACTGAAGCAGACAGCAGTGTCAGGAAAGATCAGCTGCAAGTTCTGTCACATGCCTTTACAATTACTGCTAACCTGACCTCTAGATTTAAATATTCTCACCAACATGCATTTGACTAGACATGTGAAGTGTGTAGATATTCTGTAGCAGTCTATACACTTGTGCATTACTGATGATTCGGAATTCACAATGACGATATACAATATTATATACAATATACCAGGCTCTCAAAATTATCATTTTGCTATTCTTTATGTGTATTTATTCAAAACTGTGATATATTTTGATCTTTTTCATATATATACTCATTCTTTCTGAGTTTGGATTTTGGTTCAAATCAAAATAATCAAGAATTGATTGAATGCCAGAACCAGAACACAGGAGAAAGAAATACAGCAGCTTTACTGTACATCTGCTAACATTAAGACAAAAAAAACAAGGGAATAATAAACAAGACACAGGTGAAAACAGTAAGTAACCATAGAAACAAACTTGGAACTGGAACAAAGGAAACAGGAACAGAATACAGACCAGGGAATAAAGGTCCCAGACCAGGGGAAAAATCAAACATGTCAGTTTGCCAATGAGAGCTACAGTTTACACTAGTATTGGTATTAAAAAAAAAAAAAAAAAAAAAAAAAGTTTGGAAATTTTAAAATTCACTACTTCATCTGAATTGAACTCGATGACTTTTATGGCAGTCATGTGACCCCCAACCATTTTTGTGGACTTGATGGTTGTAAAAAAAAAAAAAAGAAAAAAAAGTCACACTTGTGTTGTTTCGCGGTCAAAAGATGTTACACTCTAAAACATAGAGAATACAAAACAGACACACCCACTCAAACACACACTCACTTACACACACAACACACTATTATATACACATACAAATGAACTGGTGTGGCTGTAACAATATGGCAAAATTGAGCCAGAAGTCTCAAATAAGAGGTTGAATATAGCTCTGATAAAGCATTTCTGTTCATTTGTGTTGAATTTTGATGTTGTGTAACAAAATGTCTTTCTCTGTGTTCAGGTTTGACTAAAATGAATGCAAAAACTGACACTTCAAATCAACAACAACAGCAAAAAAAAAAAATCTAAATCTTGACAAAATGTCTAAATATATATATATATATATATATATATATATATATATATATATCCAAATCCACAACTTATGTAAAATAAGTATTTATGTCTAAAAACAACTAGAGAATTAATAAGCCACTATAGAGCTACATAGTCATCTAGTGGTTACACCACAGCATTACAGGGGTTTTTCTTTTTTACTTCCACCAGATGGCACTAATCTACCTTCAAAAATGTGATTTTCTCTATTTTAACATGAAATACTGCTTTAATTGAAAGTAATAAAAAAATAGTTTTATTTTTATTTTCAATTGAAAAAAATTATCAGAATTATTGCATAAATATTAATAAGTACCATGAAATTCACTCAAAAATATATTACATTGATGGTTCTGTTCTGTACATCTGGCTGTTAAATATCAACTGAACAAGCATGTTTATTTCATTATGCTGAAAATGGTTAAACCTTAAATGCATGAATGTTTTGCCAATCATTATTACATATTCGGGTCTTTACTGAACTGGATCTATATCTAAGTCAGATGAATCTCTAGTATAAAACTCTCCTGATATTTTAATAACAATTACAGCTTTTGTTTATGTGAACAGAATTCAAATACAATCTTTCAACTTTCATTAATTCTGTTTTGTCCTTGATGACGATCAGAGATTTCCAGCGTGGAGCCCAGCAGAGCTGAATCTCAGTGTGACAGAGATCAGCGTCGAGGAACAGCCCTTCTGTTTGCAGTTGTTTAATAGATTGCACTGAAATCTGCCAGAAAATATAGGCTTGTTCTGCTGGAGTGACTGGATTTGTTCCTTTTGCCCTGAAACATGCGTCATAAACATAAAAATTCATGGAAGGGAAATGAGGCATAATTATTTCATGCAGTCGGGGATAAAAAAACACAGTGGGTAATTGGCAATTAATCCTGTGTTCATCAACCCTAGCTAAAGGTGGGGGTGGAGGTAGAAGATGGAGTCTGGCCGTGTCTCCATGGAAACGAAGGATGCGGACAGAGCATTTAAGAGTTTCCAGTAGCCTTATATATATCTACCATATTCATATCCAACAAAAAGAGTCAGTCCTATAGATATCTTGCCGGACTACTTCAGCATGTTACTGTAAAGACAGCAATTTTACAGCAGTGTGCAATTTTGCTGTAAGAAATGGTTTCTTGTTGTTTAGCAGATGAAGCTGCTCAAAATCAAGTTCAGCATAATATGAGGAAATTCAATAACTCTCAGATCAAACCTGTAAACTCTGTGATCTGTGAGTTTAGATCACTGTGCTTTAACCAGTCCATTTAATGACACACAGATGATCTGACTGTACAAAAGCACACAGAACACCAGTAAATGCATTTGATGTCATAGCAAAAAAGACATGGTGACAGTGCTGACACCTTGAGGCACCACATTTGAATATGTGCAAATGTGAACAGGATTTGAGATTTGTGGCAGAGGAGCACAAACTAAAAGACTTTCAAATCACATGAGCCAATATTTTATTCACAATAGAACATAGATAACATAAATGTTTAAATGGAGAAATGTTACAGTTTCATCCACTAAATGAGCTCATTTCAAATTCGATGCCTGCTACAGGTCTCAAAATAGTTGGCAACGGGCAACAAATGGCTGAAAAAGCAAGAAAGTTCGAAAAGATTCAGCTGGGAGAACATCTAGCAAGTAATTAAGTTCTATATCAGGTCAGATTAGCCATGAAAGGGATGTCTTAGAGACGCTCTCAGAAGTAAAGATGGGCAGAGCTGTGAAAGAGTGCGTAAAAAGATTGTGTAAAACAATATTCCTCAACATCAAAGTGCAAAGGCTTTGGTAATATCATCTACAAAGAGAAACTTGCGAAATCTCTGTGCGTAAAGGACAAGGCTGAAGACCTTTATTGGATGGCCGTGGTCTTCAGGCCCTCAGACGACACTGTATCACTCATCGGCATGATTGTGTTAACGACATTACTAAATGGGCCCAGAAATACTTCCAGAAACCACTGTCGGTAAACACAATCCGCCGTGCCATCTGCAGATGCCAACTAAACCACTGTTGAAAAACACAATCCGCCGTGCCATCTGCAGATGCCAACTAAACCACTGTCAGTAAACACAATCCGCCGTGCCATCTGCAGATGCCAACTAAACCACTGTCTGTAAACGCAATCCGCCGCGCCATCTGCAGATGCCAACTAAACCACTGTCTGTAAACGCAATCCGCCGCGCCATCTGCAGATGCCAACTAAACCACTGTCGGTAAACGCAATCCGCCGCGCCATCTGCAGATGCCAACTAAACCACTGTCGGTAAACGCAATCCGCCGTGCCATCTGCAGATGCCAACTAAACCACTGTCTGTAAACACAATCCGCCGTGCCATCTGCAGATGCCAACTAAACCACTGTCTGTAAACACAATCCGCCGTGCCATCTGCAGATGCCAACTAAACCACTGTCGGTAAACACAATCCGCCGTGCCATCTGCAGATGCCAACTAAACCACTGTCGGTAAACACAATCCGCCGTGCCATCTGCAGATGCCAACTAAACCACTGTCGGTAAACACAATCCGCCGTGCCATCTGCAGATGCCAACTAAACCACTGTCGGTAAACACAATCCGCCGTGTCATCTGCAGATGCCAACTAAACCACTGTCGGTAAACACAATCCGCCGTGCCATCTGCAGATGCCAACTAAACCACTGTCGGTAAACACAATCCGCCGCGCCATCTGCAGATGCCAACTAAACCACTGTCGGTAAACACAATCCGCCGCGCCATCTGCAGATGCCAACTAAACCACTGTCGGTAAACACAATCCGCCGCGCCATCTGCAGATGCCAACTAAACCACTGTCGGTAAACACAATCCGCCGCGCCATCTGCAGATGCCAACTAAACCACTGTCGGTAAACACAATCCGCCGCGCCATCTGCAGATGCCAACTAAACCACTGTCGGTAAACACAATCCGCCGCGCCATCTGCAGATGCCAACTAAACCACTGTCGGTAAACACAATCCGCCGCGCCATCTGCAGATGCCAACTAAACCACTGTCGGTAAACACAATCCGCCGCGCCATCTGCAGATGCCAACTAAACCACTGTCGGTAAACACAATCCGCCGCGCCATCTGCAGATGCCAACTAAACCACTGTCGGTAAACACAATCCGCCGCGCCATCTGCAGATGCCAACTAAACCACTGTCGGTAAACACAATCAGCCGCGCCATCTGCAGATGCCAACTAAACCACTGTCGGTAAACACAATCCGCCGCGCCATCTGCAGATGCCAACTAAACCACTGTCGGTAAACACAATCCGCCGCGCCATCTGCAGATGCCAACTAAACCACTGTCGGTAAACACAATCAGCCGCGCCATCTGCAGATGCCAACTAAACCACTGTCGGTAAACACAATCAGCCGCGCCATCTGCAGATGCCAACTAAACCACTGTCGGTAAACACAATCAGCCGCGCCATCTGCAGATGCCAACTAAACCACTGTCGGTAAACACAATCAGCCGCGCCATCTGCAGATGCCAACTAAACCACTGTCGGTAAACACAATCAGCCGCGCCATCTGCAGATGCCAACTAAACCACTGTCGGTAAACACAATCCGCCGCGCCATCTGCAGATGCCAACTAAACCACTGTCGGTAAACACAATCCGCCGCGCCATCTGCAGATGCCAACTAAACCACTGTCGGTAAACACAATCAGCCGCGCCATCTGCAGATGCCAACTAAACCACTGTCGGTAAACACAATCAGCCGCGCCATCTGCAGATGCCAACTAAACCACTGTCGGTAAACACAATCCGCCGCGCCATCTGCAGATGCCAACTAAACCACTGTCGGTAAACACAATCCGCCGCGCCATCTGCAGATGCCAACTAAACCACTGTCGGTAAACACAATCCGCCGCGCCATCTGCAGATGCCAACTAAACCACTGTCGGTAAACACAATCAGCCGCGCCATCTGCAGATGCCAACTAAACCACTGTCGGTAAACACAATCAGCCGCGCCATCTGCAGATGCCAACTAAACCACTGTCGGTAAACACAATCCGCCGCGCCATCTGCAGATGCCAACTAAACCACTGTCGGTAAACACAATCCGCCGCGCCATCTGCAGATGCCAACTAAACCACTGTCGGTAAACACAATCAGCCGCGCCATCTGCAGATGCCAACTAAACCACTGTCGGTAAACACAATCAGCCGCGCCATCTGCAGATGCCAACTAAACCACTGTCGGTAAACACAATCAGCCGCGCCATCTGCAGATGCCAACTAAACCACTGTCGGTAAACACAATCAGCCGCGCCATCTGCAGATGCCAACTAAACCACTGTCGGTAAACGCAATCCGCCGTGCCATCTGCAGATGCCAACTAAACCACTGTCGGTAAACGCAATCCGCCGTGCCATCTGCATATACCAACTAAACCACTGTCGATAAACGCAATCCGCCGCGCCATCTGCAGATGCCAACTAAACCACTGTCGGTAAACACAATCCGCCGTGCCATCTGCATATACCAACTAAACCACTGTCGGTAAACACAATCCGCCGTGCCATCTGCAGATGCCAACTAAACCACTGTCGGTAAACACAATCAGCCGCGCCATCTGCAGATGCCAACTAAACCACTGTCGGTAAACACAATCAGCCGCGCCATCTGCAGATGCCAACTAAACCACTGTCGGTAAACACAATCCGCCGCGCCATCTGCAGATGCCAACTAAACCACTGTCGGTAAACACAATCAGCCGCGCCATCTGCAGATGCCAACTAAACCACTGTCGGTAAACACAATCAGCCGCGCCATCTGCAGATGCCAACTAAACCACTGTCGGTAAACACAATCAGCCGCGCCATCTGCAGATGCCAACTAAACCACTGTCGGTAAACACAATCAGCCGCGCCATCTGCAGATGCCAACTAAACCACTGTCGGTAAACACAATCCGCCGCGCCATCTGCAGATGCCAACTAAACCACTGTCGGTAAACACAATCCGCCGCGCCATCTGCAGATGCCAACTAAACCACTGTCGGTAAACACAATCAGCCGCGCCATCTGCAGATGCCAACTAAACCACTGTCGGTAAACACAATCAGCCGCGCCATCTGCAGATGCCAACTAAACCACTGTCGGTAAACACAATCAGCCGCGCCATCTGCAGATGCCAACTAAACCACTGTCGGTAAACACAATCCGCCGCGCCATCTGCAGTTGCCAACTAAACCACTGTCGGTAAACACAATCCGCCGCGCCATCTGCAGATGCCAACTAAACCACTGTCGGTAAACACAATCAGCCGCGCCATCTGCAGATGCCAACTAAACCACTGTCGGTAAACACAATCAGCCGCGCCATCTGCAGATGCCAACTAAACCACTGTCGGTAAACACAATCCGCCGCGCCATCTGCAGATGCCAACTAAACCACTGTCGGTAAACACAATCAGCCGCGCCATCTGCAGATGCCAACTAAACCACTGTCGGTAAACGCAATCCGCCGTGCCATCTGCAGATGCCAACTAAACCACTGTCGGTAAACGCAATCCGCCGTGCCATCTGCATATACCAACTAAACCACTGTCGATAAACGCAATCCGCCGCGCCATCTGCAGATGCCAACTAAACCACTGTCGGTAAACACAATCCGCCGTGCCATCTGCATATACCAACTAAACCACTGTCGGTAAACACAATCCGCCGTGCCATCTGCAGATGCCAACTAAACCACTGTCGGTAAACACAATACGCCGTGCCATCTGCAGATGCCAACTAAACAACTGTCGGTAAACACAATCCGCCGCGCCATCTGCAGATGCCAACTAAACAACTGTCGGTAAACACAATCAGCCGCGCCATCTGCAGATGCCAACTAAACCACTGTCGGTAAACACAATCAGCCGCGCCATCTGCAGATGCCAACTAAACCACTGTCGGTAAACACAATCAGCCGCGCCATCTGCAGATGCCAACTAAACCACTGTCGGTAAAAACAATCCGCCGTGTCATCTGCAGATGCCAACTAAACCACTGTCGGTAAACACAATCCGCCGTGCCATCTGCAGATGCCAACTAAACCACTGTCGGTAAACACAATCCGCCGTGCCATCTGCAGATGCCAACTAAACCACTGTCGGTAAACACAATCCGCCGTGCCATCTGCAGATGCCAACTAAACCACTGTCGGTAAACACAATCCGCCGTGCCATCTGCAGATGCCAACTAAAGCTCTATCATGCAAAAAGGAAGCCATATGTGAACATGGTCCAGAAGCGCCGTTGTGTCCTGTGGGCCAAGCCTCATTTAAAATGGACTGTTGTGGAAAAGTGTTCTATGGTCAGATGAGTCCAAATTTGACGTTCTTGTTGGAATTCACGGACGCCGTGTCCTCCGGGCTAAAGAGGAGGGAGACCTTCCAGCATGTCATCAGCATTCAGTTCAAAAGTCAGCATCTCTGATGGTATGGGGGTGCAGAAGTGCATGCAGTATGGGCAGCTTGCATGTTTTGGAAGGCACTTTAAATGTTGAAAGGTATATAAAGGTTTTAGAGCAACATATGCTCCCGTCCAGATGTCGTCTATTTCAGGGAAGGCCTTGTGTACTTCAGCAGGACAATGCAAAACCACATACTGCAGCTATTACAATATTATGGCTTTGTCGTAGAAGAGTCCGGGTGCTGAATTGGCCTGCCTGCAGTCCAGATCTTTCACCTATAGTGAAAAATACATCGACCACTAACTCTTCATCAGCTGGAAACTTATATCATTTTGTACATAAAACTGTAAAATTTCTTTGTTTAAACATTTATGTTATCTGTGTTCTATTGTGAATAAAATATTGGCTAATGTGATTTGAAAGTCTTTTAGTTTTCATTTTATTTAAATTTAAAAAAACGTCCCAACATTTCCGGAATTCACGTTGTATAAGACAGTTTTCACAGTGAGATTAAGGGAAAAATAAATGACATTCAACACAATTTTTAAGTCACTTTAATATAATTTAATTTGAAAAGATTTGTGCAGCCAATTTGATTATACTTAAAAATTTAAGGCAGCAACTGAACAAGCTTTTAAGCTAAAGTTATGCTGTTTCTTTATCATTCAACAATGCAGGCGTAGACACAGATTCAATCTAAAAACACAAATCTGATACAGTCACAGCACTAAAGATGAATGTTAGCATTAAACATCCAGTGTGGATGTTTCAGTGTCTGGATATCTAATGAGACGCTCTCCACTGTAACCTCTAAACAAATATTTGCTGAAGAGCTGTCATTATGCTAAATAATGCTGTGATCCTATCCAACGCTGTTTCCATGACAACTCATTCCAGCAACAACTTCCCTGCTAAGGAGATATTTCAGTCTGCTTCAAGAGAAGGTTAACATCATTATGCATTAATTCAATATACTCAACAATATAACCACAAAAGTAACAACCCTCAATGCCATCTCCAAAAGCTATGTTTACAAATTTGTGTTAATTTCCTCATATGTGATCCTGGACCACAAAACCAGTCGTATGTCGCACATAGCAGCAATAACCAACCATACATTGTATGGGTCAAAATTATCGATTTTTCTTTTATGCCAAAAATCATTAGGATATCAAGTAAAAATCATGTTCCATGAATACATGTTGTAAATTTCCTACTGTAAATATATATACTGTATATATATATTAAAAAAAAATCATTTTTGTGAGTGGAAATGCATTGCTAAGGACTTTAAAGGTGATTTTCACAATATTTTGGTTTTTTTTTTTTTGCACCCTCAGATTCCAGATTTTCAAATACTTTTATCTTGGCCTAATATTGTCTTAACAAACCATACATCAATGGAAAAATATTCAGTTTTTCAGTTTCCAAAAATGGACCCTTATGACTGTTTTTTGTGGTCCAGGGTCACATTTTAATAGTTACATTTTGTCAAATACATACTACACTGTAACATTTTGCCAAAAATTACAAATATTTAATAGTTGTTTGAATAATTGTGAAAGAACTGAATAAATCACTGCAAAAGAAAACAAGTGCTGCATTGTGATCATTATTAACTAGGCCTTATTTCCCAGATCATATATTGCTTTTACATCCTTTACACTAGTATGTTTTATAATACATCTGCACATACATTTCAATGCCAGAAATGCAAAATACACTCAACAAAACAATCAAACTAAAACAAGGTTTTGAAAATAATATTTCATTGTCTAGAAATCTGTCAGTGCAATCTATAAAAGGATTTATACAAATCTTTATCCAGTTTCATAAAGGATTGTAAAAGTCAATTGGTGAAAGATGGCAAATATGTTGAGAAAATCTGTGCTGCCTCTGAACAACACCACAGACGTTAAATCAGTTCATTAGAGTCTGCGCAGGTTATCTCATTTCATTCACACCCCCTCAGAATCATAAAGCAGCACCTGACGCCCCAAACTACAGCTGTGGTGCATGCTGGGTAGTAGTGTTGTGCAGTATCATAGTGTGGAAAATATACAAGTGATGATAACCATGTGATTCTACAGAACTTACCAGTAATTACCTGCTGCTGTTCACTGTGAAGTCCTGAGGGCAAAAATCATTTGTGTATGAGTGTGTTATACTGATGAAATCAAAAAAGATCAGCTGGTTTTAAGGTTTGAATGAAATATAATGTATGATTGTACAGTATGATCTTGATGGAGCTGAATTATATGAGCCAGCTGAGGCTTCACACTGTATCTACCTCTAATGCAATCTCTCAGATCCTGACAGAGAGAAGGAGATAGAGGTGGAGATTGAATAGGTACAAATGAATGAAAGGCTGAGGACACTGACTGTTGAACGCACACAGTTTATCAAACATTTAATTACACACAGAAAAGCTGGAGAAAGACAGCGAGAAGGAGAGAGAGCGATGTGAGGACATTAAGCTTTAAAACGGGTCTCTCAGAAACATAGTAATGAGACCCTCAGGGATGAAGATACTTCAGAAACACATGTCAGAAAGCAAGCCACACACACACACACACACACACACACACACACACACACACACACACACACACACACACACACACACACACACACACACACACACACACACACACACACACACACACACACACACACACACACAGGTCAGATTTTCCCTGTATTCCTAACAGAGCCTCTCTCTCTCTCTTTCTCTCTCAATTAAGACAACTTTAAATATTGTGAGCAGTAACTACCGTAATACTGTAACATGCCTTTTAAAAACTGGAACATGCTCCCTTCAAACGCTAGATTATTTTCACTCTATTGAGAATCTACTACAAATGCATCACTATGAGTGTTTTCAGTGCCCTCGAGAGCCGAACACGCTCGTGCAAACGCTGACTACTGTCCCTCAGGTGAGAATCAAGGAAGAACAAAGCTTCTTCAGTCAGTCTCATGAATACATCATAATGATCACATCCAGTTTCCTCGAGAAGTCGAACGTGCTCCAGTAGTAGTGTTCATCTTAGGTTTTAAAGGGTTAGTTCACCCAAAAATGAAAATTCTGTCATTAATTACTCACCTTCATGTCGTTCCACACCTTCGTTCATCTTCATAACACAAATTAAGATATTTTTGATAAAATCCGATGGCTCAGCCTCCATTGCCAGCAATTTAATTTCCTTTTCCAGTGCCCAGAAAGCTACTAAAGACATATTTAAAACAGTCATGTGACTACAGTGGTTCAACCTTAATGTTATGAAGCGACGAGAATATTTCAAAACACTGCTTAATGAAGCTTTACGAATCTTTTGTTTTGAATCAGTGGTTCAGAGCGTGCATCGACTGCCATTGAAATTTCAAAACACTTATGACATAATGAAGTCTCGTTTACTGAAATCACATGACTTTGGCCGTTTAATACACGCTCCGAACCACTGATTCGAAATAAAAGATTCATAAAGCTTCGAAGCTCCATGAAGATTTTGAGCCTGATTTGCACTGATTTTTTTCTACTTCGTTTTTCACTGTAAAGCAGAAAGAGCCAGCTGACAACATCAGTTGTCCTCCATTTGTTTTTCTTCTCAAGTCATGAGTCAAGTTTTGATCTTGCGAGTCTCCGTGAGATCTCATCTCACTGTGAAATCATTCCTGCAATCAACAGGTGTGTGATCGAATGATGTAGTGTGTGTTCAGAGGATTATAATGCTAAAAATCTGTTGAAATCAGTCATTATGTCTGTGGTCTCCCACAGATTTAAATCGATTAATGTTTGAAAATCGTCTAGTGTGTCCGAGGCCTAACACACACATACGAACAAGGGTCTCCTGAAGACAAAAAGCTTGATGTCACATACTTCCAGGTGCTCTGCGTGTGATGTCATGGTCTGCCGTCTGCCGATGAGTTATTGGTGTGTGTTTACACACGTGCTTCAGACACCGGTCATGCTGATGCCTTTCCCATAGCATCAATGCAAGACGCAGTGTTGAATTTCACTTCGAAAGGGTAATGCCTCAAGACTGTATATACAAAATATACAAATCTATTGTTAAATTAATTTTTAAACAGTTTAATGAGTAAAAAGAGTTAATTGTGAGGACCACATTAGATTACAGTAATTTCCTTTAGGCGAATTTACTCAAATTATTAGCATGTTAAACTTGTTGCAGTGTAGTCCTGAAAATCACCACCTTGACCCAGATGCATCTACAATATGAAACACACAAAAACAAATAGAAAACTGACATAGAAAAATGTTCATCAAATCATAAAGCTGGGTGAGAATACACACAAGAATGCTCATTAAATCTCTTACACTGACATTCATCTGGGGAAATTAATAATCTACTGCCAACTCTGCTCTCTATTCATCTAGTCTGAGAGCAGTGAAGATGTGGGTCTGTGCTTTCCTCGGGCTATGGTATACTGAAGATGGCCTCTTAGGCGATAACTGATGTTCTGTCTTATAGAGAGATCTGGAGGTTTAAATGCTGGCAAAGAGGATCTCCAAACACCAATAAAATCAGCATGAGAAAAGGTAAAATGCTGAATTCTGTAGAACATATTTATGTCCTGGAATTTCAGATGGGCTTTTTGTTTGGCTTTCTGACCCACTGCTAATTATCATAAAGAACTGAATGTGGAAAATTTGACGTCATTCAATCCTGACTGCTGGCAATTGCATTAGCATGCATGCTTTTTTTTGTGGGTTTGTTTAAAGACCGAGGCATTTTTCCAAATAAGCCTTGATGAAATTTCCATTTATATAGGGGCAGTGGACACTAATTAAAGTCAAATCTCTAAGCCAGTGCCTCCAGCAAAATAAGTTCTTCAAACCTCTAACCACCTCTAATAAATATTCAGAGAAAACTGTAATTATGCTTTTCAGAATGCTTTTAAGAGTTTTTTTTTAATACATAATGAGCCATTATCTCTACATCGTTTTGTCTAAAATGGGGTCATAATGGAATAAAGTGTTAATGAAGATAATGTTACAGATTATGTTTGCCATGGAATTTTATGAATTTTTTATCACTTGTTTGTGTAGACAAGGATGAAAATTTGACCATGTATAAATAGTTTTAATTGGACTAATAACTATACTGAACACTTAAGATATATTCACACTGAGTGACTTCCACAATTATTAGTTTTACTAATTTTTCTCTTGTCCATGTTACTCAACATATGTAAGGGTAATCAAGTGACCTTAATTTAACATGGCTCAGTAAAAAGTATCATATCGGCTTTGATAGACAATTGTTCGGTCAAAGTAATACTGCTGAGTGAAGTATGAACATTTCTGTAAGCCTGAAGCTTGTTAAGTCAGTACCCAGTTTAGAGTCCACCTGGGAAGGTTACTGCTGAAGGCCAGCAGGGGGTGCTTGTCCTGAGGTCTGTGGGATCAGAACACCCCAGTTTGGAGATGAGAATATGAAAGGTAAACTGAGGTCAAACTGTCTGTGGATATTAAGAATCCCAGCTGTTTCTCATCCTAATAATGTCCACCTATGAACTGATTAAAGTGGGTATTCTGGTGAACTGTAACTGCTGTCACATCATAAAATTACCTCATTCTCTTCATCTTTGGCTTTTGTTCATCTGTGTGCAATGTGATTGAGCTCCATCACATGAACCGTAATGACGATGACACCAGACGACTCATAGTTACAAAAATACACTCTAAATTTACACGTCATAGTAACCCGTCATAGTTCCCTTGCTCTTTGATTACCTTCTGTTCCAATTAATCTGTTGCCTTAAGGCAGGAACACATCAAGCCGACGTTCGGCCGCAGGGCAGTTTTTGTTCGTCGGCCGACGGTGTTCCGTACCGTCGGCTGAAGTTGGTCCTTGTCGCCTTTTTTCGGGCGATTCGAAATGTTGAATCGGCGTCAGAGCTCGTCTGTCCTTCAGGCCATCTGATCATTCTGATTGGCTGTTCAGATACTGCCACCTGCTGGTTCGGAAAGGCATTTCATCTCACGCAGGCGCAGAACTGACGTGCTACTTGGCCGTCGGCTGTCTAGCGTTGGTTTGGTGTGTCAGGGCAACTTTGGACACAGACGCTGCCGACGTGAGCCAACCCCACAGTCTTTCGTTGCCACTAGTTCATCGGCGTCGGCTTGGTGTGTTCCAGCCTTTATTTACTGATCACCTGCACACTTCCCTCATTAGCACACCAATCAACACCACTATAAAGATACTCTCACCTAACACAGTCATTTTCTGGTCTCCAATAAGGAACCCAGACTCATCTTCGCTAAACACTACCCTTTGGAATACTTACCTGATCTCCGGCGATCTCCAGCACTACTGACCCATACTCCAGAAATCCCCTGTGTGGTGAATCCTTGTGATTGTTACTCCAGCAATCTCCTTTATTACCAACCTATACTCCAGTGATCGACTGTGCCACTTACCTGCTCTCCATCACAGTAATCCTGTTCACCAGCCTCACCTATATCCTCACCTGCTGTGTGTGTGTGTGTGTGTGTGTGTGTGTGTGTGTGTGTGTGTGTGTGTGTGTGTGTGTGTGTGTGTGTGTGTGTGTGTGTGTGTGTGTGTGTGTGTGTGTGTGTGTGTGTGTGTGTGTGTGTGTGTGTGTGTGTGCTTTTGTTTATATTACATTGTGGGGACCAAATGTCCCCATGATGTAATATAAACCTGAGTTCACCTACATCGTGGGGACCAGCCAGCGGTCCCCACAATGTAAATGGGTTTATAAATCATATAGAATGAGTTTTTGTGAAAAAGTAAAAGTTTGCACAGTTTCCTGTGAGGGTTAGGTTTAGGGGTAGGGGCAGGGTAGGGGGATAGAATGTACAGTTTGTTCAGTGTAAAATGCATTGAAGTCTATGGAAAGTCCCCACAATTCACAAAAACAAACATGTGTGTGTGTGTGTGTATGCCCATTGCTGTGTTTTGCCACCCAACCGTTTGCTGTTCTTTATCTTCAACAAAGCCTGTTTTAGGTTAACCTCATTTATCTCATCTGGGTTTTCATGACAGAAGACCAGACCAACCCAACAATGAATCCAGCAGACAAAAAGATGGCTTCATTTCACTCAGCCGAACAGCTGCTCTTACTCTAACATGATAGCCGCCCATTGGCAGATTATATATTGAAATTCTGTGGACTAAGAGCTATGTTGGATTATAATGAGGTTGCTTTAAAGGACTGTTTTCATGCAGGTTTAGATGAGCCAGTCCAGTGGTCCCAGGGGTCTCCAGGTCCAGTGGTCTCACGTCCAGTGGCTCTGGTGGTCCCAATTCTGGTAACCTCAAGTCCGGTTGTCCTGGGTCTGGTGGTTCCAAGTCCCAGTGGTCCCAGTGGTCCAATGTTCTTCTGTCATGGCTATGGATGCCGTTCCAAGACCCTAAGTCTCAGTCACAGAGTCTGTACCACTCTCTTCCTTAGCCACTGCCAAGAAGCCATTCTACGCTCCCTTGCCATGGAAGCCGTCCCAACCTCTTTTGACTCAGCAAAGGCGGCCACTTCATGCTCCCTGATCTCAACCAGTGAGGCTGTCCCGTGCTCCTTTGTTTCGGCTACTGAGATCATCCCAAGCTCTGTTGACTTGGCCAAGAAGGCCACTTAACAGTCCCATAACATGACCAGAAAGGCCATCTACAGGGTACTCCAGCCCCCTGATCCTGTATTACGGCACCTCCCTCTCAACCGGCATTCTAGAGCACATCCTTTCAGCAGGCCCTCCAGAGTCTCTCCACTCTCCAGATGCTCTTAATTCTGACTGCTCCACCCTGTCTCTCAGCCCCTCCAACTACCCTATGAGACTGTTGCTTTTTGTTCATGCCTCCAGGCTGACATGACTTCCTGATGTAAGGGGGTCGCTGGCAGCCATCCATCAGTGTTTTTGGTGGCCAGCCATGCCAAAGGACATTCGTTGGTTTGTGGGTGCCTATTCGGTCTGCACTCAAAATAAATGGTCCAATCTCCCATCCTCTGTTCAACTGCATCCCCTACCCATCCCTTCCTGCCCCTGGTCCCATAATGACCTGGATTTTATCTCCGGTCTCCCTCCATCTGGTGGCAATAGTTTGATCCTCACAGTAGTGGACCTTTTCTCTAAGGCAGTTCACTTAGTGCCCCTGTCCAAACGGCCCAAGTAGTCATGAACCACATCTTCTGAATTCATGATTTCCCAGAGAACGTGTGCCTTAGTTCATCTCCCATATCTGGAGGAAATTCTGTCTGCAGATTGGTGCTACCAGGGTTCCATCTTCAGGGTTTCACTTACAGACCAACAACCGGATCTCGAGCAGATACTCTGATGCCTGGCCTCTCACAACCCCTCTACCAGAAGCCACCAGCTGACATGAGCAGAATATGCCCTCAATTCATTGAATGTATTCTGAACTGGGCTTTCCCCATTTATGTGCTGCCTTGGTTATCCCTTTGTTTTCTTCCAAGGGTGCAAAAGCCAGGGGATGCACCAAAAGAGCACCTTACTGTGGTGACCAGGTGGCATCTAAACCCCTAGGGAGGTGAACTCGGTCAGGACTCAGGTTTAATCTCTCTCCCTCTCACCTCATTCTCTCTTTTTCCTGCATTTGCTGTCATTTTCCACATGGCGACCACTTGCAGCTGATCACGCTCTAAAATCAGCATGCTGATTATCTGTCACCTGCTTTCACTCTTCTCTTGATTTTGCTGCTTCATCTGAGTGTTTTTTTTCCTTCTTCTTCTCCCTGCCTGGCCAGTCTTGTTATTCTCTGTCTTGTGTGTCTCCACTCTCCGTCTAATCTCATTATATTGAGTCCTCTCCTGCCAGTGCACTGCCCATCCCTGTTCTGAACTTTGGCATGGAACTTGGCTTTTACTCTCAGATATGCTTTTAGAGTTTATGCTTGGTGTGGAACAGCTTTGGTCTCCTTTGCACCTGCTTACCTTTGGACTTAATCTCACAGTGACAAAGTCAGCCAGGTCTTCGAATGTCCATTTATCTCTGCTCTGTTGGTTCGGGACTCTGTGGCCTGGCTCTCTGATATTAAATTTCATTAATAAAGTGCATTTGTCTGTTCTCAACTCTGAAATCTGAATTTTCGAGCCAGGTGTGAGAGCATAAAACCTGGAGTGTGATATGAGGTTATTGATGATGTGAAACAACTGTGCCTCAGACACAAAGGACCCTGCTAGATTAACCTCATTAAAATCATTGCTATTGTTATTAATAATGAAGCATTAGCATGAATGCGCAATCATATGCAAATAAATGGTAATGGAAGATACACATAAGCTAAAGCCTCACAGATCAATGATGGACAAATTCATTATGCAGGAGGAAACATAAATTAATAGCATTACAGAAGACTTCAAACAGTTACTTCAGAAGCAGATAAATGTTTAAAGAGTGTGCATTTCCAGTGAAAACAGGATAACTTGCATCACCCTGTGAGTGTGTAAAATAAATGAGCTAATTGGTGAAACTCTGCTCTTTTCAGGCCAGTAATGAAAAGACAGGGTAAGAATGTTAATTTCCACCCGTCAACCAATTAAATCAGCGAGAGCATAAGAGAGCAGCAGTTAAACACTAAACCTGTCGTCAAGCACTTTAGAAATTAGTGTTCATTTTCTGGCATTAGAGTTCGTTAGGGTGAATGAACACAGAGAGGTAAATTTCTTCGGCAGCAATGAAACTTGTCTTTGGCAACCGAAAGTTTTACTCTTCATCTCATTTTGAAATTTGGAGCCAAGTTACAGCAGCTGAAAAGCAATCGCTCATCTATGTCATTCTGCGCTGACGGATGAATCACTATAGAGTTCAGACGCGTCAGTATATTTCAGTCGACAGCACAGATCCTCTTCCAGTCTGGAGGAAAGACACCAAACACTCTCCATGATGAAAAGCTAGTGGAGAGAAGGGGAAACTCATAGACAGAGACCTACAAGTCTGTTCATCTTTTTCTTGTACTGTACCTTCTTTGCCATCCTTCCTTCATTTTTACCTTCAAATAATTTCCTTCAATAATTCAAATAATTGTATGAATAGAAATATGGTAATTGTCTAAATCATATATCTCATCCAATCCAGGGATTGTCTTTCCAACTTTTACTGTGTCATTTACCTTTAGTCAAACCCATAAGACTTTTGTCCCTCCAATGAGAGTCCATTCCACCAAAACTTTGACATTTAAAGAGATCGTAAAAGTAATCCAACTGAATTAAGCGGTTTAATCCAAGTCTTCTGAAGAGACATGATCGTTTTATATGATGAACAGATTTAATTTAAGCTTTTATTCACATATAAACACTGATCAGTAAACATACTGTACAGCACATAAAAAAAGGTAAACGGAAGCTCAAACGTACTTGAAGGGAATTCGTGAAACTGGAAATGCAACCATGTGAAGAAAGTCCCTCAAAAGTTCCAAAGTTTGGTCAACTTTGACCGGTGAATTTGTATTGAGCAAAAATGTGCAATTTGCAGAAATTCTGATAGTTCACTCTAAAAAAATGTTTGGTTAAAAACAACCCAAGTTGGGTTGAAAATGGACAAACCCAGCAATTGGGTTGTTTTAACCCAGTGGTTGGGTTAAATGTTTGCCCAACCTGCTGGGTAGTTTTATTTAACTCAGCTATTGTTTAAAATGACTGTATGTCTGGCTTAAAAAGAATCCAAAATAGGTGAGAAATTAAAAATCACACACATAATTACTAGAGGCAGCAATAATAATCAAAAGGTGAACATTTATTAATAAGCAAGTAAATAATGTTTATTGTTTATTATTCATTATCTTATTAATAAATGCTCATTTATTAAACATATTAATAAATGTTAATTTCCAGCATATTTTGGGTTCATTTTAAGCGAGCAATACAGTCATTTTTATACAACAGTTGAGTTAAATAAAACTACCCAGCACGTTGGGCAAACATTTAACCCAACCACTGGGTTAAAACAACCCAATCGCTGGGTTTGTCCATTTTTAACCCAGCATCTTTTAGAGTGTAATCATTTAAATATCTTGCTGAGACATAATTGGCAGAAAATGATATTTATATGCATTTTATGTAAGTATCTGCTGTAATTTTTTAAAGATTTCATTGATTTACAAACACTCTAAAAATGCTGGGTTAAAAACAACCCAAGTTGGGTTGAAAATGGACAAACCCAGCAATTGGGTTGTTTTAACCCAGTGGTTGGGTTAAATGTTTGCCCAACCTGCTGGGTAGTTTTATTTAACTCAACTGTTGTATAAAAATTACTGTATTGCTCGCTTAAAATGAACCCAAAATATACTGGAAATTAACATTTATTAATATGTTTAATAAATGAGCATTCATTAATAAGATAATGAATAATAAACAAACATTTATTAAATTGCTTATTAATAAATGTACACCTTTTGATTATTATTGTTGCCTCTAGTAATTATGTGTGTGATTTTTAATTTCTCACCTTTTTGGGTTCATTTTAAGCCAGACATATAGTCATTTTTAATCAGTAGTTGAGTTAAATAAAACTACCCAGCAGGTTGGGCAAACATTTTACCCAACCACTGGGTTAAAACAACCCAATTGCTGGGTTTGTCCATTTTCAACCCAACATGGGTTGTTTTTAACCAAACATTTTTTAAAGTGTAGTTTTATGATCAAACATATGATGATTGAGAGATGAACAAATAGACCTTCCTCAAAAGATGATTTTTATAATAAATGATGTCTGGATAATGAAGTAAAGCTGCTTCAGTCCAGCTGAAATATTACTAACAATATTAAAGATATTCTTACATGATAAAAATCAGTAGATTTGACAGCAGAAAGACACAAGAAGCACGAGCTGAAGGATGTTTGTACAGTTATACTAAAAGACTTTTACTTGATAAAAGAGTCTAAACTCTCAATCAGAGACAGAAGGACTGGAAGAGAATGTGTGAGAGATTTATCAGCAAAGTTTTGATCATTTAGAGGCTTTAGAAATTTGTGTTCAAGGTTAATACGAGGTCAAGGAAAGTGGGATTTTTCATGCCATGACCCTATAAGGACACAATTCTGAGTCCATTAGACATCTGTTGTGTTTTAACCTAGACCTCCAATCATAGTAAGTGCTTGAGAAAGCAAAGCAAACCAGATTCAGCAACAATCCAGAGGCAAACAGAGAGAAGAGAGTGTGACGGTCTAAATATAAAAACAGTTCATTTAATCAGAGCGGTTCGACTGATGTGCAATCAAACACTTCGATCAGTGGAAAAACATTGATCTCTGCAGAGGAAAAACACCAGAGGAAAGGAAAGAAGCAGAAGAGACAGAGAGAAAGAGATCAAAGCAGCTCTGGGCCGGTTTATCAAATGCCACGGTATGTAAATGAAGCCGTCAAGAGCACAAAACACAGACATGATAAAGGGGTTTAATCTTCATGAAAATGAAGGTGCTCATCTGAATAACTGAAGACAAACTCCACCGAGAAAAACAACAGTGTGTTGTGACCAACAGAAACATGTCAAGCTGAGAAACACCAAACCGTCAGCCAACTTCTGCTCACAAACCAGTGACAAATCATCTCAAAATCTCATGTGTGTTTCACAAGGGCTGGAGTTTGATCTTCAGCTCATGTCAGGATGACCTGAATGCTGGTTTCCACTAAAACACGTCCAATTAAAGCGACTGCAGCGCTTCTGCTGAGAGATCACATGGACAAGCGGCATGGAAAAACGTCACTGAACGAAATGAACAAACAAGCTGTTTACTCTAAAAATCTACTGCTAAAGCTTTTCTGGTGATTTTTGGAGCACAACAGCCTCTGCTTTCAGTGCACAAGCTCTGCTGAACATCTGTGTTTTACAGAATAAACAATCACAGCAGTTCAGAATAAAGTCAATGATGACTGTTACACTGACATGTCTTCTCTGCTGATGTAATCTGTGTCTGATAACATCATAAAACACACAGAAAAGCAGCCGATCTCAGAGTTCAGAGGTCAGTCAGTGAAGCATTAACCAGCAGCCGTAAATCCCTCTAAATCATCACGGGTTTCAGCTTTACCTCAAAGTTCGGCTCCAGAGACGGGCCGCGGTCAGACGGAGCTGATGTATTCTCCAACAGTGTTCCTGAACGAGCTCCCGGGATGGTATATGTGGACGGGGATCTTCTTACCTGTGACGGCACTCCTGCTGCTGTTCATCGCTTATCTCAGCTGGAGGATCCGCAAGAGTAAGAGCAACAGATGAACCCGACATGGGGCATTCATTTGATCAAAAATACAGTAAAAACAGTGAAATATTATTACAATTTAAAACAGCTCTGAATATATAGTAAAGTGTAATGTATTCCTGTGATCAAAGCTGAATTTATTTGATTAAAAATACAGTAAAAATCACAAAATATTATTCCATTGTAAATCAGCTGTTTTCTATGTGAATATATAGTAAAGTATAATTTATTCCTGTGATCAAAGCTGAATTTTCAGCATCATTACTCCAGTCTTCAGTGTCACATGATCCTTCAGAAATCATTCTAATATGATGATTTGCTGCTCAAGAAACATTTATGATTATTATCAGTGTTGAAAACAGTCATATTTTTGTGGAAACTGATTTCTCAGGATTCTTTGATGAATAGAAAGTTCAAAAGAACAGCATTTATTTGAAATAGAAAGTTTTTGTAACATTATAAATGTCTTTACTGTCACTTTTGATCAATGTGTGATGCACAGATATATATCCTCAGTGTTTGGATGTGATTCATTAGAGATGCTGTTTGATGAATGGTTTTTTGATCACAGTAATGGCAGTCAACTGATCTCTCAGACTGCAGGACAATGCAAGTGTGTCTGAGGCATAAAGCTTGTGTAATTACAGACAAACTGAGGCATAAATCTCATGTAACTACAGAGAAACTAACGGCAATTTCTCCAAATATTCTGTCTGATTTAAGACATTCCATCAACTTCAGTTTAGTTTTTGAAGGTTAATAAAAGAAACACAAACTAGTGCAGATGAGAAGATGTGAGAGTTTCTGGTGTCCACCATGGAGGTATTTTCTGAAGTGGGTTTGCTTCAGACAGTTAAAGGGTTAGTTCACCCAAAAATGAAGTTTCTGTCATTAATTCCTCTCCCTCATGTCGTTCCACACCCGTAAAACCTTCGTTCATCTGAGAGGTTTATGACTCAATATCTATAATCAACACTTTCAAGGTCCAGAAAGTTACTAAAGACATTGTTAAAATAATCCACACTTCCAGGTTCTACTTCAGAATGCCGGCTCAGTATTGGCTGACGCTGATCACGTGAGCAGCACGATGCATGCGTGTGATGCTGACACAAAAATATCTTAATTTGTGTTCTGTAGATGAATGAAGGTCTCACGGGTGTGGAACGACATGAGGGAGAGTAATTAATGACTTAACTTTCATTTTTGGGTGACCTTTAATGCTGCTGTGTTGATTGTGTCTTCCAGCAGAGGAAGAGTTGGCCATGGCCGCAGACCCTCGGGAAACAGCGTCTCAGTTCAGTTTCGGACCGCGTTACAGACGCAGGAAAGAGACGAGGAGCCGCACTTGAAACACACACACACACACACACACACACACACACACACACACACACACACACACACACACACCTGTGCTGAGAGACGGACACCATGATTTTGCCAACTCCAAGACATCCATGTTCCTGGATCAACATCTTCTGTGGCGTGTCATACTGTGGACCCTCTGACGACAACAGCCAATCACAGCTCTGGATCGGAAAGGCGCCAATTTGCAAATTCCTCCTCAGGAAGGATTAGAAGGTTTTTTAGACACAGTAGTAGTTGTAGTAGTAACAATGACTAAGCATGTGCCCACACATTCTGCACCAACTTCAGAATCCTCTCCTCAGGGATCATCTGGATCTTCTACAGACACTTAAAGCATTCACCTTCAGGGCTTCTTTCGTCTGCGTGTTCCTGACAAGAATCTTCTCACGGCTGTTTAAATGGAATCAAGCTTCTTTTTCCCACTGCACCTGTGGAAGACGTCACCGTCACTGGATTCATCATGTGACCAAGCAGAGCGTAAATATCACTTCATCAAACCTCTTCCCAGAGACTTTAGTGTGCATTGTCAGTTTGTGATGTTTTTTAGTTTGCATTAGATATGGTATAGCTGATGTAACGTCAAGGATTAGTTCAGTTCAGAATTAAAATTTCCTGATAATTTACTCTCCTCCATGTCATCCAAGATGTTCATGTCTTTCTTTCTTCAGTCGAAAAGAAATGAAGGTTTTTGAGGAAAACATTCCAGGATTTTTCTCCATATAGTGGACTTCACTGGGGTTCAACGGGTTGAAGGTCCAAATGTCAGTTTCAGTGCAGCTTCAAAGAGCTCTACATGATCCCAGACGAGGAATAAGAGTCTCATCTATCAGACATTTTTCTAAATATTTTTTAAATGTATATGCTTTACAGTCGATCACTTGTGTTTATAAAGCATATACAGTTGTATTTTTTTACATACATTTCTCTTAATTTCTTTCCCACTGAAGAAAGTAAGACATGAACATCTTGGATAACATGAGGGTGAGTAAATTATCAGTAAAATTGTATTTGAAAGTGAACTAATCCTTTAAGGACAAATAATCATTGAGTTTATTGTTGAATTCAGAATAAGGTTCTTCAGCTTAGTGCAGAGAAACAACACTTAATCTCAGTCACCTGACTTCTTAATCCACTCATGATATTCGTTTAGTATTCGTCAGATACTCGTCAATCTTTTTGTTAATAAAACCCTTTTATTACCCTTGTGTTGATAATACGGTGAAACGCTCTACAATATCTCTTCCTCCACTTTATATCATTCTTATTTATTCAGCGATCTTTCTGATTGCTCTGCTGG
Source organism: Chanodichthys erythropterus (assembly GCF_024489055.1). Taxonomy (NCBI): domain Eukaryota; kingdom Metazoa; phylum Chordata; class Actinopteri; order Cypriniformes; family Xenocyprididae; genus Chanodichthys; species Chanodichthys erythropterus. The sequence continues at coordinate 38,850,739 of NC_090224.1, read as the reverse complement.
TGCCCCGTAAAACAATCTCAAACTGCGGTCACACTTTTTGTTTCGAATGCATCAGAGCGCAAATGAAAAGTTTGACATTTTGCTGTTCAAATTGGGTGAACTCTGAGCTGTGAATTTGCATCACATGAAGATGTGACCAGTAGAAGATCGATAGATCATGGCGTGACCTCTTGGCTGAATTTAAAGAACAATATTTTTGCAGTACAGTCGAGTAGATTGCATATTTTTTTTACATTTTGAATGTTTTACTATTTGTTCCATGTTGAATTCATCTATATAAAGAGACGCTGAAGAGTGTGATAACCGTTGCAGTGTCTGAAGAAATTTTGCATGCTCAAAGTCTAGTGACCGCGGCTTACCACGTGACCAAACTTACAATATTGTGAGAAGGTCAGAATATCTTTGTCAACCAGGGAGAAATCTGTCACTGGAAACTGCTAAACCAAGTGGTGCCTGTGCAAAACAAACTCAATTTGCTCAATTGTGCGCACTATTTACTATTTTGTTTTCTTGATCAAAAAATCTTCTTGCATCTCGTGTGCGGAGCTCTGTAAAAACTCACCAGCGTCATTTACAGAAAACTCTTCGATTACACCGATCCACGTGGACAGATGTCAGTGCTTTTCCTACAGGATCGGTACTTAAAATACACAAAACGAAGTTAACGCTAGCTAAAGAACGATTGGCTGCAGCTAATATTTCAGACTCTGGGTGCAATAAACCCAATTAACAAACATAAACCAATCACAGAAGTTGAACGAGACAGAGCAGGATTATTAGAGAATAAACAAACTTTAATTTGAAGAGTGTTACACAATGGGTTGGGTGGGGCATAAAAACATGACAGATCATTCAAAGCTGCTTAAAAAAAGAACGAGAGGGTCAATTCTACGCAGAACTGCTATACACAGGGTCCATGAGGCAGACGGGAGCTGAGAGAGAGAGAGAGAGAGAGAGAGAGCAGGGAGCGCACAGGCCTCGCTCGACATCAGCGCTGGCAGTTCGGTCGCGTTTGATCATTTCATCAAAAGTATCGGAAAGAGATTAAAAAGATTTAAAATTGCAAACAGGCCGACTTCCTCCAAATCATCAGATTTAAAACAAAGAAAATAAAAAACAACAGGTTTCTACAAATATATATTTGAATATTGGTGCCAGGAAAGGGCTGGAAATCCAACACTTTCCAAAGAGCTGCCTAGGTTTCATGTTTTCTGGAGTTTTTAAGGTTTCGTCTTGTTGCTCAGAGAGGTAGAAGGCGTTGCTCCTCCCCTCGGCGGAATGTTTGCGTGTTTGACTGCATAGAGGAATGATTGGCACTGCCGTCCACCAATGAGAAATCACACAGTGCCACTGTCCTGTGCTGGTCCCTTATAAAACACATCATGAAAACCAATGAATCTTTAGCCCCGCCCCCTTCACCACCCCACCCCCTAAAAGCTTCAGTATCCCCTTCATATGCTCACGCTCCTCATATTATTATTATTATTATTATTATTATTATTACACAGTACTCCAACACAACTTGATTCTCCTCCAAATCCAGACTAGGAATGTGAATTACTACTCAACAATAAAAATAACAGAAGTCTAGTCTTCATAAATGGAAAAGACGATCTTTTGAGGGAAAGAGATAAAACGAACACTAAAAAAATAAAATGCTACAAATGTTAGCTAAGTGGTTCTGAATGATAGAAGATGAAGATGTTTCTGTACAGGATCAGAGCGGCTCTTCTCTCCTCCACACATCCTGCTCTGGATGAACTCTGACCCCTGGAGGAACGTGCTGGACTTCAGCTCTGTGGAAGGAGACAAAAGCAAACATTTATTATACATATCCAGACAAGCCACAGTCAGGATAATACCATACATATTCATTACACCGTTGTGAGGGAGGCTGGACGGCCGTATCGAGGACAGTCAGCTGTGCGGGAGGGAGACGTGTGTAATCTCTGAGCAGCGGCAGCGCTGTGATATTTCTAATTCCAGAACAACACTGTCGACATGCAGAGGGAAGCGTATCAGCCCTGCCAGATGAAAGCCGCCCATCGCAAACGCTCTCATCGCTCAGAGAAGTTCACGTCTGTTCAGGGCCGAGGTCAGCTGGAGACGTGACGGCGGTTCCCCTCAGAGCGGCAGTTTAAATATTGAGGTCCCGGGACTGATGACGGATACGACAGCTTCACCAAAACCCAAACAATCTAGACGGCTTCAAATCATTAACTGTGTCTCCATTAGGGGTGTAACGGCACACAAAACTCACGGTTCAGGTGGGGAGAAAACCAAACATAAAATTGCTTTTTTTTATTATTATTATTAAACAGTGGTTAACTGAACAAATTGTGTTTGTCTTTAAATATATTAAATTAAATTAAATTATAACAATGTTTCTTAACACTCTGAGGTCTGACTGTATCGCCGGCGATACCACCGCGTTTTTTTTCTAACCAGTGTGAAAGAGACTCAAAATACTCTGTCAATGTTGCACATACAATTAAGAGCTATACACAATTTTAATCTGTGGAATATCTTCTTTTATTTGTGTACACTCAGAGTAAAAACAAAATGTTGTGCTTTTTGTAAAATAAAGAAAACTAACATGATGCGTGATCTCTCGTCTCCCTCTGAACGAAGTCCAATCTGATAGTTCTCAGAAAATGACCTGTAACTTATGAATACTAATGACAAAAAAATTAGACTTGTGTCTAAAAAAACGTTGAAATGTCAGGTTTTAAATCGTGTAAGTCAAATCGAAAACAAACATTCTGTGTTTATGTAATCTGTATGAAAAGAGAGCCATGTCAGAAATCCGTGATTCAGCTCATTATCCGCTAATGCGGCCACGCCCACGGAGCCAGCACTATTCAGACGCAAATTCAGTCAATACATGCATTCATCGTCTCAATCGTGTATTTATTGTCTTGAAAAGTGTTTTGAATAGCCATAGTTAGCGATCTCTGGCCTCTGTTAGTTCGGTTATTTCCTGGATTGCCTATTCTTCTTTAGCATTGGCATTTGTGGACTAAAAGTGCACAGAGCGCCCTCCGGCTGCAAGTATGAAGTGTAAACACAGTATCCAGCGTTCACAGTGACGACAATAAATAATGAATAAATACTTCTTTGA